>NC_137978.1:40218875-40406375 GCF_963924665.1 Micromys minutus
AGGAACCATACTTCCTGGAAGTGAATCCAGGAGGCCAGAGCTACAGATGAGACCAACAAAGCCAGAGATGGTTAGAGGATACATCAGCCTGCCAGCCCCGGCATGGCTTATAGATTGACGAAACTTACATATCAGGTGGGGAGCGCTAGTGGAAACACAGAAGTGTGCAGAGAGCAACCAGCACAACCAAGCTCAGTAGGGCAGAGGCTCTGGGTGCCCTAATTGCCTAGGACTAGAAAATCTCTAGGCATGGGAATGGACCAAGGGGCAGGGAGGGTTCCATGGACTCTGAGAGGAAGACAGAAGACCTGGAATGATCCCCAAGGCCATCTTCCAGGAAAGACCTGAAGGGTCATCCTCTTTGAGGTAGAAACAGCTGGGCAGGGATTGGGGAGGGGAACTGAGTTCCATGGGATGGGAGGGGGAGTGTGAGGGGACAGCGATGGGAACCACTCCCTGGGTGGAGCTGGTAGGAGTAGCTATGGCACTGGAAGTGAATGACAAGGGATAAAGTATTTCTCAGTCTGAAACCTACTTAAAAAAGAAGAAGAATCGATGCTTTGCATTCAGCAGTGTTTGGTTAGAAACAAGAAAAATAGCTGCCAGCCTGCACCTTCACAGCAGACAGGAGTGAGCGCCATCAATTGCAGCAGGCGAAATGACAGTGTCTTGAGGCGGTTCTGTTCCTTCAGCTCCAAAAACATTAAGTCATTTAGCTCTACAAACGGAACACTTGGCGAGTGGCAATGTCTTCATTTGCAAAGTTCCTGCCCAGAGTCCTCTGCACAGTGGCTTTCTCCCAGACTTGGTGGGGTGGGGTGATTCAGAAGCCGGGACTCTTGTTGCCAGGGACCCACCTTTGCTTACCCAGTGAGTCACCCTAGCATCCCGACCCCCATGCTGCGTTTCCACTGGGAGGGCTCCCTGTCTGTGAGAGTTAGGGGGCCACTCAGAGCAGTTAGTATTATAATCTACAAGATCTGGGTGCTGTCACTTACGGCCCACACTGCCGTCCTCAGTCCTGCCGTTCTTTAGACACCGATCAGTTCAATCAGAAATGTCTAACGTAGGACTCATGTCAGTGTGTTTTAAAAGCCTCTCAGTCGGGTCCAGCCTATACTAGGGGAATAGTATAGCAATGTGGAAGCCTGTGGAAGATTAAGCTTTGAGACAGAGATGTCCCCGAGCCAGCACGGATGGCTTCTGTGGGTAGGTTCTACCAGACAGCAAACTTGCACAGAAATGGTATGGTTATCAGGGTTCAGCCCTACAGGTCCAGCTACTGGATGTGTCTTCAAGGAATCAACTCCACCTGAAGAGGTTCAGAAGCTTGATGCACTACCTGGTCACTCAAAAGTGAGTTGTTTCTTTCTGACTACAACTTACACTCATAACTCAGGGAATTGTTTCTTGCATCTGGCCCCCTAGGGGAAAAATGAACTGTTCAGTGTTTGCCTCACTCCATCTTTATCTTCCCAATAAATACTAGTTAAATCGTGTGTGTGTGTGTGTGTGTGTGTGTGTGTGTGTGTGTGTGTGTGTACATATATACCTATGTATTGACTTTCATTGTACTATTTAATGAATCCAGGACCTTGCTCTAGGCAGGTATTCTACAACTGAGCTACATCCCTAGTCACTTTCTAATTTACATTTTTACCATGAGTCAGGGTCTCACTAAATTGTCTAGGGTGACCTTGAACTTACTGTGTACCTTAGGATGGCCTCAGAAACTCTTGCGCGTGCGCATACACACACACACACACACACACACACACATTGTTCATGCTTGCAAGACTTGCATGCTGCTCTACAGAAACACACACACACCACAAGTTTATGTGCACCATATGCATGCAAGAACCTGCACAGAGGCTTGCAGAGGATGGATTTAGATCCCACGGAATTGGATTGCAGGTGGTTGTGAGCTGCTGTTGTGGTGCTGGAAACCAAACCTGGGTCTCGTGAAAGGACTGCTCTTAACTGAGGATCAATCTCGACATCCCATGCCTCTACCTCCTGGGTGGCTGGGACCACAGGCCAGTGTTGCCACATCTGGCTCATACATGTGTTTTAGAAAGCAATGATGAAATGTTTTTATGGTGTTCAGAACTGAGGGCATTTACTGAAACCACATAACAACTCTAACATCTTTCCAACTGCGGATGAATTCCATCAGTGTTTACTTTCTCACACTAAAATGTCAGGTCTTTGATAGGTTTCACTGTTTTAAGTCACATGATGTGCTCATGTGCACAGCCATGTCTGGGTTAAGTACTCCCTGATTAGGCCTGACCCAAATGAAGAACTCCTAGGGGGCCACAATCTCTGTTCTATTTGGTCTTGTCTCTTTTCCCTATATTACACTCTAACAAAGATGTCCACAAAATGCTGCAAGGAAGAGAGGCTCCAAGGTCCACATTGAAAAACAAAGCTGGATCAAGTTAAGGTCTAATAAATTTTTGCCCAGTTTTGCATGCGTGTAATCCCAGCACTTGAAGGGCTGACGTGGGGGAATTTTGAATTTGAGGATAGCCTGGGCTACATAGTAAGATCCAGCTTTAAATTTGCTTCCAGAGACCTATGTAATATCAAGTTGAGTCAGACATGAGAAGAGGCAGAACCTCTGTGATGCTCAGCGATGCTACTTAGCATGAACATCTCTGGATGGTTCTGTGGTATGACACCCAAACCCAGCTTTCATCTTGGGTGTTTTCACCTTAGACAGGGTGTCCTTGGGAGCAGCTTTCTAGAGAAAAGGTCTTGGGACAAGCTGAATCATTTGATTCTGATTCCCATATCTCTCAGGCCCTAAGGTTTTAGTTTGAAGAATGAATCTAGATTCTGCTGTCCAGACTTCAGGCTCACTCTTCCAGTCCCGTTCCAACACACTGTCCCCTTGAAGGCCTGGTCTTTTACTTCAGAGGCTCTGGTAGCCTCTGCTGTGTCTCCCACCTTCAGTGCCTCCCTTACCATGGTTCAGCCCTCCCAGCCACCCAGCCCTTCACAGCAGTAGCTGGTCACCTACTTCTTCTGATTCAAACTTCATTTGTTGCTCCTGGTTCCTACCGGCCACACCCCCTTCTCAACTGACCAGTATGACAGAGGTACCCAGGCCCTTTACGAACTCTGCCCACTGCCTCCACCCAAAGGAGAGCTGACCTCTGTCTACCTGGGAACCCCCAGGGTGAGCAGAGGCAGAGAGATGATAGCAGGAGAGAAAACAAGGGGAAAGCAGAGGTGCCCACCTCCATACCTGTAAAATGAGTAATCAACAGGATCTGGTGCTGCCTCTGGAGGAGGGACCAGTGCCCTCAGCCCATGCAGTCTGTTTCCATGGTAACCAGACTGGGAGGCCCATTTAGAGCTGGATGCCAGGCTGGGGTCTATGCCTCTCCCTCCAGGTAGCTGAGCATCTGAGGGCCCTAGGTCCTCCCTGTCACACCCTACTCTCTCTGATTTTTTTTCTAGGCTGAGTAATAACCAGGAGACTCTGCTAACAATCCTCAATTTGAGGGTGAGAAGATGCTGTTCTTCCTTTGGTGTGGTAGATTACTTCCTAGCACACAGGAGGCTGAGGCAAGAGCATTGCTATGAGTTCAAGGCCAATCTGGGTTACAGAGCAAGAGCACGGGGGCAGAGTGAGAGAGACGGGTGGGGGAGGAGTGAGAGGAAGAGGAAGAAAAAGGAGGAGAGGGGAGAGGAAAGGTGGAGAAAGCCAGGTATGGAGGTCCCTAGGTGTAACCCCAGCGCTGGGAGGCAGAAGCGATAGGATCAGAAGTTCAAGGTTATCTTTGGCTACATAGTAATCTTGAGATCAGCCTGGGAGATATGGGACCCCATTGTTTTAAAAGAAGACTGGGAAAAGGAAGAGAAGGAGGAGGAGAGAAAAAGAAGGAGGAAGAGGATGAGGAGAAAGAGGAGGAGGGGGGGGAGGAGGAGGAGGAGAAAGGCTTCTGTTCCGAGCACTTCCAGACCCTTTCAGCAGCACTAATGGAGTGGTTTGCTGGGCCCCACCATTCTCTGAGCCCCCTTTGCATACATTATTTTATTCCCACATCAATCACAGAATTGTCAGGGTTGGAAGACCAGGGATATAAGCCTTAGCGACCATCACTGTAGTAATTCCCAAAGATGCTTTAGTAACAAGCTCTGTTTTCTAAGAGCATTTGTTGCAGAGGATCGATAAATAAACCAGATATAGTTGGTACTATCCTGATGCCTTCCCTTTGCTTTTTGGGGAGGTTTGGTCCTAGGGAAAACTACTTGAAAGCCACAGACCGAGCCATACCCTTTTAAAAAGATGGTTAATTATTTATTACATTTATTTATTTATTTATTTATTTATTTATTTATTTATTTATTTATTTATGGTATGCGTGAGTGGACATACATGTGCATGTGAAGGTCAGAGGAGAACTTGTGGAGACCTGTTCCCTCCTCTACCATGTGCGTCCTGGGATCTTAGAGTTGTCAGGCTTGGTAGCAATTGCCTTTATCCACTGATTCATCTCTCCAATCATACAGGAGGAGAGATGAAGCTGGGAAATCAGGTCTTTTTGAAGTCATATAGTAAGCTTAGGCTTCCTGGACTTAGCTCCTGACCCGCTCTGTCTGGGAATATGTGCTTATGTGGATGGAGCTCTGGCAGCCTTCCTCTTGCTGCAGAGGCAGAAACCAGGCCTTCTGCTTATCCTATGGCCCAATCTTGTGGTTGATAAAGAGATGTGGATTGAGCTGATGGGCAAGTGTTGAAAAAAAAATGGCAGATGCCAATGGTGTGACTGGATGTGTCATCTCCAGATTCCCTCATGGGGCAGTGGGGTCTTTTTTCATCTTATTAAGATCCATTTAATTTACCTGTAGTTCCAGCACTGTGGAGGCAAAGGCTGAAAGAAAATGAGCTCAAGGCCAGCCTAGGCAACATAGCAAGAGCTCGATTAAATATATTCGTTTTCTGGTACATCGGGCTTTCTGTTTGCAAGGATGGCTGATGACTAAGCAATTCCCTAGAGTAAAGGTCTCAGAGGTACCATTCACTGCTAGAAAGTCTAGGGTCCTGTACAGCAGGAATCTGTCACCTCTTATATTTTTCATGAGAATGATCTTCACAGGTTCATACACTTGAATGCTTGGCCTAAGTTGGTGGAACTATTTGGGAAGTATTAAAAGGTGTGGCCTTTTTAGAGAAGGTGTGTCACACTGGGATTTCAAAAGCTCAGTAATTTTCAGTTAGTTCTCTATTCCAAGTTCTCTCTCTCTCTCTCTCTCTCTCTCTCTCTCTCTCTCTCTCTCTCTCTCTCGTAAATTAGAAGTAACCTCTCAGCTACTCCTCTAGTGCTGTACCTGCCTGCATGCTGACATGTTTCCCATCATGTTAGTCATGAATCTAATCCTATGTAACCATGAGCCCCAAATTAAATGCTTTAATTTTCCTGGCTGTGGTGAGTTTTTACCCCCCTCCCCAGCAATAGAAACGTACCTATGATGGAAATTAGTACCAGGAATGGGGTATTGCAGTGCCAGGGCCAATCATAGTGTCTTTTGGAGGAATGTGGAAGTCTTTGGAAGTTTAGACTAGAAAAGTGGTAGAATGCTGTAAGCAGAGCTTAAAGGGTCATCTTAGTAGGAGCTTCAGAGAAATACTAAGAGCTATGTGGTCTATGGAAGCTCAGGCCAAGTGATTTCAGGAGGGAAGAATATTAACAACAGGGTTAGAGACCATTCTTGCAATACTTTGGCCAGAAATGTGGCTGCTTTTTGCCCTTGTCCCTAGAATTTTCCTGAGGCTAAATTGAAGGGCTTTAGACTAATATCATCAGCAGAGGACATTGTAAGAGAATCTAATATTGATGGTGTCCTGTGGTTATTACTGAATACGCACATTCAAATCTACAATGAGAAAGAGCAAGATAGTTAGTAGCACTCTTCCATGGCTTCTGTGTCAGCTCTTGCCTCGAGGTTGCTGCCCTGTTAAAATTCCTGCCCCAACTTCCCTCAGTGATGGATAGTCACCGGGAAGCATAAGATGAAAAAAAAAATCTTTTCTTTCTTGAGTTGTTTTACCACAGCAATAGACACCCTAACCAAGACACCTCCTCTCTTCCAGAGAGCCTGACACATCAAGAGAACCAGTCTGGGAGCATCAGAGCAGGAGGTTGGCAAGTCCTTCATTTCATCAACCATGCTTTTGGCTTGCTAGAATAGTACTTGTGCCATCTAGGGACACTCTGGAAAGATTTCCCTTCCAGGCTGACACTATTCTTGTGGGGGAAAGAACTTGAGGTCTTCCTCAACTTGAATTTGGCTATAACAGTAGGCTAAGGGTGGATGAAAGGGTGGTGTGCCGTTAGGGAAGTTCTTTGTAGTGTGACTCTAGAAAATTATGTGTGTGTTTCATGCAATTAACCCCAGCACTAGCATAAGTATAGGCAAGGCACTACCCTCAAGGGCTCCCCAAGGATGTCACTGACCACAACATTGGTGACCACCTTCCTCCTGAGATTTGTTCTCTAGTTCTATACCCATTCTTCACCATGTGACTCAGAGTCTGAAGGTAATTCTCTAACTGTTCAGTTTCTGCCCTTGTCTGCCTCTAATTGGATGCCTGGGCCACACACTGCCTAGCAGAAAGTCAGAACATGTTTATTGAACGAATGAGTGTCAGTACAGGCCCTCAGAGCCTGTACTTTGTCATGAAGTTTGTGTGGAGCTGTGAGGTGTTTTTGTGTGTGTGTGTGTGTGTGTATGTGTATGTGTTTGCTTTGTTTTTAAGTTTTGGGACAGGGATGTGTGTAGTTCAGGCTGGCCCCAAACTCACAGCGTAGACAAGGGTCACTTTGGACTCCTGATACCACCACCTCCATCCCCCAAATGAGTTCTGGGATGAACAGGCACATGCCTTCATGCTCTCTTTGTTGGGACTAGGACCCAGGGCCTCATTGTGCTTGGCAAGCACTCTACCATCAGCCTCCTATTCTCAGCCCATGAAGAGCAAGTTTTGGATTAAAGCATAGATAGCAGTTAAGTACCACAGCTGGGGTGGCGGGACACCCTTGGGAGAACTGTGGCGGAGGGGTGACTGGGGGCAAGGGGATTTGTGTTTCATCCAAATGGAATAACCAGGTCTTTAGTCACCCATTGGGTCTCCAACGATACAGATTCTGGGGTACAAAAATAGGAGGTGCCCACGCTGAGAAGACATCGTGGCCTGTCCTCCTTTCTTAAATACCTTGGACCCAAGACCAGAGAGAGCTAGAGAGACTGAAGTCTCCAGTGTAGCTCATGCCCACTGCCCACCATCCAGTCTTGTATATGGTTCTGTATAGAGTGGTCACCACAGCCAGCTGTAAGCACAAGGTCACCATAGCCAGGATGAGGATGAGACATCTTCCTGGCCCTGAGAGAGAGGCAGGAGGCAGAGTCCAGCTTCAGAATCTTCATTCCAGGTGGCTCCATGCGCTGAGGAGTCTCTGATCTTGAGTTTGAAGATAAGCTGCAGTAAAGGTGGGGGTTGGGATGGGGGGGGAGAAGTCCTCCTGGGATAGCGTTTGGCAGTGACTTCCTAACCTCGGCAGCTCAAGGAAGCATCGAGACAGACACTTTGAGAGGCATCGTGGCACCTGGATATTGCACGATGTAATGGAACCAGCCAAGTGGTAAATGTAGCTTTTAAATAGGTTTTGTGTTCTCCATTAACTGCCCTGATGTTGATTAACCCTGACAGCTAAGAAAGGGCAGTCAGCAACTTTCCCCAGGTTGAGAATGCTCAGCTGGCCCATTCTACTACTGGTCAATATTGCAGGGACGCCCCTATGAGGTAGGAAAGGATGGTTTCCCTCTAGGGGTAAGCAGGGCAGGGAAGGACCCTGGCAGATCTCTGGTGGACTGTCCCAAGCTCCTGCTCTCTTTCTATCCCTTACCCTGAAGCTTCTCCGAGAAGCAGTTGAACATGAACATCTGCAGGGAGCTGTAGTGGTGTGGCTTCCTTTTGCTGTCTTGGTGAGGAAAGAAAGCACATTTGTGAAGGAGATACTTGGTCTGGTGACCTCCTGGGAACAGTCATCCACTGGAGCGTGGAAGCCATGAAGGGGTTTGTTGTAATATTTTAGATGCATCTTTGAGCCCAGGTAGCTTGATTCTTAAGGGACAAGAACAGGTGAAAACCCACAGACTCTCCGGCCACTACAAAGGGTTTTCCAAAGCAAGGATTACGACAAATCTTGGAAGATTCCAGAAATTTGATGAATTTCATGTCATCTAACTTGATGAAGCAGCAGAGAAGATTAAAGGAGAGAGGCTGGGGCTGTAGACATTGGTGGGGTGCCTATCTAGCATACTCAAAACTCTGGGTTTGATCCCCAACACTGCATAACCAGGCATGCCTGTAATCCTGGCACTCAGAATGTGAAGGCAGAAGAATCAGAAGTTCAAGGTCATCCTCAATGACTTATAGAGTTCAAGGCCAGTCAAGAATATTCTTGAACAGAGAGGAAGGAGAATGTACCTTCTGGCTTGTAGAAAAAGAAGCTCAAAGAAGGCTATCCAGGCCAAAGGAGTAGCTGAAGACTCTTAACCTCCAGCTGTAGAACCCAGAGGAAGCCAATGGGATGTTTCCCTACTTCCTGTTCTCATGACACATCTCAGAATTCCAGTTTCTATTCATTGCCCAACAGAGGACTTGGGTCAGAGCGCTTGAGAAAGGAGAATCAGTCTTTCAGAAAACTTCCTTTTGCTGACCTGCCCTTGCTCAGCCAGGAGCTGGGGAAGTCATAATGACCATGGAGTTTTAAAAGGAGTAGCTGCTCCCTGTTGCATTCTCCCCTTGGCCTCCAAAGCCCCCACCCTCTGCCCTGGTGTCACCCACTTTCTCCTTCCCCTGGGGGAAACCCTTGTGTCAACACAGCTCAGGAAGCTGCAGAGCAGGTTTTAAACTCCGTTCCCTTTGACAGCAAAGCTCGCTCCTCCATCACCCCATGCAGCTCCTGCATGAAAGCGCCCATCATGACAAAATCTATGAAATAAAAAAAAAAAAGTGGAAAGAACACAAACGTTCAACAATTAGGGGGATGTTTAGTAAATCATGGCGCATCCATTTGTTAGAACATTACACAGACATTAAAAATGATCATTACGGAGACTGTATGGCGACTGGGAAAAGGTTTATGAGGAGACACTAAGTGGAACCACAATGCAGATGCTACAATTGCTTTGATTGCAATGAGGGGAAATATGTCAGTGTGTCAACAAGGGCCGTGAGATAACACACAGGAGTGAAAGATGGCTTGGCAGGCGCAGCAGCGCTGTGTGGCTTTTTTCTCTTGTATAACAGTTTGCTTCTGTTATTCTCTCCCTCCTTCCCTCCCTCTCTCCCTCCCTCTCTCCCTCCCTTCCTCGCTCACTTCCTCCCTTCCTCCTTCAGGATTAGTATAGGACATGCAGAATATAAGACCAGACAAGGTCAGAGGATGAGGTGTCCCTAACAGGAACCCATAGACCATGATGCCCATTCCATCATGTGAAGGGACTTCAGATTCACAACTGCAACTGCTTCAGGGTTGGATTAGAGCTCCAGATGTGAGCCCAGGCCTGGCCAGAACAAGTACCCAAATTTTGCAAACATGTCGAATTAGAAGGCTGGCAAGCTGGCTCCGTGGGTGTCCTGGATAGTATTATGTCCACTTGACATAAGCTAAAGTCATCTAAGAGGAGAGAACCTCATTTGAGAAAACGGCTCCATAAGATCAGGAAGGCATTTTAATTAGTGGTTGATTGGGGAGTGGCTAGCCCATTGTGGGTGGGGCCATACCTGGGCTGGTAGACCTGGATTCTATAAGAAAGCAGGCTGAGAGAGCTATGGGGAACAAGTTAGAGATCAGTATCTCTCTACAGCTTCTGCATCAGCTCCTGCCTCCAGGTTCCCGGCATGCTTAAGTTCCTGTCCTGACTTCCTTTGATGATGTTGTGGAACTTTAAGAGGAACAAACCCTTTCCACCCAAGTCACTTTGGTCATGGTGCTTCATCACAGCAATAGAAACCCCAAGACAGCAGGTAAAGGTGTCAGCTGCCTGATGACTTGAGTTAAATTTCTCGTCTTACAAAGTGAAAGGAGAGAACCAAGCCCCACACATCCCATCCTCTGACAACCACATATACACACATTGTACATGTGCCCTCCAATTGAAATGACTTGATGCAATCATACATTGAAGATAAGTATACTCAACACAGTATATGCGTGCATGTGTGTGTGTGTGTGTGTGTGTGTGTGTGTGTGTTTTGTGTATGGGTGTGTGCACAGGTATGAGGCACTCATACACACATAAAAATAAATATATTTTAAAGATTTATTTATTTTAGGTATATGGTACATTGTCACTGTCTTGAGACACACCAGAGAGGGCATCAGATCCCATTACAGATGTTTGTGAGCCACCATGTGGTTGCTGGGAATTGAACTCAGGGTCTCCGGAAAAGCAGTCAGTGCTCTTAACCACTGAGCCATTTCTCCAGGCCCCCAGATAAATATTTTTTAAATCACATTTTTATTTATTTGGTGGGGATGCACAGGCATGTGTGTGTGTCATAGTAGTTGAGTAGGGTTCAGAAGAATATCTGTGAGACCCTTGTCTCTCTCTAGAGATTGAACTCAGGCCACCAGACTCAGTGGCAAGTGCCTTTACTCACTGAACCATCTTGCAAGCCCTTCATGTTATGTTTTGAGACAGGGTTTCCCTCTGAACTGGAACCCATCGATTCTACCAGGCCGGCTAGTCACTGAGCTCCAGGGATCCACCTGCCTCCGCTTGGTCCTGCGGCACTAGGGATAAACACTCAGGCCATTTTTTTTTTTTTTTTTTTTAACAGGAGGCTGGTGATCCAAACTCTGACCCTTACGCTCACCTAACAGGTGCTTTTCCCGGTCCCCTCTGTCATCCACTGTGGGTACCGTGTGGTTGAGTTCAACAGCAAAGTGCATCACAGTGTTTACTGTGGGGACGGGACCGAGCCAGGTGCTGCTCTCTGTGGCCCTGGACCCCTAGTCTGCACATGCGTGGCTGTTTCTCTGGTCAGGTGTTAGCTGGTGCTCTCCCTGCCTGAGTTCACTCCTCCATCAAACTACAGTTACATCTCCAGGTTTGACAGCTTTTTCATCAGTGGCAGATTTTTTTTTTAAGTAATGACATTGAAGTTTCTGTATTTGAGAAAGACAGGGGATTCGAACAAGTCCCGTGTCCCGAGCAGAGAAGGTGGATGACACACCAGCTATGCCGGAGTCATGGTCCCGGTTGGCCGCAGCAAAACCTGCAGAGAAGTGGCGTGTGGAGTCTATCGGTGGCCTCAGTGAGCATGGAAACCAGGACTGAGGCTGACACCACTTGAGTGTAAACATGGCTTCGTTAGTTTCATTGAGTGAGTTCCCCCAGAATGAGAGTGACCAGCAGAGCGTCTCCAACAGGAATTTACCTGCAATGGCTCCATTTCTGACCCCACCTTGCGCTTTCTCTATTTACCTATTTCTGATTTTTTTTTTTTTTTTGCTCAAGTAGTCTCCCTTTCTCCCTCCTCCTCCCTCTCTTTTTCCCTCTTTCTCTTCCCCCTCCCTCTTCTCCTTCATTCCCTCTTTCCCTTCAATCTGTTTTTCCTTGTGAGAAAAAAAAAACTCTGTAATTTCCTTTAATAATTAATCGATTCTATCCTACAAAATATGTCTAAAATATTCAAGAGCGGGGAAAAGTTTCTCTTCAAAGTAGCTTGGTTAGAGCCGTGCTGCCATCACAATTGAGTTAATGAGCACCCCTTTAGAATTTAATGCAATGCAACCTTCGCAGTGGTGGTTCGCTTCAAAGATGGGTGAGGAGATAACCAAGGAGCACAGTTCCCCTTGGCAACCAAGGTAAACTTTCATCCCCATTGGGTGAAAGGATGCGATGGAATTCAGTGGCATTTCAGGGCTACAAAGAGAAAGATGATAAAGGGAGGAAGAGGCGACTTTAGTGATAGGTTTTTGAGCACAGCAGAGGCTCTCCAGGTAACCCATGAGGCTCAGTGTAAACAGAGGCTCAAGGCAGGAAGGACCCTGATTCTGGTGGATCCAGAGGCAAGCAAAGAATGCTGTTAGCAAAACCCATCCAAAAATCCCTAGAGCAGCCAACAATGAGAGGTGGGACCCCTGCTGCCCCTTAGCTCCCAAATCTAGAGCCCAAGACTGGAGTCCAGCCAATCCAGACAGGCTGCTAGTGTGGGCACGTAGCCGATGAACCCCTGGCCCTTCCGTCTGAGTCCTGAAGACGGTCTCTACCAGTTACCATTTCAATCCCTGTGTCCTCCATCTGTAAGGCCCCCATCCAGGCCTTCCTCGTGTCTGAACGGTTGCAGCAGCTTCCATGAAGTCCAGGAGGGCCCCTGCACTTCAGACTTCCCACACCATTCCCCTTCAAAGCCTCTTCAAAGGGACCAAGGACAGAGCTGAGACACACACTCACTAGTGCTGAGTCCAGGCTCTTCACTCTCTCTCTTCCAGTCCATCCCCTCTCCCATGCCCTCCGTCACCCTGTACCCCATTCCAAACAGCACCACTGCCCTCTGGCATTTCCTGAGCAGCCGGCTTTTTTCTCTAATCATCTTGTTTGCAGATTCTTGTTTTCTCTTCAGTTTTTTCCAGCTGTCCTGTGGTGTCAGGGGACATCATTCCCTGCTCCCTCTGACCTTTGTCTCTTTGAGAGTTTCAGCTGGTTGCTTTACCATGTGCACCCCGAGGCTGGTTCTGTTAGTTCTGGACACTTGCTTCCCAGTCCTCAGGTCCTTGTTCTGTTTTTGTCTTAGGTTCCTAAAAGGCCAGGGCTGTGATTTGGCTTGTATAGTGCCCAGGCTGGTAACACAGTGCCTGGCATATGATAGGCAGGCAGCAAATGTTTGTTGAATAAATAAGTGAACACGATTTCCAAGTAGAAATTAATTATAGACAAGGTTGAAAGTGAGCGGGGAGTGCGTGGCTCCCCAGACACCGTGTTTGCTCAAGTTTTTCTTCAAATAAAATTTTCTCCTAATTTTAATATCCAGTCAGGGAGTTAATGTCACCAATATTTGTGAAATTGGGTGCTTTCAAGTCAAGAGAAATAGCATACATGTACAAATAGCAAGGGGAAGAGAAACTGAATGGATTGTGTGTGTGTGTGTGTGTGTGTGTGTGTGTGTGTGTGAGAGAGAGAGAGAGAGAGAGAGAGAGAGAGAGAGAGAGAGAGAGAGAGATCTAGTTTGCCTTTTCTGTTCCCCGTTGCTGGGACAAATACCTTGGGGAAGAAAAGGGTTTACTTGTTTCACATGTCCCGATCACAACCTGTCATCGAGGGACAAGGGACATTAGGGCAGGAACTCAAGCAGGGGCAGAAACTGAAAGAATATTACTTACTGGCTTGCTCTGTTTAGCTCATACTCAGCCCCCTTATATAACTCAGGGTCACTTGCCCAAGGGTGACACTACAATAAGCCTCGCCCTCCTGTATGAATTAGTAACAAACTCTGCCTCACAGACATGGACACAGGTCAATGTGATTGGGACAACCCCCCAGTTGACTCTCTGATAACTCGGCTATGTCAAGTTGACAGCGTACGCTAACTAGGAAAGGGAGGGAAGACTCCTGAGCCAAGGAAAGTGGCAGGGTCTGACTGCAGTCAGGAAATCCCTGCCCTGAGTTTCTGATGCCCAGGTTGCCACTCCCACACCAGGCCTAGGGACCACTGCAAGGAGGATGCTCTGCAGCGCCAGCCCTGTCCAGTGAGGCTAAAGAGCATCATTTGTGCAGCCTCTGTTCTTGACCTTGGTCTACAAGAGGACCTCTCTGGCTTCCCATTTCAGCTTTAGTCTTCCATTCTGGCTCCTTGCTTCCTAAAAGGTCTGTTCTCTGTTTGTTTTCTGGAAGTCCTCTAGGCTTTAAGTTTACTACATTTGTCCTGCCAGTGGATGTTGCGGGGAAGGGGGTGAGATCCTTTATCTGTTATCCTGTTGACTCCTTGCCATGGGGTCCTGAGCCTTGCACAGATGAAGGAGGCATCCCTGAGAGCACTGGGTAATGCTTTGCTAGGTCCCTACTGGAAGACTCTAGGAGAAATGTGCGAGAGCCAACAGGAGAGTGTCAGAAACCTTGAGGGAACACTGCCATGGGACTCAGCAAAACCAACCATCAACCAGCTCAGCCCAGGGAGAGCCACTGCAAACTTCACTGGAAGTTCTTCTGCAGGCATGGAGGCAGGAGCATAGCCAGGGTTGCAACCAGCCAGAATAACACAATAGGAGACACTACTCTCCACGTGTGATCAGAGCGATCAAAGGTAACAGGTGCAACCAAGAGGCAAAGAGATGAGTTGTTCCCAGGGTGGAGGCGTCTGGGAGACCTGGGGCTGCCTCCGGAGAAACACAGACAAGCTGTAGGTCCCCACCAGTCCCATGATCTTAAGGCTAGCACCAAATGTCTGCTGTGGCAAAAACAATGGCCACTTTCTCAAATCTGGAGGCCAATGTTTGGAGACATCATGGTTCTGGGCAGTTTGAAAGACGATGGGGAGACTCTGGAGATTTGCTTGAGAAGAATAAAAGGGTAGGTGAGTCAAGTGATCTGAGGCGAGGAGAAAAAAAAATCCTAGATGCACGAGAAACCTAGCTGGGGAAGTGGGCAGAAAGGAAGACAATCAATGAAGCATGGTTGAAGCATCATGTCCTCTCTTAATGATTGGTTGATTGATTAATTGATTGACTGATTGATTGATTGATTGAGGGCCAGTGTCTTGCAACATATCCCAGGTTGGTGTGGGACTTGACCTTTTTCTACCCCAACTTTCCAAATGTCAGGGTGGTTCCTGTTGCTCTTTAACTGTGGTTCTCAACCTTCCTAGTACCGTGACCCTTTAGTTCAGTTCCTTAGGTTGTGATGGCCTCCAAGTACAAAATTATTTTGTGGCTACTTCATAACTGTAATTTTGCTACTGTTATGGATCATAATGTGAATATCTGTGGTTTCCACTGGTCTCAGGCAATCCGTGTGAGTCATCTGACCCCCGGTTGAGAACCGAGGCTTTAGTGGCTACAGGGTGCTATTTGGACAGAAGGTGTGTTTCATCTCTGGCCTTGCCCCCAAAGGAAGGAGGCTCAACATGCTATGCAGCCCAACATCCCACAACTTGGAAGGACATTCTGGACTGTCATCTGAAAATAGGGATCCCTGGATCCAGGGGTCCGGGAAGGCAGTGGGCTCTCTCCACATCCTTTGAACTGCTGACAACATCTCTTGGAAGCATTTACCTGTGATCAGGCTGTGTGAGGCTGATGACTCTGTGGCAGGCTCCTTTGCTCTGGGCTGGCACTGCTGCAACTCGGTGCGACAACGCGCCCGCTCTCATGCTGATCGGGAGTACTGATTGCCAGCTATTGACGCCTTTGATGAATAAAAAATGGGAAGCCAAATTAATTATTTCTTATGAAATGCAGATTGTTTGGTAGACAAATATCTTTCAGATCTTGGGGCCCATCAGGGAAGATCATAACATTAACCCTTGATAATTAAGGAGGTCGAGGCTGACAGAGTTAGGGGAGGTCTCAAGAGCCTAATTCCATACCGTGTGACTGTCAGACTTACCTTGCTATCTCTGTTCCTGGATGTCTTTGTGTCTTTCTCTGCTTCTGCAGATGTTGCTCGTCCCATCTGGTCTCTGGCCTCCCTAACCCTATGGTCTCTCCTCCTTGCTTTTGGTCTCATTTCCCATTCTGCTCTGTTTCTTGAGCTCCCTGGCATCAGCATCTCTCTGCTGGCCTTGGTGTATCCTGGCTTCTCTTGTGTCATGTCCTTTCTTTGATGTTCTCTCTCTTTCTCCCCCATCTCCCATCCTCCATCCCTGGGTTCTAGGATGCTTTCAGCTTCTCCCAGGTCATTGGTGACAGGAAATTTTGCTTAATTACTTTGCCTCATTGGACCACTGCACTGCTACTAAGATTGCCAGGTCTGAGGACTTCTCACCTCTACTGCTCTTTGCTCTATCAGACAGGAAACTTTAGGAGTTAAGAGGCTGTTTGCTCACTCCCAAGTCTTCGGTCTGCTCAGCTGACTGACCTGTCCCTAGACCCTAGAGAAGGAGGGTCTCTTCTCTGCTCTTCTTTTGACTGTCCAGGTTTCCATACCTCTGTGTCTCTGATGGGTACTCACTGCCTGTTCCTCTCTCTCCCTGTCTGTCTACTGTCTCTTTCTCCCTATCACAGCTATCCCCCTTCCTCATGCACTCTGTCTGCCCCAGCCCCCCCCCCCCACCATAATCTTCATCTCTCTTCTCCTTTCGAAATGTAAGGTGGGGCTGGAGGTCAGCACAGAGGCCAAGCTACCCCCATACTTTGCCCAGTGCACTGTGTTATGTCTTCCTTCCTTTATGTCTTTTCAATTGGAACCACAAAGCTTTGCTAGCTTGGAAGTGAAGAATATTACCTCCTGGGTAGGAGAAACCACCTCTGAGCTGCTTCAGCCCTTTTCCTTTTCCATCCAATCATTAAGGGCAGTGAGAAACAATCCAGGACAGCAGCTGCTGCTGACTCACTCTTAGATGGGTTGAAGGGTGGAGTTTACTTTCTTGCCAGGCTTGTGGTTGAATTAGAGACAATGAAGCCACCTTTGAATAGAGTCTGTCTCTCCTGACTCCTTTCTTGGCTTTAGCAAAATAGGCTGTAGCTGTTCAAGCTCTGGGAAGGGCTCATCTCTGGAGGGTGGTACCTATCGGATTTGAGCATCTATACAATCGAATCAGAGATTGAGGCTTGGAGTCACACAGGCAGGATTCAAAGACCAGTTTAACCAGTGACCTTAAGCCTCTGCTGTGGCGAGAATTCTGGAATTTTGGTTTCTTTAAATAACACGGAAATACAAGAACGTGTTTTCATTTTAATCCCAGGCATGGGATATAGGGCTACTTCAGACTGTCCTCAGCAGCTGTGATTTGCCCCTGGCAGAGGTGTGGTTTTGTGATTGTGTGACATTTGGAATTCTGGGAACTTTTCAGTGGGTATGTAAATGCTAGAGCCCCCAAGAGGCAAAGTTGGTGATTGGTTGTTGGTTGTTTAGGGTGTGTGTGTGCGCTGAAGGGGTTGGTTGTGGTTTGTTAGTAGTTGCACTCAAAGAAGAAATAAATTATATTTGGAGAGCTCTCTCTCTCTCCTCTATTCTTTCTCTCCTATCTAGTGATGGGGGTGAAGCCAGGAGGATAAAAGGTCAAAAAAGAACCCACAAAGCAGCAAAACTAGCTACACTGTGTCTTCACACCTATAAGAAGGGAGCACAAAGTGAATGGGTGGATTATGATCACCCATAAGAGGCACGGTGCTGCAACCATCAAAACTCAGCAAAAGGCACCATGGGAGACAGAGGACACACACAGGAGCTCTTCTGCAAGGTGGGTGTGGGCACCCACTAACGGCAGCTTTGAACCTCTTGATCCAAAACTATCCAAAGGAAAGCATTCCAAAGATCCGAGACTTTGCCATTGGCTCCCATATCCTGCCTCAGGCATGACTCTGCAAACCTCCCAGACAGATGGTATTTTTCAAGATCTCTAGGGACAGACACACCCAGCTTCTTTCTTTACCCATCTTTAGTTCCCCTTCCTTCCTAGGCAAGAATGTTTCCTGGCATATCACCCCAAAGCATCTTGCTTTCACACATGCCTGTTGGCTTCAGCACGGGCTTCGTGACCCCAGAGAAGAGCTCTCTGCTGTTGGCCCCCCAGGTGGCCCTTCTGCATGTGCCTTCTGGACAGAGCATTCAGGATTCTCTCCACCCCTCACTCCTTCAACAAAGTACGGGATGGGGAAGATGCCAGAGAACCTGCATCTCAGAGCCAAGTACTCACTTGAAAATATCTCCAAGGGCCTTTTCCAATTTCCTGGAAATTGATGAGTGTTTCCAGGACTCAGATTTTGTGACTAGGCAATGCCTGGCCTCTGCTTGTCTCTCCCTTTCTTCTGCTAGGCCTGCCAACCCCACGCTACTGCCTGCAGGAAGCCAGCCCATCTATGAGAAGCTCTATCTTGGGTGGGGGCTGGGGAGGACAGGGTCCCTCTCCTGCTTCCTTTCTGTGGCCCTAGGAATCTTGGCACCTGCAGATGCTAGTGGAGCTGGAGGGAGGTGTGACTTGCTTCCCAGCCTGCCCACATGACTCACCACCTGCCTTCGAGTTTCTCTCCCCATCCTTACATAATCTTGACTCTAGGATTAAAAATACTCTGCCGAGTACCCATCCATCTGTCATAGACCCTCTCTAAATATATATATGTAGTTATACATACATGATCTTATTTTTAAGACGATTTAGAAGGAGTACTTCTATCTATCACTTGTGCTGTTGAGAGCAGGGCTTCCGAGTCAGTGCTGGCTTCCTGCAGAACAGCAGCCCTGGGGGAGTGAGACTTCCCAAACCAAACCTCGAGGATTGCAGTCTGTTTTGAGTAGGTTTGCCTTAGTCAGGGGATGAATCCTGGGCGCCACCCAGATCCATCTCAGAACAGCCAGGGCTGGCCTTCCACGAGAAGTCCGGCCACCTTAATCTAAGGCCCAAAACAGCCTCCATCCCATCGTGGACCCTGATTTCTTGTGCAGCTCATGAGCCCCTATCACCTGGTCTCCCCCTCTGGCTCAGTGTCCTTGAGACCTGGAGGGGTCAAACCTCCTCACTCGAGTTCTACATGTATACACTG
Source organism: Micromys minutus (assembly GCF_963924665.1). NCBI lineage: Eukaryota > Metazoa > Chordata > Mammalia > Rodentia > Muridae > Micromys > Micromys minutus. Next base: position 40,237,604 of record NC_137978.1, read on the forward strand.
GGAAGTTATCACAGCTGGAGTGACCGGATGGAGGAGTGCAGTGGGGGTGAGAGACCATGTACATGACAGCTGTCCCAGTGAGCCTCTAGTTCACACATTTGTACAATGGGCATGACCTTGAGACCGTGCGAGCCGGCACAGTGCCCGAGGACTAAGGTGACCTAGAGGGAACATAAGTGAGGGAAGGCAGACTGGAACACAGCCTAGGGTGCTGCTGAGAGAAAGGTGGTGGTGTGGGCTGTCTCCAGGTGACCCTGCCTCCTGAGTGATGTTGGCTCTGTGTGACTCTATTGTCAACTTTGAAGCTCCCATCCACTGGGCACACATTGTAGGAGTGTTCTATCTGGGGCTCAGGCTGAGGGCTGGGGGGCAGGGTTTATGACTCTAGCACCACTCACGTACACACACCAGAAGAAAGACAAAGTATAAAGAAGAGGGGAATGAAGGTCTGTAGGGCATAGGCTGAGCCTTCTGCCCTAGTCATGGCATCTGGCTTAAATTCCTTCCAGCCACCCTCAGGGCCAGAATCCTGCGCCGTTTCTCCAGCCTAGACGCAGCCAGACAGAGACCTGGGTGAACAAGCCACAAACATTCCCCCAACTGGGGGTTACTTTCATGGCTCCATTTTCTCATTTATAGGATGAGACAAATGAGTGTCTACCAAAGAGGAGACATGAGCCAATTCTCAAAAAAAAGAAAAGGCATATAGAAGAGACAGTAACTGGTTAGAACCTGTTCATTGGGCCTGCTAGAGACTAACAGCAGTTCTCAATGCTGAGCCCTGTCCCCACTTTCTGCCCAACTCCTAGATTCCTTAGAACAGGCACCACCCCTGCCGCCTTGCTAGCTGCAGCTCCTTTGGCTCCTGGGCCCATACCTGCTTTTCTGACACAGGCAGCTGTTTCCCCTCAGAGTTGTCTTTTGTGGGTGCTTACCAGAGCACTTGCTACATGCCAAGTACAGCCCCTGCCCTCCTCCTCAGCACTCTCTGCTCGCTCAAGCGGAATCCTGAGCTGGTAATTGTACTTCTTGGCAAGATGAGCTTCCTGTACTTCTTCTTGTTGTTGTTTTTGAGGCAGAGTCTCTCTATGCTGCCCAGGCTGCCCCCCCCCCACTAACTCACACACCTCCTACCTCCACCCACCTGGCCTCTTCTTTCCTTTCTACTGCAAGCCACTGGGCTGTGGGTGTCCCTCCCCTACTCCAGAGATGAGCGAGAAATCTCAATTGTCCCAGGCACACCATATCATCGGCATGAAGAACGAAAGTAAAAGCCAGGGGAGGTAACCATCTGCAGGTGATTGCAGATTGGGTATCGTGGGGCTGACCCTGGCTTTTTTGGCTTAAGAATTTAGTGGCAGTTTCCCGTCTGCCACCATCCTGGCCTCTTTGTGCTGCAAACTGAGGAGCCGACAGGAGCCATGGCAGCTGCATGATCTGATGAAATGGGTGACTGAGCTGTGTGTCTTTTTCCTCCAGTCCCGTGGCCCTCGGAGTAGGATAATCACCGGGGCAGGCTTCCACTTGAGTGAGCAGGAGCGAGTGTGGAGGAAGGGCAGGGGCTGTGCCTGGCATGTGTCAAACTGAGTTCTGAGCATAGAGACATTTGCTGGGCTGTTGCATGACCCAAGAAGATGCTAGATGCTCACACGAGGTGGTCTGAGCTCCATGGGAAGATCTGGAAGGAAACAGCAGAAGAAAAGGAAAATGGTTTTTTGATGCCCCATCCATATCATCCGCACACAGACAGTTATATAATCAATAAAATATCAGTACCAGGGACGGTGAACAGCCTCGAACCCCCTTCAGCGATGGAAACCATGCTGTGATTGTTATTCCTCTGGACAGGGTGGGATGGCTTTGGCATAGGAGGTGTGGAAGGTGGCCAACTTTCACTTCCGCAGCATGGTACGGCTGCATTTGCTGAGCCGCCCTCCTTCCTCTTCTCTGCCTCTGCCACCAGATTGTGGAGTCCTAAAAGGCCCGTTTTTGAGTTCAACCTTGCTTATGTCCTTTGTTGCAGGGCGGGACTATCAGAGTGATTGTCTAACGTGCTCACAGATGCACACTCATAAGCCCACTGCTCAAACTCACAGGTGCATGTGCACACCATATTCCATTGCAGAAACAGCAGCACCAGAGGCCACCTGTCCCCAGCTCAACTTCTGAAATTCACAGCTTCTCTGCATGTCCCTCTCCCTGTTGGAGATGAGAGGACTTGGCAGCAATGTCTCTTTGTCTCTGACTTTTCCTCCCCCAGCCTCTGGCTGGCTCACCACTCCCTGTCGCTTGTAGCATCTGCACCCAGACACAGGAGGTGTACAGGGCAGCCCTATACTTCCTCTCTCCTTCAGATGCAAGACTTAGGTAGGGGTGGATCAGTGAGAAGCTGCAGGGCATGGGTGGTCCAGCCTGGAAACTTGACAAACTGCCTTGGTTCAAATGATGTCTAATGACTGTCTAATGTGCTGACAGCTGTGCATTCACAAGCTCGACGCTCAAATACTCAGGTGTGTGTGCATGCTGTATCCCAGTGCATACGCAGCTACACCATTGCTCAGGAGGCTGCCTGTCCCTGGCTGAACCCAGCAAGAGACCAGGTGGTAAGATTGGCTCCCACACCCAGGCAGCTGCCCTGAACTGCATCTGAACGTCCATGTGGACATGCTTTCTTGGATTCCCATGTGAGCGAGGGAGTTCCAAGAATTCTCAGAACCTAAGCAACCATGCTAGGCTGGGGCCACAGCTCAGTGGAAGAAGAGTGTTTCCCCAACATGCTCAAGGACATGGGTTCCATTCTTAGGACCTCAAAAGAAACAAAAGATGGGACATCAGCCCATCTGTGTCATGGTTTGGCTATAGGATGCATCCTGGACACTCATGTACTTGAACACTTGTTAAAGATGGTGGGACTGTTATGGGAGGTTGCAAAGCCTCCTTTACATATGGGGCTTAGCTGATAGATGTTGGACCACAGAAATAGACTTTTGGATCAGATGCTGGGGTTCAGGAGGCTAGCCCTTCAGGGTCAGAGTCTGGGGTTCACGGTTAAAGGTTAGACTTTCATGGTCAAAGACTAGGCCTCCATGTCAGAAGCTACCTCACTCTCTGCTTACTGCACATTGACCATGGTACCTCCGGTTCCTACAACCACCACCAAAGCTCAGTTTCACCTTCATGCCGTCTGACCCTGTTCCCTCTGACCCAGAGGCCCAAGCAACACTCTCCTCTTTCTGAGAACAGCTTAAATCCTAGCAGACTGGTGCACACTTAGAGCAGGGACACTTTCACTCTCTCTACCCTGGTGCCTGTGAAGACTGTCAGTTCTCAGTTCTGATGTCCGAGTTTCTTCAGCTCTAGCAAACACCACTGAGAGGCTCACTCTTCGCTGGAAGCTGAGCCAGTCTCTTGTGGGTGTGTGCTCCTGTGCATCGTGTGTGTGTGTGTGTGTGTGTGTGTGTGTGTGTGTGTGAGAGAGAGAGAGAGAGAGAGAGAGAGAGAGAGAGAGAGAGAGAGAGAGAGAGAGTGTGTGTGTGTGTGTGTGTTTGAAGGTGAAGGTCTGGGCACAACCTTGGGAGTTGGTTCTCTCTCCACTTTTCTGTGGGCTCCACGGACTTGAACTCAGGTTGTGAGGTTTTCACACCAAACACTTATCCACTGAGCCATGTTGCTGACCCTACCTTGTTGTCTTGAGATGGAGTTTTCACTTGCGTGGGGCTGGATGGGTAAAGTGCCACAGGGATCTGTCTGGTTCAGCTTCCCCATCACTGGGAAGATGGAGCATGCACCATCACACCCAGCCTTTTCCTGTGAGTTCTGAGACTCAAAACTCTGATCCTCATGTCTGTGGGTCAATTACATTACCAGCTGATCTATCTCCCCCTGTAGCAGGAATGGAAGGGCTGCCTCTAAATGCTGGGGGCCATGCAGCTGCAAAAGCATCTCCTGCAGGAGGACCTAATTGAGGACTGCCAGAGAGGCCAAGGATTGCTAGTGCAAACAATGCCAGGCAGTCAGAAACTACTGTTTAGGAGCGATGCTTCCTTGGGGCCAATGGGGGCGTGGGTGGGAGGTATTAAAGGAGCGTGCAGCCATGCTCAGAGAAGCTCACTGCAGCCTTCTCACCTGCTCCTGGAGTCTATGTTGTTGACTCTGCGCCAACTCTCCCCCAGCCCCCAAGAGCGGGTAGGGTCAGGTGGAGAGCTGTCCAGGGCACAGGCACCCTCCCCCTGTCTCCTGCAGACACCACTCTAAATCCAGTACTCCTTCTCATCATGGGTTTCTCTGGTGCCACGCAGCTCAGGTTTGGCTGCTGGCCATCTTCCCTAGGGAACAGCACTGCTTTGCTGCAACTGCAGAGACTTTCTGAGCCATTTCCTTCTGGACAGCTTCCAGTGTGGTGCCATGACCCCAAGGGAGCAGCAATGCTTGCCAGCCCCTTCTAGCCAGGCTTTATGGCCCGCTCCTCCAGCTCACACCCAGTCCGGACTCTGGATAGAAGACGGTGAAGTATAGCTTCCCACGGCAGGTGGGTGCTGTCCTAGAATATTGACAAGCACAGCTGGGGTTCCTGGGCAGGAGTGGCAAGACCAGGGCAGCTGTGTAGAAGCTAAGTCCTGGCCGTCATGGCATGCACACAGAGCTGACACTCGTTGGGGACAGCAGAAGTGACTTCCTCACGGGCCTGTCTGTGTACAGTGGTTTCAGAGGCTCAGCCATAAGCAGGGTTCCCAAGCCACTTGCCACTCTTCCAATGACCCGCTCCAATATGCACCTAAGATCCAAATGTGTTGTTTCAAACCCAAGGCCTTACCGAGGTTCAACTGACTTCCAGCTGTGTGCCACCAGGTAAGCTACTCACCACTCTGTCCCTCAGATCTCTCCCCGAGCGATGGATGCTCACGGTAGGCTTCATACAAAGAACCACAAAATGTTGTGCATGCTCCCTGGGACTTGTATGAAGCATGCAATAAATATTAGCTGGCTATTATTTTCATCAAAAAAAAAATGAGAAATCGTAAAAACAATGTTCTTATTAACTTAAGAGGCACAAGGGAACCAAGAGACTTACCAAAGCCACAAAGTGAGCATGCGGAAGAGCTCTGGCCTCCAGATTGGGGATTTTTTTTTTCTTTTTAACACTTGGGCAGTTGCTTGGCTGTGCATTTGTGTGTGTGTGTGTGTGTGTGTGTGTGTGTGTGTGTGTGTGTACATGTGCGTTCTTTATTGCATAAAGCCACTGTATTATGTGTGCTGTCAGATATCCTATTAAAAAGCAACGTGAAAAAACCAGTGAGCAGTCTTCCTCCGCCTGCGCCTGCACTGATTACAAAATTAAATTAAGCTCTGGGGCTCGCTGGCGCTGTTTGATGGAGAACACAATGAATTGCTCTTTGCCTCCCTGTGAGAAGTCCCTGAGACTGGAGCTGGGGAAGCTCAGCCCCAGACAGTATTTTTTCCTCCCAATGCCCGGGGGGCAGAGCCTTCCTCTCTAGAAATGTTAAGCCCCTGCACCCGGCTGCCTTTTTATTAGGTTAATAAAACACCAGGTCCATCAAGTCTCCAACTCATAAAGGTCAGTGAGTCACATCCGAGTGCAGAGGGGAGCTGGAAGGGTAACTGCTCCCTAGGAGTAGGGGTGAGAGAAGCCCCCAGGCTGGCATGGACTCTGGGGCTTGGACCAGAGATGCTCCAGGGGGCAGTAAGGACCACGCAGCAGGAAGATGCATGGGCATCTGACTGTACATCTCCACCAGGGTGAGGTCAGGGGCTGGCAGGAGAGTGGCTAGTGGTCGGGGGTACGGAAGAGTTATACACTGGCACCGGCAACTGGGGGTTGTGGGGGACAGCGTTCTCTACCACCGCGCCTGCAAGCGCCTTAGAGCTGCCAAGTTCTAGTCCAAAGCATTGGCCTGAGGCTGCCTTCAACCGGGATCTGTCCTGTGACAGGAGCCTGGGGATGTGGAATGGCTCACCCTGAAACAATGGTCATCCCCTTCTCTGCTAAGGGTCTTGAGTGACTAGGCTCAGCTGGGTGGTTCTTCTGTTCAGAGGTGACCACTGGTGACGTTAAGTAGCACAGCTGAAGCTTCAGAGGCCTCGCTTCCTGCCCGGGTGGGGGCTCCTCCCAGCCAGCACTGAACATCCAGAGGGATCTGGAGTTTCTGTTGACTGTTGAACTGAGGGCTTGGGTGAAGAAACCCTCGTTATCATTCTGTGGCTTCCTATTGGTCCCAACAGATGGAGAGTCAGATTGGAGGAGAAGGAAAATAGATTCCACAGAGCGCAGGAGGAGTGGTAAGAAACTGTCAGCCATCTTTAACCTACCGACCTTCTCTGATTTTTTTTCTGTCTATGGGATGGATTCTAATCCCTTCACCCTAGTGGCCTTCAGGGACAGGATGCCTGACACCTACCTCTTGCTGTTCTATATCTTGTCTGCTGTACCTCAGCCCACAGCCCCTCCAAACCTACCATCACACCAAGCCCTTCTACCACAGGGCCTTTGCACTTACTGACAGTTGAGCTCCTTGCTTGGCTAGCTATCATTCTTAAGGGTCAGCTGAAAAAGTGACACCACATGGCTTTCTTCTTGTAGTTCGCAAACATTTACTATGCACCTACTAAATGCCAGGCATATTAGAATATATTCCTTGTTATTCTCTATTATAGCACCCCTTCTTTGCTTTAATGCTTCCTTTTTCTTTTTCCTGAGGGAATGAAGACCCACAACCCCCCATGCACGTGCATGCACACACACACACACACACACACACACACACACACAGAGAGAGAGAGAGAGAGAGAGAGAGAGAGAATACATGCACCAACCCGGAAGGAGTGCTTCTTGTAGATATGATGAAAACTATTGCTTAGTTTTGTGACCTTGACCATATAAATGATTTGACCTTGAACTCTCTGCCTCAGTTTCTCAACTTGTGACATAGGTAATTGAGAATGTTTTCCTCATAGGATTGTCACAAGGAGGATACAGTTGCAACAAGCAGTATCCCGTGGCTGGCATACAGCAAGACATCATCTCCACATGACCTGCAGCAACCGCCATTGACTCATTAATGAGGTCTGGACACCACTATGGCAGAACGCAGCTTGAGTTCTGGGAGAGTCAAGGATCTTACCGGCTGCTTCTCGGTAGCATCTCCGGGGCCTATGACAGTACCTGGCGCTCGGCGGAACAAATCTGCTGATTGAACCGGGCAGCCTGTATGGGTCCATCACACAGAGGTCCTATCTACTGTCTTACGGTATTCACATTCTAAAGCCTTGCGCAGCATGCAATAAAATGCTCTTCCCTATTACAGAGCTGTCTGTTTGCCACGAGGCTCAGTCCCTGCATCATTGACCTCTGAGGAGCAGGGGCTGGGAGCGGCGGTGCTTCATATTGCTCTTGCTCATCAGTAGGCCCTCGCTTGAAGGAGCCCTACTGGGTGCCAAGTACGGTCAGTGCTTCCGATTGTCCCGAATGAGGCTCAGAGAAGGTTAAGTAACTTACCAGAGACCCAGCACTTCACAGCAGTTTGATTTTGTGTCTGGGCTCATTTGTCCTTGGCCCTCCGCTGGCGCTGCACCTCTGAGTTCACTTCTGCCGTTGCCCCTTGCCTGAAGACACAGCAGCTAGGTGAGCCTGTGGCCTGTAACACAGTCACACATACCTTCATTCTCAGAAGGTAGCCAGTCTTGACTAGCTACCCCATTGTCGCCATGTTGAAATCCGTACTTGTTGTTAGCCTAGCTGTGTTTTCAGCCTTCCTTGCCAGAGCCTGGCCTCTGGAGACGAGGGCCCAGGAAGGTACTTCAGCCCCAAGTCCCTAACCACATCCCCAGACACACCTGAAATATTTGTTGGTCCTGGGCGGGTACAGGGACGTTAGTGTCTCAGGAAGATGGAGATGTTTAGGCCCAAACCCTCTAAGTCTGCTGACCTAGCACTAGGGACATATGCTTTCCTGCTTGGCTGGCTTGCCAGCCTCCACACCTGACCCTGCTTCTAGGTGTGTAAATGTCACGCACAGCAGAGGGCAAACATGCTCAGGCTGCCGTGCCCTCCTTTCCGTTTACCTTCCCTCCAGTCAGAGCCGGCCAGGAGACTGTAGGCAAACTCCAGTCACAAGGCTCACCCTAAGGAGCCCTGCCTGGGTAATTGGGAGGAGAGATGGAAACAGGTTCTGTCCAGCTGAACCAGACAGGAAGCCTGCCTGGATTAGCTTTGGGAAGACTAGACTTGAGTACCTGCTTTAGTGTAGGGCCCCTTTACCATGCTGTACAAAGCACCCACACAGGGTGCCCTTCTATTTGGGCCAAGAATGTGATCTTCTTTCTGTAGCTCAGGTTAACTCAGATGAGACTCATTACCTTCAGGGCCTTCACACCACACTGGAGGATGAAGAAACTGAGGCACCAAGGGTGTGTGGGGGGGAATGGCTTCTCCTTGGGTCGTTTTAATACCACAGTAGAGAATAGAAACAGGACCCCGAGGAGTGTCTGAATGACTGGTGTCTAGCCTTCTGGGTTTGCTGGGGGCTACTAGAGATCCCAGAGGACTTTGTGCATGTTCGCCATTGGTTATCTCCTAAGCTTTCTTCCTGCATCTTCCCCTCTGCATGTCTCCTCTTAATGAGGTCCTGCATCCTATCTGGCAAGCTTTAACCTTGATCTGTCCCCTTTGGCTGCTCTGAAGCTTATCCCTAGTCCCCATGATTCTTTCCATTAGACCCTTGGTGGTTACCCAAGCTTTAGGTGCTTTTGAGTTTTTTTTTTTTTTTTTTTTTTTTTTTGGTGCCCCAGTGATGTTGGGACCTGACACTGCCCATGATACATTGTGGGAGCTCAGATTGCTGCAGAACCTGCTGCCTTCGAGGTAAGCACCAACCCTTCCATCTCCAGGTGCTAGTCTGGGCACATCTGGTAGCTTCTTTCTCTGGAGAGCTTGGGTGTGGTGATGCATATCTGTAATCTCAGAATTTGGGATGCTGAGGCAGGGAGATGGCCATAAGTTTAGAGGTGGCTTGGATTATAAAGTGAAGACTACACACACACACACACACACACACACACACACACACACACACACACCAGTTTAGGCTGTACTACTCCTCTGTACCCATCCTCTATCTTAGTCTTCATGGGCCACAGGCAGGCCCCAGTACTGGGCTGACTATCTGTCCCTGCACTCACTCTCTCTCTCTCTCTCTCTCTCTCTCTCTCTCTCTCTCTCTCCCTCTCTCTCTCTCAGTGTCTGCTATGGGATTCTGGTTCTGTCTCCATATGTTGCTTCCAGATAAGTCTGTCTCTGCTCGTCTCTGTCTATTCTATCGTTCTGTGCTTCCGCCTCTCTGAGGCGGGTGTATGCTCATTCCTACCCCTCCCATCCCCAGCCCTGTCCCCATCCCCCTGATACTTAGCATCCAGCATTAAGTGATGCCAATGTCTGACTGCAGGGACAGCCCCAGAGCATGTTCTCTAAGCCAAATTACTCCTAGACAGCCAGGACCTAACTCAGGACCCTGGGCCACATTGCCTCCCCAGCCCACCCCCCTAGTCTTTCATGTCACATCGAGGAAGTTTCCTGAACTCTGTGTGACACTGCTGTCAGGGCCTGACTTACCAAGGGAGCATGAATAATTAAAAGCTGCAGCCAGGCTTGTTCTGACTTAAGCTGTATTAGTGTTGCTAACTGTCCCGACCCGTTTAATATTCATGCCATTCTTAGCTCTTTTAAAGAGGGGGGGAGCTTGCTACCTGATTTAAATTGTGCCTGTCAGTTTCGATTAAAGATCAGGTTGACCACAGTTGCAGGGAAATTAAATGAACATTCTCTTAAGTAATATCATAGAATTTAATGTAGCAATTAATATCTATTGCAATGTGGTGCCGTCACAGATGTTGGAATGGAATGGCCTCGGGGGTGGGGGAGGCTGGCAGGGCCCTTAAGTTTCCATTTTCCAGAAGTGAGGCCCTGGAGGGACCTCAAACCCTTCATGTTTGAGGGTGGCAGAGAACACAAATAGCAGCTGCTGTCGTGCAGGGTCTAACCTTGCTCACAAAACCTTCTGTGGAGCTTGTTTTGGGGAGACTGAGGCACTAGACATTGGAAGCCTGTTCAAGGATGGTGTTGATTGGTTACCCAAATAGAACAACGTGTAGCAGGAGCCTGCCCACTGAGGACCAGCCAGAGAGGTAGGTGAGAGGAGGGTTGGATGAGTCCTCATACCCCAGGGCTGCTAAGGATGCCAATGGTGACTTCCAGACAGTAGGCTAAATATGAATTCTGCCACTTGGCTGGCTGGATCTGCCATCGATTGGTAGTGGGAGGAGGTGGGGGTTGTTGAAGCTGCTTCTGGTGGTCTGAAGTCAAGCTGCACAGAGTGTGGTCTGTGGCTGCAGCTCGACCTCGGTTCCTGGTCTGAAGATGGAAGTTGTCATGACTACTGAGAGTCGGGAAGAGAAACCAGAACTGTGGTCTGAGGGGATGTGCTTCCCAGTGGTTGGGAACGCAACTTTAGGAGCTGTAATAGCTTCCCTTTTTGGGGCAAGGTAACCTCACTGACTCAGTTTCCCCATTCCCACAATGTAGATAAGAAATAGTTCTTTGTCTCCTGTTATCATCCCAGGCTGAGTGTTCAAAGCAAACACTGGTACAAGTGTCCTGTGAGTCCTTGGCTGTGGTCCCTGTGACAGTTGGGGATGATGTTGGGGTTGTGACTGAGACATAGAACTGCTTGTAGAACACTGTGCAGGAAGAAGGTGCTGGCTTCCCCTTTCATTTCCTCTGATTCTTACAAAAGCACATGCATAATATATAAGGCATATATGTTATGAAGATAATAGAATGAACACCAATATTCTCACTCTGGCCTGAGAACTAGAACATTCCCCAGGCATGGAAACCCTAGTAGGGGCTCCTGCCTCAGCCCAAGTCACACTTCAACCCCCAGGACTCTGTCCCAAAATTGGATTTGTCACTGACTTGCTTTCTTTAAAAAAAAAAAAACAACAACAACACAAAGTCTGTGAATTGTGTGTGTTTGTAAATAAAACAGGTATTTATTTTTTTCAACTTTCCCCCTATGTGATTTGTAAGGTTGCTTCCCCTGTGTAGCTGCAGGAGACTTATTTCCAGGGCTGTTCAGTTCAACAGGGAGATGTGATCCCTGCTGTGAATCCAGGGTCAGCATCACGCTGTAGTAAACATTCCCACCATAGCTCCAGGGGCTGGGGGTCATGGTTTCTGGAAGGTTCATGTTTGCAGGACAATCACAGGGTGCACAAGGCACAGGCAACATGGTCTTGTTCTTTATAACTTCATCCAGTTTCCAGATGTGTTGAGAGAGCACAGTGACATCAGACCAGACCAGACAGACCTAGGGCAGTGGGGATCAAGGAGAAGACATGGGACTAGGATAACTCAGGCCTCTCAGGACTCAAGCAGAACCAACCCACTTAGTGTTCCTGCCCCGAGCTACATCATTCTCACACTCTCTACACTGAGGCCCCGAGATACATAGGGTCCCTGAGGGTAAACAGGTGAGTCTCGAGGTTGCCACTGAGTAGCCTGGACCCTCTTGCCTGGAAGTACAGCCTGCATCTGACCCCCTCTCTCTCCCACCCATCCCCCTCAGAACCAGTAGTGAAGAAACTGAACGTTAGAGAGGTTGGCACAGTCAACACTGATGCACACTCTCAGTAGGTGCCCTGACTCCCAGGTGGTCAGGATTCTAGGAAGAGGTGGTGCAGGGAGGGTCAACCAGTGTGTGCCCCTCCCCCACAGCTCCACACTAGAGATAGAGGCTCAGATAAAGCTGGGTACTAAGGAACACTGCAGACACTCCAACAGTGGCTACTGGAACGCCACCTGATCCATTCATTATGACGGTACGTGTCTGGGAGGGCAGAGAGTTAGAACTAGGAATGAAACATCTTCTAGAAGCTTCCACTAACATCTGGGGAGGAAAGTGCCTTCTAAGGCTCATGAAGAGACATTTTTTTTTTTTTTTTTTTTTGCCCCCAGACAGAGTTTCTCTGTGTATCCCTGGCTGTCCTGGAACTCGCCCTATAGACCAGGCTGGCCTCAAACTCAGAGATCTGCCTGTCCCTGCCTCCTGAGTGCATGTGCCACTACCATCCATCTGGCTATGAAGAGACTCTAAGATGCCACCTTTTAACTCTCTGAGGAATGTTCCAGGTAATTTAGAATCTTACAATTTGCATTTTCCATCTATGAGTCCGCTGGAGATTTGTGGCAAGATGATCCAGCCCCGCCCTGCCTGGCAGGACTATTTCTCACTCTAGGTGACACATTGGCTCCAAGGATGGAGGGCACACACTGAGTCATGTTGTGTCAGGGAGAACAGGAGTCACTAGACAGCTTGCTGAGGCTGCAGTTCCTGGGCCTCCGACAGGTCTGTGATTCCAAGACTCTGAGATGAAACCGAGAAGAGGTAGCCGTAACCATCTTATCAGGCAATTCCAAACTGGATTGCTCCAGACCACAACGAAGAAACAGTCAGGCTGGGTGAGAGTCTGCTGTGCTCGGACAGCTGTCTCCCTCAACACCACTTAATCTTTTTTTTTTTTTTTTTTTTTTTGATGAGACACAGGGTCTGACTATGTATCTCTGGATGGCCTGAAACTCACTGTGCAGACCAGGCTAGCCTCCAATTTTATACCGTGTTTCCTCAGCACCCCCAGCTTCAAAGGCTAGTGTCTGCTGCAGGCTGGGGAGGGGGCAGGTTGCTCTCCCCACAACTGGTGACCCAGAGATCCAGGCTTCTCCTGTGTGTGGATTTCACCATTCTTAAGTCATATCTCCTAAGTCACTGGGAAAGGAGAGGAAAGCCCAGGGATACTCACTCCCCAGTGGTATTAACAGCTGGCCTGGGAAGGATAGTTTTCCATTTTGCTCACTACCCATTGGTCTAAACCCAAACACATGATCCCAATCTGATCACAAAGAAGCCTGGGAAATGTAGTCTTTTATTCAAGAATAACAAATTGCCATGCCATGAGATCCAGGGAGCAGCTAGCTTACTTTCTATCATGGAGACTGGATCCATTCTAGTACACAGGTTCCTGCACCTCTGGGTTAAAGACAAGCGGCTGGGCTGTGTCTGCTTCTGCGAGGCCTCGCAGGTCACACTTGGGTCTCTCAGCTCATTTAGAAAAAAATATGACTCTTTTTCATGGGGTAGGGGTATGACTATTTTTTACACATGGCTGTTCTGTTCCCTTCTTGTCAACTGGAGGTAAACTGGCTTATGGGGTTCCTATAGACTGATCGCTATGTTTGTTAAAGAGAGTATTTTGACCTTGGTGGGTAAACTCTATAATCAAGTAGTGATGTCTGCCACAGTATGGGAGGAACTGGTGCTGATGGAAATGCCAGGGTGCAACCTTGTCATAGTCACTATAGGGATACTTGTGGCCCTCCATGGATTGTCCTTGAACCCAATCTTGACCCTCCATAGCCTGTCCCATTTCTACTTGTCACAGAATGTAGAATAGGGCTGGAGCAGCATTCTGTGTTAAAAAGAGACACGACTATTAGCTGTCATCTTGACTTCCCATCTTGTTTGCACCTCTGAGCCAAGCTGCTATGCCTGTACCCCATCACAGTAAGGCTTCCTAGAATTAGGCTGAATATGGGTGATGTAAGTTGACCGTTCTTACAACTCCCTCTTTTGTGCGCCTGGTCTCCGTGAATACAGCCGCGGACTGTGACAGACCCTCATTGACACACACACCAGTGGTACACTGATCATTCTCTAAGCCCACACGTCTGTCTCATGTACATCACAATCAAGCCCTGCGTCTCTGCCTCCCCATCTTTGTTCAGGTTCTCCTTACTGAAGATTGAGACCTTGCATTAACTCCTACTTTATTTCATTTTGTGTGGTTCACCTTCAAGACTGCCAAGGTCCCCTTTTTTATGCCTTGAATGCTCTTTTGTCTGCTCCTAAATTGACTTTGCGCAGCCGGGGAGAAGTCGGGGTTGGAGCATCGAGCATTGTAATCACTGTCCTCCTGCGGCACCGGCTCTGTCTGGTGGCGTGCATTTTGCATATAGGAACTCGCTAAAACTTCAGAGGGTTACCCGAGGCCAGACCCCAGTCACATGTGCAGGTGTAGATGCCCCCTTCGATCTTGTTCCCCGGGACTCAGAGGCAAGATATGATGCAGCCTAGATTTAACTCAATGCCTTTCTAACCAGCCATAATACTGCTAGCCACAGCACCACAGTCAAAGAGAGGGAGGAAAGCCAAGGCCAAATCTGGAGCTGTTCCTTACAGAGAAAACCTACTCCAGTTGTCTTAAGTAAGAGATTGTTTATTATAGGGTCGAGTTGCTCATAGAACTGCTGGGAGGATCAGGATACCAGAAAAAATAATCCAACCCCGAGTTGAACTGTCCTATCAGCACACAGTGCTGTGACTACAGGATGTAACGTGCTCAGCTCATGCCTGGCTTTTGGCTTGGGCCAAGCTTGTCCAGGACAGCCCTGGCTAGTTCGCAATGAAATCATGTTACACTCGAAACAACCCCTGCAGAGCTGTCAATGATAATGAAGCTCTTAGCGTTGTGGCTTCTCTCAATCTAAGAGATGCAGTGGAAGGGTGACCCTTACCAAGCCTGGGGAACACCTGACTCTGCTCACTGTCCTATTCCTTGGGGACGTCTGCTGTGACATCATTGTTTTCTAGAACCTTTTACTTTTACCTCTGAGAATATTTTTTCTGCCTCAGGCCAGAACTTTGGTTTTATCAGCTTTAGAGACACCAACCATAAATCAGGAGAGCGTGAGTGTCTTCAGTGTCCTGCAGGGGCAGAGTATGGGGGGTGGTTCTTGGTACCTGCTGCCAAGCTTGTTTCTCAAGCCCATGTGGTAGAAGGAGAGAACTAACTCTCAGGAGTTGACAAGTGTGTGGCTCCTCCTGAAGCTCCCTGCCATGTGAGTCCTGCATCCCACCTGACTCTCGACTTCCAGCATCTCATGGTAGATGATCTGGTCTACGCTATTTTCCCCCCAGGGACCTTCTTATGCTGGCCTCCAGAACCCACCCATATGTGTGTCTTCCTTTTGGGGAGAGGGGGTCTCTGGTGTGCACTGGTATCTATCTGGGTCCTTGTTTATAAGTGACAGAAATAAGCTTAAAATTATAACCAAAGGGACTTTAATAGAAAGCTCACGTCAGTTGAAGGGATGCTCTCTCTCTCCCTCTCCCTCTCCCTCCCTCCTTCCCCCCCTTCTCTCTCTCTCTCTCTCTCTCTCTCTCTCTCTCTCTCTCTATATATATATATATATATATATATATATATATATGTATATATATCCTCATCTTCCTTTCCTCTCCTCCTTTCTCTGCCTTTATCTTTCTCTCCCTTTTCACCTATATGCCAACACTGTGCTCCAGAAACGCCCACTGGTTCTTTCCACACATGCACACGGTCTAATTCCCAAGGGCCCAGAGCTCCAGTCTGTGAAGAATATATGCCCAAGCCAGTCTGGAGTGCTATGAGACAGGTACTTTGATCAGAGCTATGTGCCCTGAAGGAGAAGAACGCTAATACTGAGGGAAAGGTGGCTGCTCTCAGAACCCACATGGGAGACTGCAGATTCGGGTGAGCGGGCGCCCACTGCTACTGTCTAGCCAGCCAGTGCTCAGCAGGGTCCTGTGAGGAGCATGTGTGTATGACCTTCTGGCCTCTAACATGCTTGGAACCATGACAGTCCTCTTCAGGGCCCTCACTAGCACAGACATGTACATACAGAAAATGCTAAGGTGCTCCTGCATGACCAGCCTCCTTTGCAAGTGAGGCTCCTCTTCTCCCCCTTCTCCTCCTTTCTTCTTCCTTCCCAACCACACCACATCTCATTCTAGAAACAAAACCCAGGGAACTGCTCATTCTGGGCAAGCACTAGCATTGAACTATATTCTCGATCCTTATAAAGATGCCTTTATTTTGTTTAATTAATTTTATTTTATATGTAGTGTGTGTGCGTGTGTGTGTGTGTGTGTGTGTGTGTGTGTGTGTGTGTTGTATGGTGCATATGCACACTTCAAGGCTTATTAAGAAAAAAAGCAACAGAGGCCAGAGCATGATATAGAGTGTCTTCCTCTGCCACTCTTGTCCTTACTGCCTCGAGACAGGCTCATTCACTGGGACAGAAGCTCACCATGTTGGCTCAGCTGGCTGCCCAGCAAGCTTTCAGGATCCTTGTCTGCTCCCTCCAGTGCTAGGGTCACAGGTTCACACTGACACATGCAGCTGTTTAAATGGGCTGTCTGGATTCCAACTCAGGTTCTCAGGCATTCATAGCAAGTGCTCCTACCCCCTGTGCCTTCTCCTCTGTCCATAGAGATATTTTTAAAGTAAAACAGGGAACAAAGTTTACTTTGATGTTCAGTTAGGGGTGTCTGGCTGGAACTCTGAGCCGTGGCCTACACAACAGAGATTGCTGCAATCCATTAGTGATGTCTGCCACAGACAGGCCAGGAGGTGTGGGGGTGGTGCGTGCTACAGTGTGCCTGCCACTGCATCTAAAATTTTCCTCTGATTGAAGAGAGAAGGCTCGAGTTCAAAATATGCCAAACTGGAGAAGCAAACTGGGGGCAGGGATTGTTGTTAACCATTGCACCCTAAGGCCAGTCTCTTAGTATCTACCTGAACATCATTCCAGGATTCATCTTCTTGAGCCACCTGAGTGTTTCTCAGGCCTGATTACAGTCTGGATGTGGCTCCTCATTATGTAAAACCAACAACCAATCACATCCTGACCACATTGCCATAGGACCTGCCGTCTTGTGAATGATATTGAGGCTGAGCAGCTTACAGGGCCGTCCCAAGCCTTAACGCTGTCCCTATCCAATGATGGTCTCTCCTGTTGCCCTTGTTCACCCGAGCGAAGTTCTTGTCTGGTTGCTTGCTCTGAATGTTCTAGAACAATTGCAGTGATTTATAATAGCCCCTGGTTGGCAGCATAGCTAAGAAAACAGAAACCTGGTACCAGCATCCCTCTCATTGATTATACATAATTCCAAGTCACTGAATAGAGTAGTTCCAGGAGGGGAGGCGGGAAGGTAGAGTACCAGAGCACTGTCCAGGGTGAGCGAAGACAAGGTGCACAGATATGGGCTCCTGCCTCCAACCCTGGCTACCTGCAATGAGAGCCAGGGGAAAGAGGGGCAGGAAGCCTGATCTCAAACACACCCCCCATGATCTAATAGGCTCCTGAGCCAATGAACAGTGACAGCGATTTTAAGGCTGGGTTAGAATTTGCGCTTGACCTTCAGGGTCGAGTTGGGACTTCTAAGACCTTCTAAGGGTCTCTATAATTTCCTGTTGCTGGCAGTTGCACCTATGGGTCACAAGACCTTTGTCGGAGTACATACTGTATGAAACTACAATCAAGCCTTGTGAGGCACGGAATGCCATGATTGATCAGTGATGTCTGCCACATACAGAGTATGGAGGACTGAAGAGTGTACTTGAGCCACCATCTTGGTCCTAGATGCTATCTCTGCTTTTCCCTTCCTCATCTTCTAGGAGAGCCACGATTCCTATATTCAGGAAACCTCACAATTTCTGGTCTTGGATAGAAGAAGTTGCTATTCTCGTGTTCTGTAAGACAGTCCACTCAAGGATGCCTATGTGGTTTTGGTCTCTCCCGCCTCCTCCCCTTTCATCTCCTACTGTCTCTCTGTCCCATTCCAGCTACTTCTCTCACCTCTAGGTTGGTACAATGCAGACATTTACCCCCGACTTTCAGTACCCAGCATTTTGAGCTGTCTTGGAGGCAGAAGGCATGGGGAAGTCATGATGCATCACTGGGAATATTCTACAAGAAGCTTGGTTCTAGGGGCCTGTTGGGATATCTCAGAGTCCTATGCAACCATGGCTGTCAGTCCGGATTATCTATGTGAGAGCCCAGGTCTGGCGTACAATAGCCATAGAAGCATAGGTTTCTGTTTTAATAGCTAGGCCTTCTAGACCCCTGACCTCCCCCAACACAAAGTTTACAATAGGCTCTGGCAAATGGCTTTCTGGGTATAGAGCCAAATGACCTATTTGCTTCCCATGTCTAGGCAGCATTAGAGACTTGGCCTGCAAAGTGAACTTGGCTCCAAGAACATTGTGCCCTTTGGTCTTTGCAGGACCTGGTAAGCCCCCTCTGGCCATCCAGCCTCCACCCTGATTTTAACTGGCCAGGCTTCCACATTCTCTCCGGTTCTTTCTGCTATAAAACTTTCTTTTCCTTTTGAAACAGAAACGTAGTTAGCCCAGACTAGCTTCAGTTCTCTTTATAGCTAAGGATGGCCTTGAATTCCTGATCCTCCGACCTCCACCTCTTAAGTGTTGGGATTTTAGGCTGGCTCCTTGCTGCCTCTGTCTTCAGGGACCTCTCATCCGTTTTCTCTAACCCTGGCCTCAGGATTGGCTTCTGGACTGGCACCACCTCCTCTCCCAGCAGCGCTGGCTTCTCACCGGAGGCCTCAATCCCCTCCTGTTCCGCGCTCCTGGCAGCCAGTCTCCGCCCACTCCCAATCTGCATTTACTCCAACATCATCAGCAGAGCTCTGGCTTCGGAAGAGAACAGGTGCATGCTGCTACTCGAGCGGAGGTGGGGGGCGGGGTGGGAGGGCTCTGCACCTCACTCCCAGCTCCTGGCAAGCCTTTCTTCAAGGTGAAACGCATTAGCATCTTGATATTTGTGTTACACAGATTTGGAGACAGAAGTGAACCAAGAATCGTGATCTGCCTGGGAGACTACATCAGTTACAGTCTTGGGTCCGGGACCAAGGAGGAGATGGCTGGCCTTGCCCTTGCCCCTGTTGGAGAGTGAGGAGAGGATAAGGGCACACCTGTGCATGACAAGGGCTTTTGCATCCCCTTGGGAGAGAGGTGATGGCCCAGGCCCATTTTATAGAGATAGACCAAAGAAGGTTTTTTATGCCGGGTCCAAGCTCATGATGGCAAAAACAGCCAAGGTAAGATTTGAACCCAGACAGTCTGAGCTCGGCCATACTGACTAGGGAAAAGGGTGGGGGAGGGGAGTAGTGCTGATTCTTCTGAAAAACTCTCCCGAAGGGAAAACTAAGGACACCTTCCCTGGGTCCTCTGAGGTTCTAGGTAGTTAGAATAAGGACATTGGTCTCATGAGAAGAAAGTTCTGTCAAGGTCTAAGATGCAGGCTTAACCGACAGATTGTACAGACTTCCAGTTCTAGCTCCACCTCTTTCCAGCTGTGTGACTCTGAACCACTTACATCACTTCTCTGAGCCACAGAGCCAAGCCAACTGTCATTGTAAAATGCAGGCAATATCAAAGCCAGCTTGCGGCTGTTTTTAGGATTTCATGTACGAGTGCTTGGGGAGTGGGGGTGAGCAATTGGTGCAGCCAGCTTCCTAAACACACACTACGGTCGCTGAGGTTGGAATGTGTCTCAGTGTTGTCCCATCTCACTGCCACTAGCTGTAGAAAGCCATGCTTGGAAGCCAGGGTCTGGGAGGGAGCAAGGGCTTGAGCTAGCAGCTGTTTCTTCTTTTCAATAGCACGGGCACCTGGAGGCACCAGAAGATATGCTCTCCTGCTCCGAGGGGACTGCCACATGTAATCATATAGTTTAGTAGAACAACAAAGTGGCCCTGGGTACAGGACTTGTCACTGGCTGTGAGCAGGGCTGGCTGCAGGCATTGCCTCCAGAAAGATTCCTGCTGGATCCTGCACCTGCTGCCTCCTGCCTGCTCCAGTTGGGCCCGGCCAACTGGCCAGGTCTCTGGACTCTCAGAAGTTGATTCTGGAAAAGTCCTTTCAGGAAAGTGCTCGGCCATGGGAGCTGCTGCTCCCAATGCTGCAGAGATGGAAAGTCGTTGTTCCCAGTAAATAGGAAAGGTGCAGCAAGTTAGTCTGTAGCTCTGCCTAGACCCAGGGATGAATGACCCCATGGCCGGCTTTGGTGGCTCCCTGTCAATTGGTGACCTTGGTCTTTATTTCCCTGAAATATCAAAGCTTTCAGAAGTGAGCTTCCTTAGTCCCCCCTTCCCACACCTAGACCTCCCACCTCTGCCCACAATGTAAATGTTTTATCTCCCTCTCTGCCATGACTAGGTGGCTCATTTCACCACAAACACAGTTAATTGCATAGCTCATCTTTAAAATGCCCTCCTCTGTCCCTCATTTGCTCAAGTCTGGTCGTTTCTCTACTTCCCTTTGCAGTAAAGCTCTGGGGGAGAGGGATAAAGACAGTACCCACTATCTGAACCATCATGGCCCCTCTCTCCCATGTCCTTTTCAAACCTGGCCACCAGGCTTCCATGTTCTCTCTGCTCGGTCTCCCCAGGTGAAGATCTGTGTCACCCTCCACCCACACGAATGCCAAAGCTATCAGTCAATCCTCCAGCCTCAGGGGCAGCAGGGGTTGTCTGTACCCATCTTCTGGATTTCCTGCTCCAGCTGTTCCTGTCTCCTTTGTATATTTATAACAACCTGACTTATGGTGATCAGGGAAGCCCAGAGCTCAGGAGTCAGTTACTCCTTCTGTCCTACACGTCGGTTCTCAGCCTGTATAGATTGATTGCCAGGTCGACCAGTTGGAGAAATGCTCAGAAGATTCCTGAAGCACAGCTTGGGACCTGTTTTTGAAGGTATTTCCATCAGTCATGAGGGTTCTGACCTAAGGAAGACTTAAGCCACTAATGGAGTGGAAAATCAGTGCTGGGAGGCACTGCAGCTGTAAAAGATGGACCTAGCTGGAAGAAGTGGGTTACTGGAGTTGTCTTTATGGGTGGTTTCTTGCCTGGGCCCCTTCTGGTTGCTGCTCCACCTTCTTTCAGTCCATCGTGGCATGAAGTGTTCTGTGTCACCCTCCTTGTCACAGAACCCCTGAAACCATGAGCAGAATGAACCTTCCCTTCCTGTTCTGCTTTAGGACCAAAAGGTCCCCTGCAGGGTCACATGCCTAAATGCCTAGCCTACTATTGATGTTGCTTTGGGGACAACACTGGAACTTCATAGCAGGTGGCATGGCTGGGAGAGGTAGGTCACTGGGGACAGGTCTCTGAGGGATGTAGACCACTATGCTTGAGTCTTTGAGCTCTTGGTTTTCTGATCTGCCAGGACTGGGGGGTAGGATCTACGTAACAGAATAGGGTTGTGCTCTCATCTTTATAAACCTAGCTGTTTACATAAGAGACTAGCAACCAGTGAGTGCTTAGTACATGCTTGCCTATTGGAGGGATACATGTTGTCCTCTCCCCCCAGGTATTTCAAGTTTATGTGCACATGGATGGTTTCTTGCCAGGCCTAAAGCTCGTCTACTGGATGTCTTCAGCTGTTGGTATCAGTCTTCAGACTGTTCTGTAGAGCCCCGAGAATGACCCATGATGGCCATTCTTTCAGTTTTGAATGACTGACTTTATTGAGTATATAGTAAGCCAACGTCAAAGAATGAATAGAAGGTGAGTGATAGAA
This sequence comes from Micromys minutus, assembly GCF_963924665.1. Lineage (NCBI taxonomy): Eukaryota > Metazoa > Chordata > Mammalia > Rodentia > Muridae > Micromys > Micromys minutus. The sequence goes on from NC_137978.1 coordinate 40,259,090, forward strand.
GCATCAAATCTGGTGCTGAAGACATCCAGCAGGAATTGGTAGAGAAACCCCTGCTGAGCCAGTCAGGAGTCAGTGAAGTTCCTTATAGTGAAAGGCAGAGCAAAGGGTACCACAGGATGCCTCCCAGTGAAAGAACCAATAGTAATGGCAAGGTAATGTCATCAAACAGAGGGATGTAGATATCTAGCAGAAATCCACTGGGGAATGAGAGGCAGTCCCCTGGAGGTCTTGGTTCCACTGATGAGCTAACTTCATGGATGATGCTCGGGTTTCCCCTTACACCACAGGCCATTTTGTATCACGGGGTAGATGAGAGTAACCTCTGTTGGAAATGGTTACCTTCTAACTGTTCTCGAGATAGAAGGTTTTGTTTTTACCTCTATTTTGAGATCTCTCCCCCTCCTTGCCTTAGAGTTATGGAAGCCAGTCCTCTACCCAATGGAGAAGGGGGCAGTTGGAAGACAGTTTGAGGCAAAAATGGCTAAGTCTTAAATGGATGGAAGGGCCAACCCCACTTTGGAAGCTGTGTACTCGGTAAGCAGAAGTAGCACAAGATAAGTTACAATGTTCATTATACCATGCCCCTGCTGCAGGGTGTTCCTGTGCCTTCAGTTTGAGTTCAGTAACCATCAGTCTTTCCTCCCCTTCCCGATCAGGTCTTGAAACACTCTTCTAAGCTCTGTCTTCAAGTAAAGAGGAAGAGTAGGCAGTCTCAAATGTGTTCACACAGAGGGAAATTCTAGAAAGGGTAGAGAGTGACAAGGAGACAGACTCCAAGGAGCAGCTTGTTCACTGCTAACCCCAGTTTCCCTGAGCCTGAAATGTGAAGGGATGAGGATTTTGTACCACATAGGCAAAGAGTTAGATATAAGGTAACCAAGGGAAACCACAACTACTTCTTCCTAGCTGTATCTGGCTGTTGGTCCAATGACTCCTTTGTGGATGAACATCTTGTCATTGTGGTGAGGCTGTTCCCACCAGATCAGAAACAAGCTCACCGAGGCATCTTCCTGCACATGTGCAGTAACAAAGGGTCTGCACTTTCCAAAGGCCTGTTGTCACTACCACACAATATGATCTGCACCGTGGCTTTGGCCACCTGTCCCCTGCTTTGTGAGCTTTTCTAGAGGATTTTAGAAGAAACTCCCTGAAAGGGTGGTCCCATCTACCATGGTTTGGGAGGGGAAGTGTGACCTTGTCAATCAACTCCTAAATACTCCTTTTTTAAAAAAAGATTTATTTATTTATTATATATTAGTACACGGTAGCTGTCTTCAGACACACCAGAAGAGGGCATCAGATCTCATTTCAGATGGATGTGAGCCATCATGTGGTTGCTAGGATTCGAACTCAGGACCTCTGAAAGAGCAGTCAGCACTCTTAACCACCGAGCCATCTCTCCAGCCCTCATAAATACTCTTAAAACTTATTCATAACCCACAGTGTATAGCCCATTGAGTTGCTCCAGCCTGAGTCAGTCCACTCCTCTCTCTGGAGTGTTGGCTTCACTTAAGTTTGCTAAATAAACCTTTGCTCAAACTTTTTTACTGAATTCTTTCCTTCAAGGAGAAAATGAACTATAACAGAGTCAGTCACTCTCAGAGGCAGATGTGTTTGGACTGTTGCAGGAGTCACACCCTCGAGGGGGCCATAAATAAAGTTGCTTCACACTATCGTGACCTGTGACTATTAGAAGCTGTTCTCTTATAATTCAACCCTAAACCACATTACTACTGACCCTGGAGGCTTTTCCTTCTTATTCTCCTTCTGGGACTATAGCCCTACTCATTAATTTGTTCATTCAACACTTTCATGGAACACACACTGTGCTGTACCCTGGCGCCGCACATGTACAACACGGAGCAAAGCCTACACCATCTGAGGGTCAGGCTCTAGCCCTCAGGAACTAATTGGAGCGGTCATAGCAGTGATTGCCATTTATTGCTGGCCTGACTGCCAGCCAAGCAATAAGGCCTGCCAAACTCTAAGAGACGGCCTTTGATGCTGCTCACACCATTCCATCCTCCCCAAGCCCTACCAAGAAGACATGGCATCCATCTGTATTCCATAGAGCCACTGAGATCTGTATCTGCTATGAATGGTGGGAGTCTGAGAATTCTTCTCCTATTCCTACACATCCAGTTAATCTGAATCTCCTAGAGGGCCATTTCACACCCAGTTGCTTAATGTCCAATAAGATGCAACATCTGCCCAGAACTTGAGTTATTCTACCCCAAGGAGAAGCAGACAAGGCTTTGTCATATGAATGCCCCAGGCCAGTTCAGGGGCAGCTCACATGGAGGGGTTTCTTGAGACCAGCCTCACTGGAAACTTGGACATTTGCTCACCTGGGGGAACTGCCCAGGGTGTAGCGTGACAGGACCTTGCTCGTGCCCTGCAGATGCCCCTACAAGTAGAACACCCCCACCCTGCCCCACCCACGACATTTCCACAGCTCCCTTTGTTCTTGCTGTAAGTCACAGGTGACAACCGGTTCCTCCCTCTTGAGGAAGCAGTGATGGGAATGAACTCTGGGTCCTCGGGGAGAGCCGCTCAAAGGAGGCTTTGGAGAAAATCCTGATACTCTGAAGTTATAAGCTCACTTTGGGGTAAATGCCTCTCGATCTCAGCCTTTGCATTGGTGTAAGAGAGGTTATGGGAGTTAAGGCGAGAATCAGGCAGGGATTGTGTCTCCTGGCAGCCCATACCCAGCTGTGCACGCCGACGCTGTCCTGGGAATGTGAATGTGTAAGACAATGTCCCTTCATGCAGGTGTTCATACATGCACACCCTGGGCTGTTTTGTGTCTCTGGGCACATGGGTCTGGGTGCTAACTGGCTGGCTTCTGCTGCCTAGATGACCCATCTGTCTCGGCCCACACACTTCTGTGCTGGTGGCCTTGGGAGCAACTCTTTTCCATGCATGTCTCATCTGCCTGCCAAGACCAGTGGCCTGCACAGACACACTCTTACTGTGGTTGAGAAGCTTCTTAAGACCTTGCCTTGGAATGGTCACTCTGTCATACTGACCCTATTGTATTGGTTAAAGCCAGAAATACAGCTGAAAAAGTCAAGGGCAGAGAAATAGATTCTACTCCCCCAATGAGAAAGTGCACAGTAGAGAATTGGAACCATGTTTTGCCACAATCTGCATGTGTGTGTCTATGTGGATATGCCTGAGTGTGCAAGTACATAGGTGTCCTATCATATGTGTACTGTACATGTGTGATGAGAAACAAGAATGCTAAGTTAAGCATGTGTCTGTATTTCTGTATAGGTGTCTAGTAGCATTGTGCAGACACGGGCACGCACACACATGCACACACACATACACACACACACACACACACAGAGAGAGAGAGAGAGAGAGAGAGAGAGAGAGAGAGAGAGAGAGAGAGAGAGAGTTGGGGGGGGCACTGCAGAGGCATACAAACTAAGCCTGAGCCTGCATTGTGAGTCTGTCTTAATCCCTCACAGAGACACCTTCAGCTCCAGTGAGTCACATGCTGTCTGCATGTGCCGAGGTAGATTTTGCTGTTAGTGGCCCTGAGAAAATTCACTGGTCAGTTGTCTTGTAGTCTATTATTACCCAGATGTCTGTGTGTTCCAAACAATTGTTTTTAGATTGCTTCATTAGTCTGTCTCAGCAGACTGGATCCTGCCACACTTGACTGGCTCAGATTCTAGGGGGGCAGAGCTGGTAGAAGCTGGGCATTCAGCTCCCTTGCTGATGGGCCTCCAGGTGAGGAAGAGGGTGCCCCAGAGAGAGACAGGAGAGAGCCACCACATGCTACACAAGGCAACATCATAGAACAAGAAGAGGATGGGGACTTCAGAACTAGAAAGAGTTGGTAGCCAGAACTTGCCATTTGCAGACTGGGCTACTCTTGCAAAGTCACACAACATAGACTTGTTGCCTTGGGTATTATGGGGAGTACAAAGTTGGACAGAGATGGTATGTGGGGCACCCAGCACTGTGCCTGACGCTTCTGGCATGGTCCTTCCTTTTGTCTGTGCACAAGGCTCAGGGCCCTCACTGACAGGGCTAAACTACAAGCTGTTGCCAGCTGTGGTTCCCTACTTGACTCAAGTCACTGACATAACCCAGAGACCCTCTGCCACAGCTATTCCTGTTCAGGAATGAATTGATAGGCAAAGTTAGGACTTGAGGCCCTCATGCCTGTGCTCTGTGCTCACAAATACTGTGACCCTGTTCTAGAGGCCCATGTGCTCCTCTATAAGTGAGGGCACCCGTGTGGTGGCAAGCTCTTCCCTTCTGCAACTCCCACCCAACTTCTGGGAGAAGGTCGTCCCAGAAGTCTTATCCCCTGCCTCTCTTCCCAGGAGAACTTGACAGGAGTATGCACTGCCAACCCGTGTGCCAACCAAGAGCTACAGAACAGCTTTGGACCTCTGAGAACATCACTACCCCCCCCACTAACTGTCACTTTCCAAAATAGTCAAGGTGCCACTGGGTTGCTACCGTGCCCTGTACCTGATTGGTATTAACCATTCCTGTGAAGGGCCACCTGATAAAAGATTTTAGATTCTGTGGGTCACACATGGTCACTGCCACTTGCTCTTTATGTCATTCTCTTAGAAATTCACACTTGTTTTGAGTTGGCTGTGAAGTGTCCCCCCAAAACTTTCCTGAGTTAAAATCTTGGTCCCCAGCTTAAAGCCTACACCATCTGCATGGATGACATACCTTTGTTGCTTGGGTGGCTGCCTGAGGTATTAGCTTCCCCTTGCACACACACACACACATACACACACACACACACACACATACACACACACACACACACACACACACACACCACTGTGATGTTCTGACTCTCTCCAGGTCCAAAGCAAGGAGCCAGCTGACCAGGGGAACGTCTGGAACCAAGAGCTAAATTTTCTTTTTGCAAATTGTTGTTCTTGGACCACGAGATGGTTCCTTGGCACCTGCTACCAAGCCTGATAGAAGGAAAGAGATGACTCTAGAAAGTTGTCCTCCGACCACCACAAATGTACTGTGGCATATGTGAAAACAACAAAACCTCTAATACAAGCATACACACACACACACACACACACACACACACACACACATACACATGCACACACATACATACACACACACACACACACACACACACACACACACACACACACACACAACTACCATACTATTGTTTTTGGTGGAGAGGTTATGGAAACAGGGTTTCCCTCTGTAGCCCTGACTGTCCTGGAGACCCGACTAACTTCAAACTCAGACATCTGCCTGCCTCTGCCTCCCAAGTGATGGGGTTAAAGGTGTGCCCTACGACCATATAGCCAACATGCTATTCTTAGCTCAACGGCTACAACAGACTAGATGTGGCAGGGCCCGTGAGGTGTGGCTGGCTACTCTTGGGTAGACAGGCAGGTAAATGTCTGAGTTAAAAATGTGAACTGAAGTTACCAGGGCTCCAAGTTGTACAGAGGCCTAACAGCACCTTTGCCCCACACTGGGGAGACTTTGTTGGAAGGCAGCTGTGGTCCTCATCTGGGCATTTGGGTGAGGCTTGAGATGAGGTTCCCTTGAACTCCAGTGTTCACCAAGCACCGGGTGTGAGTGGGGACCTGCAGGTTCCTCTTTCTGGTACAGTTAACTTGGGCCACAGAACTGCTACTCTAAAGCACTAGTTAGAGGAGACTAGGATAAAGGGAAGGGGAGGGAAGAGAGCACAACCAATTCTTTCAGCCCGTGTCCTACATTATAAAATTGCCTAAATAGCATAATGGATTTTTAAAAAAATGTTTTGTAGTTTTCTTTTGTCCATTATTATAAGAATCAGTCACGGAAATGAACCAAGAAGGAAATAATAAATCCTACCCCTCAATTCCTTCAGAATCAGCCACTTCTGCCATGCTGCGGAAAATTCCGCAGCCACCGCTGGCTGGTCGGAAACACATATGCACGCCGGCTTAAGTGAGCACGGGCAGACTCCACATGCTGTTGTAGAAAATGGTTTTTTTTTCTTCTCGACAATATGTTGTGGACATCTTTCTGTGTCAATAAATATAGATCGGCGGCGGCGGCGTGTTGAATGGCAGTGCTATATCCGATCGAGTGCACAAATAGAGGTTTGAAATGCCAGAGCGGCGCTAGCTCTGCTCGGCTCTGGAGTGGTGGGCATTTGGCGATGTTCAGACAGCAGCCTGGAAACCTGGGCTACTACCACCCTGGCTACTAGGGTACTGCCTTTCCTATAGCCCTGGCTCTCCTGGTTTATTTGGAAGTGCTCAGCAACCATGGCAGGTCTCCCCCTTCCCCCAACCCCCTCTAGGTCTTGATGAAACCTTGGTCCTTCACCTGTGGCCCAAGCCTTGCAGGTTCTTTATTCTTCTAGTTTCTCTTTCTGCCTCAAAGTCTCCCTCCTCCCCACCCCCACCCCCAGTTTCTGGTCTTGACTTGTAAAGTGAGTCTTTAGGGCTCAATAGCCCTGCTGGACTCAGCAAAGGTCCCTTTTAGAACTCTGGTGCTCACCAATTCTAATGTCATGGGCATGACTCAGGTGTGGCACCTTAGCTATTTGTTGTCACTGATCTGAGGCTGCACGGTCAGTGCCCACCTGTGTCCTTATGTCTTAGACTCATGGGTTTGGCCTCCACTCCTAGGCTGAGTCCCTTCTCCTGATGCTGTTTTTATCTGAGGGCTCTCTCCTGTTCTTACTGTTGATTCTGGCCCTCCATGCCTAGTGTATCAGTCAGGTTCTTGTCTGCCCAACAAGCAGTCCCGCAGACATCCAAGACTTACACACCAGCACCCACTGAGGCTCAGTCAAGGGTCTGCCTTGGTTGTGGTTTGTCTGATCTTGGACAAGCCTGGGATATTGGCTTACAGCTGGGAGTCTAGTTACTTGATTTGTCTTTCTTCTAGAACTCAAGCCATGCTCCTCTCCTGGGGTGGGGAGATGCCCAGATCATGATGGCAGAAGCAGGCAGGTGTTAGAATTCTGCACTGATGTGCAGGAATCTCTACACATATCTATCAAGTAAAACCTTGACCTTGCAAAGCTCAAAGTCAAAGGAGGGATAGACTCCACCTACTAGGAGGTCTCTTCCGTAGTCCCAGGCAACAATCTATTCACATGGAGGGTGCCTTGCCTGGCTAGCAGGTCTACCTCCCTGCCAGTCTCTAGACTCCTTTGCCGCAGGAGCAATCTGGAGACTAGCTTTGTGTCCCTGTCTCTGGTCCATGACTTGGCAATCAGAGGGACTCAGGCAGAGTTTGCAAAGTGACTAGCTGACTTAACAACTCACTGGGACACCTTCGTGGCTTTAACCATCCTCCTCCACCCTCGGCACAGATTTGGAGATGTCATCATGAGAAGTGGGCACATTTTCTCATAGCTGTGCCATCTTGAGACCCTGATGCTCCACTAATGGCTACAGCCCCCATCTATCTTTAGCTCTGGGACTATATCAGCAAAGTGGGTGACGCGACCCAGGCAGTAAGGAGCAGACTGTAACTCAAACCCAGCTCTCTGGAGTCAAGTCTGTGATCTCACATATAACTGTGCGGTGGTTCATCCTTTCTGGAAACTTGCAATTTTCTTCAACCCCAGCCAGCCAGATGCTGGGTAGATAGTACCACTTAGTGTGGGGACGGGGCTTTCTCGGGAATGGCAGAAGGTTCGGGGTAAGACAGGGGAGAAGATGCACTTGTTGTACTGATTCTTGAGGAGACTGGTCAGGCACAGGTTGCTAAGGAGATAGAGGGGGTGGGGGCAGGGGTGGGAGATTACTGGAACACCTATGGGCTCAATAAGGGAAGACTTATGAGAGCTGCCAGGGCCCTGACATGTCCCCTGACCATGCAGGGCTGTGCCTGAGGCGTGCAGATGGCTTAGGAGAACAATCTCCAGGCCAGCCTTGGAGAACAGGGTCAAACCCTGATGCTCTGGCCAGTTTGATGCAGAGGGTGGAGAATGGGGATGTACTCTCACCTGTTCCCCTGGGGCAAGAGGGGCCCAGCTGCCTCTCTACCATTTACATTCAGCCCTTGCCTGTGCCAGACTCTGCATGCAGCAGCCCGCTCCCAGAGATGAGCTATTTTAAGTGCTTCCCCTCCGCCCCTAAGGGTGCCATGTGTTTATCTTGCTTTCGAGTTAAAAGGGAAAATCAATTTCACTCTTACCTTAGGAAGATTTGGGGGTGGGGGTGGCATCATTTCATTAAAATGAGAGTGGGAATGGGCAGTAAGGGCTTTAGATTCCCACCCCTTTGGCCAGTCGTGAGTAAACAGTAATCTGCCGCACAGCCTGCTCTCCGGGCACCTGACACACTTGTAACCCAGACTAGGGGACTCCAGAGGCTGGGGCTTCGCCTGAAATGGTCACTGAACTGTGCCTTCCAAGACCGTCCTGGGGAGAAGGAGGGAGCAAGGAGCCGAGTTCATCATTGGTGTTTATGGGAGCGTGTGCACACCTGTGCATTTGTCTAAGTGTGTTGAGGTCATCTATGAACTCTATATATGTCTGTAGGATAGTCAGTGTCTGGGTTCTTGGCCAGGCTCGGTGATCTGGGACTTGTTGTCTTAGATGGACATGGCCCAGGCTCAAGCTTGTGGCTTGAATTGGTGACTTCAAGCTCCACTGGGCTAATCTGGGTCTGGTCACGCTCCTTGCCCTTGCTGTTGCAGCTGCTGCCTCCTGGTCTGTGTTTCTGCCATTACTCTTTCCAGGAGTCAACAGGGACCATCAGCTTCCTCTGGTGTCTACAAGACCTGAATGCAGAGGATAGATGGCTCCAGAAGGAGTCAGTGGAAACCCACTGGGCCCTCCACCCACAGGCTTGATGCTGACCAGAGAAGGTCAAGTCCTGGTCTCCTGTTGTATCTTCTGTGAAATGGGACTTTTCAAGGGTGTGTGTGTGTGTGTGTGTGTGTGTGTGTGTGTGTGTGTGTGTAGATTTGAGGCAAGAGGGGAGCTAGATGGGGAAGCTTCTAGAGACAAAGGTACAGGCCATCTTTACAAAAGTTCTACCAGCCCTGGGGCTTCAGAGAACACAGAGAGGAAACTGCTGGACTGAGAGCAGGGACCTGGGTGACTGTTTCATCCCCACCCCATCAGCTTACATAACTAACACCCATGGAGGATCCTGCAGCTTCAAGCTGTTTTACATTTTCCTGAGGCCAACCTGTTTGCCTTCTAGTTGAAGGATGCCCTGTGGTTCTGTCCACAGGGAGACTATGACCCTAAGAGAACTGAACCTAAAACAAACTCAATGAGGCAGAAACTGCTGGCCTATCAAACATTTGTGTCATGAGCAGACATTCTGATGCAAACCCAAAGGGAGAAGGCTCATGGAGGCTTGGGCTCCATGATGCTCCCACAGGACATGCTGCGTTTTATAGGTGCCAAATCCTGGGCATGGGTTTGATGGGGATTTAGGACAGGCCGAGCCAGCATGTAGGAGTGGTGTGGAAAGAAACAAGCTGAAATGAGTGTGGGTACCAAATGTGCTGCTCAGAGGCCACCACTGGCTCAGCATCTTGCTAAGGATGCTGTGGCCCTCACTGTATGGTGTTGGCTGTGCTTCAAGGCCAGTGTGATCATCTCGAAGGCACAGATTAGGGAACCGGGATGCAAAAGGGACATGTGGTTTGTTGAGTACTGGTCACATGTAAGTAGCAGAGAAGATATGTGAATCAGAGTCTGTGTGACCTGAGGAACCAGAAGTAACAAGTTTGGATTGTTGGAGTTAATGATGGAATAGTAACATGGGGGCTGAGGTTATGGACAGCTTCTGAGAAGAGAAATGGATGTGTGTGTGTGTGTGTGTGTGTAGAGGCAAGAGGAGAGCTCAATGGAAAGCTTCTAGGGATAGAGTTGCAGCTTCCATGGACCAGAGCCAACAGTGGGCTATCCAATAGCCGAGTCTGGAAAGGAGTGCTGTCACTGAGGTGGAAGGAATGCTGGGAATTGAGCTCCAGGCCTAGCAGCTGATGGCATAACTTTGGAGCTATCCCTGAGCAGTCATCTTCCTCTCACAGAACTGATGCCTTGGGAGGGTCTCCCGAGGTCCTCTGACCCTGTCCACGATCCCTGAGAAAGCTTGCTGGACTCTGGGGATCCAAGTGAGTCACCCTCAGCCAGGACTCAAAGCCATCTCCACTTCTGACTAGACTTCTCCACACAAGGGCGTTCACATCTCTGCTGTGCTCGATGCCCCATCTGTTAGGGATGACTCTACCACTGAAATGAAACCTCTCCAAGACCTCCTCTCCTTGGTTAAATTCTGTCATCTGGGGCAAGACAGAAGGATCTGCTTTATATGATATACACCTGGTATGAGACACTCAATGACAACCCTCATGTTGTCACAATCTCATCTCCATGGCAGTAATGGATGTAATTCGGGAGCTTATTGGGCTTCCATATTTTAGGAACTCCTCTCAGAACTTCACAAATGCCACTTTGTGGGGCTGGTTCATGAGCATCTTTGAAATGTCTGCATAAGGTGGTCCATTATAGTCCTGAGGGAATGGAGCTTGTTCCAAATTTTTAACGAGGAGGTGAGGGACATCTGGGGAAAACAACTCAGATGTCTGGTATGTAAAATGCCATATTGGGAATGATGATAAGGCTGGCAGTGCTGTGGGAATAATTCAGGTGAAATTCAGTAGGGGTAAAGAGCATGGTAGAAAAGGGGAGACTGGAGAGAGACTGGTAAAGCACCCCAAGGAGAGAGATACAGAAGCTGGGAACAATTGGGTGTGGGAATGAGGAAGAGGAGAGAAGGACACTATCAGATTTTGTTCCAGATGAACATCTGTCAGAAGAGCCTGAGTCATTCAGCAGCTGGCCAACAGGCAGGACTAGGAGAGGTCACATAGAGCTCTACACTCACGAAGAGTTAGATGTCGCTGGAAGGCTACCCACTCATTTGTTTTTCCAGCCGTTTATTTAACAAGGCTTCACTGAGTTACTCATGTTTGTGAACTGCCTGACACAGATGTTGAAACAGGACATGGGTCTTCTGCGAGAGCAGTGTATGCTCTTAATGACTAGATCATCATTCCAGGATCATACAAGCCCTTACTGAAAATCAACTATGTACCAGATACTCTGCTTGGTACTTGGGTTGCACAGACATAGTCATCTCTTATTTCTGGAGGAGGAGAACAGACATAAATTGATGGTCCTGTACATTCACATGTGTGGCCTTCAGTAAGTGCCACACATAAGTGATGGTATATCCATACAGTAGAGTATTACTCAAGTGGTAAAAGGAATATGCTATTAAACATAAAAAGACATGAAAGTAATCAAAAGTCACATTGCTAAGCTAGAGAGGACTATCTGAAGAGGTTATTTCTTATGATTCCAACTACATGGTATTGTGGAAAAGGCAAACTATAGAGACAGTACAAAGATTGGTAGTTTCTAGAAATAAAAGAGAACAGATTACTGACCAGGCCAAGGAGTTTGAAAACATGTTACATGATGCAGTCACGGTGGGCTCATGCTATTATATATTTGTCAAACTCCATGAAATGCCCAACGCCAAGCGAGAACGTGAACCATGGGCCTTCAGTGGTAATGATACCAGTGTGGGTTCATCAAGTGCAGCAAATGGTCCACTCTGGCAGGGGACATTGACAGTATACAGAGGGGCCAGGAACAGATGGAAATTCTCTGCACTTTACGCTCAATTTAGCAGTGAAGCTGAAATTGCTATTAAAAACAAAGCTCATTGCAATTAGTATTATAAGACTGGAATCAGTGCAGAGGCTGGGATGCTGCTACGGCTCGAATAGGACACATCCCCCAGAAGGGAACATGAATCGGAAACTTGGTTTCCGGCTTGTGGTCCTATTGAGGGAAGCTGGTTGTGAAAAGGCCAACTTTATCAATGGGCTTATTCATCTATGAGCTCATACTGAGCAGGGGTATTAGGTGGGGCCTGGGTAGAAGGACTGAGTCATCAAAGGGGAATGTCTTTGAAGTGTATATCTTGCCCATGGACCCTGACCCCTTCCCCTGCCCTCTTACTCCTGACTGCCATAAACAGAGGAACTTTCTTCCCCCAGAAACAGACTATCAGCCATCCATGACACTGACTCGCCACAGGCCCAGATGGAACAAATGCCATAGATGGATACCTCTGAGACCACGAGCCAAACAAACAAATGACAGACAAACAAAACCCCTTCCTCCCTTTATGTCGGTTCTCGTGAGTGTTTTCTCAAAGCGACATTAAGCTCATGCAGACCCTGAATATGTGGTCAGGAAGGGTGGCATTGAGGAGGTGGCCTGTGACTTGTGACAGAGGTTAAATGGAGAGACTGGAACTTGGCCTGTAGCTTAGGTGAGAACTCTGTGGGTCTTAGTTTGCTTCTCTGCTGATGGGATAAAACACTAACCAAAAGCAACTTGTGGAGGAAAAGGGTTTAGCTCATCTTATAACTCTTAGTTGGCACTCCATCATTGAGGGCAATCAAGGCAAGAATTCAAAGTAGGAACCAATAGGCAGGAACCTAGAAGCAGGAACTGAAGCAGAAACCAGGAAGAAAGGCAGGAAGGCTGATTGATTGTCCCTTCCCCTCTCCTTACCAACCTCCCAGTCTCACATTTAGCTTCCTTCCTTCCTTCCTTCCTTCCTTCCTTCCTTCTTTCCTTCCTTCCTTCCTTCCTTTCTTCCTTCCTTTCTTCCTCGGTCTCCCTCCCTCCCTCCCTCTCCCTCCCTCCCTCCCTCCCTCTCTCTCTCTCTCTCTCTCTCTCTCTCTTTCTCTCTCTCTGTCTCTCTCTGTCTGTCTCTCTCTCTCTCTCTCTCTCTCTCTCTCTCTCTGTCTGTCTCTCTCTCTCTCTCTCGCACACACACACTGACACACACATACACACACACTATTTTTTCATTTTTCTTTTTTGTGATAGTGGTGGTTTTGGGAATGGGGAACAGCACTGTCTGTCTCAGCTGCTTATCAAACTCTTTAGGTGCCCCTCCCCCGCACCTGTACCTCAGTAGAAAAGGAACATTCTCCTCTACCAGTCTGCTCACTTACTGATACCTGGCTATGTAGATGTGGGTCCCCTGGGCCCACCATGTTGAAACTCTCTCTCCTCTCTCTGAATGCTTTGGCTCTCGCCCAACTCACCCTCCCAAGCACTTTCTACATTATCCTCATGGGCAGACCAGGAGGCTGTGGACAAGCCTAGCTTTTAAATTCCACTGGACAGACATCTGTTGGCAGATCTGGTTCTTTTTCTCTGGTAGCACAGTAACACATAGCAAAACACAGTCTGCAGTAACCCTGACCACATCTCCACCCTAGACTCTCCCCTTGACCTCCCCCCACCCTGCCCCCATTACTTGAGGGAAGACTTTGCAATAGTGTAATATAGTAAGTCATGTCTGGCCTCTGCTCTCAGTACTAGGAAGGCTGAGACAGAAGAATTGCTGTGACTTTGGAGTCCCTAAACCAACCCACCCCACAACTCCAGGACCCTTCTCCGGTAGCTTCCTTCAACTAAAGTGCAGCCTGTATCCAAAAGTTCTGTCCCTGCCTCTGCCTCATATCCAAGACTTGTCTGTTCTGGTGGATAGGAATCTGGTTGTCTCTTTCTCCTGATGCAGGATACCTCCTAGGGCTCAAGCAGCTCAGAGCTTCCTGCTGTAACTTTGCTGCGGTCAAATGTCTTGCTCTGCTCAGTCCCATTGGCCTCACGCCCCCCCTCAGGTGTTATTCTCACAGATACTCCCCCATAGATGACCTGCATAAACACCCTAAATTGCAGGCATGGTCTCCTGGGAAACCTGACCCACAACCCTTGTCAAAGAACCCCCTTGATTTCTCCCCCACACCGTCTAATCACCATCCAACTCATCCTCTGATTTTGCCCTTACAAAATAATCTATTCATCATGCAGCCACCAGAGTGATTTTTTTCCCCTAAAACAAAAATCAGGTCAACGACTTCTCTGCTTTCAACTCTGCTGCTTCACCATTGCCCTGGGAACATGCTCCCTGTCCCCATGCTGGGGTGACCTAGCTGAGCTGATGGCTGTCCTCCTGCTTGATCTCACAACCCTGTCCCAGTTCCCAGCCTTCTGTCTGTTCCCCGAACACTCTGGTATTTCCCCCATGTGGTGACCTTTGTGGTGTCTATTTGCCTGACTTATAACCAGCCGGCCCCAGTCATCCACAGAGGAACCCCCCTCTCTGATGACGCAGTCTAAGCTGGCCTACATAGTTGTAGTCTTTCTCTCTTCCTTCAACCTAGATTTGTCGTAGCACACACCACTCTGAAATTTCGTTGCTCACTTACACATCAACTTACCACCCTCTGTGTCAGGAACAGACTCTCCACTGACAATAAGGACTGTGCCTCTACTACTAAGAGTCTCAGTAGTGCATCTGCATCATCCAAAAGTGTGCACATACTTAAGTCTGTATGGATGAATGGATGGATGAGTGCATTGATAATGGATGCAAATAAATGAATAGAAGTTTCTAGGAGACACCCTGATGGGTTTGATCAGTCAGATCGTTGGACAAAGTGCTAAGCCCCTCTAGTCAAAGACATCAAAGATCACAGAGAGGCCAAACAGCATCGGATGTAGCCCTCGAAGAGTGAATGGTGACTTTGAAGAGAACAGGCTCTGTGGAGGGGGTGCAAGGGGGTCAGAAAGAAGGAAGCAAACACAGAAACCTGGGAAGATATTGGGCAGCAAGTGAAGGAGATTCACTTCTTCCCGCCCATTTCTTGAGGTAGGTTTAGCTCGTATGAGCCAAGGGAAGGTGCTGATGTGTGGTCACCAGCACCAGCCAATGCTCAAGGGCCGCTGGTTCTCTGTGAGCTCTTCATCTGTGTTCACTTTATGCTGCTGAGTTACTGTAGAAAAGTTAAGCAGCACACGCTTCTTTATTAACAGTCTTCATGAGTCCTGATATGACTGCCAGGTCCCCTGCACAGGGTCTCATAGGCTCCAAACATGGAGTTAGGACACATCGTATCTTGAGACTCAGATGATGAAGGACTCAGTCTGGGAATTGATGGAACTAAGTTCCCTGTGGATCTGGCACCAAGGTCTTGGCTCCTTGCTGGCCATCTGCCAGAGTTTCTGTATAGTCTGCAGAGACCCACCGACAGTCCATCCCTTCAGAGGCTACTCAAGGTCCCTGTTGACCACCTGAACCTATACTTGTCACCTCAGCCTTCTAAACAAGCTGGTACCTCACCAAGCTGGTATCTCACCAAGCTGATTCGGGTCACTGAGATGAAAGTTTCTACAAAGTGAGAACATTCAGAGTGTATTCATTTCATCCTCTTCTGTTAGAGGCATGTCATGGATCCAAACCTTGCTCAAGGAATGGGGGCTACCAAAGGGTAGGACAGCAGGAAGAAGGGGTCATGAGGCCACCTTAGAGTCTGTCCATCCTAAGTTTATCATTTTGTCCTCATAGCAACACAGGTGGGTCTTGTTGGTAACCTTGTGCTGTGGAGAGAGAGGGGAGAGGGGAGAGAGGAGAGAGGAGTGAGGAGGAGGGAGAAAGGAGGGAGGAGAAGTGAAAGAGTAGGGAAGAGAGGGAAGGGGGTAGAGAGGAGAAGGGAGACAGGAGATGGGAGAGGGGAGAGAGGAAAGGGGATATGGGAGAGGGAAAAGGGAAGAGGGGAGGCAGATAGTCTGAGTGCATAAAACTTCCAAAAGCATACGAGGAAGTCCAGAGAGCAAGCAAAGAAGTCTGTAACCATTGGATACACTTCAGTCAGTGATGCTGGGGGTGGAGGATAGAAAGATGCCGATGAGGTTACAAGATCTGGGTACCATTCCAGCTGTCCAGCCAAGACAGAGGGAGCTGTACAAATACAGAGACTCATGTACTGTTATGGTGATATTATTCTTCACGGGCAAAATGTAGACAGAGCCCAAAGATCCCTTTGTGGTAGATTCCTAAGCACATGTGTTAGAGCCACACAATTCCACAACAAAAGGGGACTGACTATTGACAGGTGCTCCTCCGAAGAACATCAAAGCCATTATGCTAAATAAAATATGTCAGACACAAAAGACCCTGTAGCACACTATTCCATTTACACGAAGTGTCCAGAAGAGACAGATCTAGAGCGACAGAAAGCAGATTAGCTGTGGTCCTGGGCTGGGTGAGGGGAGGAGAGTGTTTGCAAGTGTCGAGAGCTTCTTTGTGAGGTGATGGGAATCCATGGAGACTGGACGTGGTGCTGGTTGCACAACTCTGTCAATATACTAAAAACCACTGAGTCGTACGCTCCAGACAAGCAGGTTTCACAGCATGTGAAGGACAAGTCATAACACAGCTGGACGGGGCAGGGGGTGGCGATAAGTTGTCAGACTGCCTCCTGCCCCTGTACTTGGCCTCTTCCTCTCCCAGGCATCAGACTCTGAGGGTGAGCAGTGTGGCAGGGGTGAGGTCGCAGAAGAATGAGAACTGAACAGGCCAGTGAGGGTGAGGCTGGAAGAGCTGCGGACGAAGTTGGCACAGTGAAGGTCATGAAAGTTCACGCTGACAGAGCTGAGGTCTGGCCCAGGGTGGAGACTGAACTGTGGACAGTCTATCGTCTAATCCTGCTCCCCTTAGGAAGCCAATACCTCAGCAGGAAAATAAATAAAAAGGGGATCAGTTAGATTAAACCCGACTTGGCATTTAGCTGAAGAAGGTGTTTTCGTGTTGGGAGGTGGGGGGAAGACAAAGAGGTTGAAGGTATTGGCAAGAACAGGGCCACTGTGAGGATGATGACATCTCTAATGAGCAGGGGAAGAAGTGGTGGTTGGGACCGGACCGTAGCTATGGACTGAAATGGGTTCTTCACGTCAAGGACTGAGCCCAGTGGCAGGGACTTGAAGTCCAATCAAAAGGGGACATGGTACAGGCTGGTCCCTTTACTCCTCTTGCCCTCAGTTCTGCATGCCATTCTGAAGCCTCACCATCCCACCATCCCCAGGAAAGGCAGGACTGATGGCCACCTTCCTTAGTTACTGTGCTAAACCTGTCAGTTTACAAAATCGGTCATTTGGCAGCTTGAAGCAGAGGCTGCGAGCGAGTTTTGCAGCCAGCACATCTGTACGTCAGACCCTGAGTCCGTCGCCCCTGAACACGTCTTCACGACTCTCAGCATTAATTTCCTCGGCAGCCAACAAGGGAAATAGCACCGACCTCTTCAGGCCCCAGTGGGGATTAGATGAGGCATTACTGTAGAACCCTGAACAGGGTGTAGAGCTGAAGAGCAAGCTTAGACATGGGTACCCAGGTATCAGAGTGTCAACTGATGGGGACACTGAGCTCTCTCTCTGTGCACAGCCCTGAGCTGTGGGACATGGGCCACCATAAGCCAGCAGCTGCATTTGGAACTCGATAGCAAAATCGTACAATTGTACATAGGATGTTTCATCTTGCAAACCTCAGCCTCTGGGTCCAGCGTGAGGATGTCGGATCCCAGGTCCCCGGCAGCCGCCTCCTCTGGCTGTTTACTATGCATAACTACAAGGGGCTGCCACAAGACTATGGCAGAAATACAAGCTCTGAGCCACTGGAACATCTCACTGTCTACAGCTGGGGCCCTGCTTATCATTTATCTAAGGGAGAAAAACAACAACAACAACAACAAAAGCAACAACAAAAAACACACTCTCGTGGGTCTTCAAGCACTTGCAGGGTGAAAGGATCCCCCCCTCTTCTATTTGGTTCATCTCTGAGGCTCGGTACTACCAGTTGTTGGACCAAGAGCCCCTGTGGAGGTGGAGGTGATGTCCCCCAGCCCAGTGTCTCTGCCCAGAGCACCCTCCATTCATGCTCTGCCTCCCCTAGGAAGAGAAATCGATGCTTTTCTGTGTCTCCTGGAGACAGACCCGTGCATTCCTGCAGAACTGGCTATCGACAGCCCTTGCCTCTCTCCCATCTTCCATACTTCATTTGTGAAAAGAACCGTAATTACCCTCGAGGAGTCATTGGAGGGAAAGTGTGCAAATTGAAAAGGGCTGGAAATGGGCACCCCTGGCTGCGCGGAAAACACTTTCCATATTGAACTGTTCTCTCCCCAGCCTGGGTACTCCCGCTTGCCTGGTCCTTGCCTCTCTGATGCTGCTGCAGACCAGAACCAGCTATGTTTCCACCCTGACGATGGCCGTTTGACATCAACACAAGGAGACCAGGTTTTCCTTATCCGGAGCCTTCAATGGATAACCACTTTCTTTTCAACTCCTTACCAAATGGCTTGGGCAATTAGTAAAGCTCAGGTATTCTTCTGTCTTCTCTTTATTCCCCTTCAGTGGTTTGTTTACGCCACCTTAGCCTAACTAGCCATCGAGCGACCTTGTTAGTTGGCACAAAGACTTTGGTCTTGCCAAGTGTAGAGTGCTCTGGATGCAAGAGAGAAAGGTCCCCGCTCAAGGGTGTTTTCTGAGGACAAGATGGTGAAAGCTTTAGCCCGTAATTGAAGAGTGACCTGGGCCAGGGCCAGCCCTGAGCCTGTGCTGCTGCTCTCAATGGGGTCTTTTGGCCTTGATGGCTTTCTGTCTTGTGTCTGTATCAGAAAGGTTTAGAACCAGAAGAGTTCAGATTTTGTTCTTGTTCTTTAGTTTCTAGAATGCACTCACAGGGTACACAGAGTATTCTCCCGGGGTATACTGAACTGTATCAGATTTGAGGCCTTCTGATTAGAAATACTCAACTTGAATTGCTTTTTTGGTGGGGCTGGTCTGTCATACAAATGACCACAACCAAAATTTATTGTTTTTCTAGTCTGGATGAGACACCAGGGTGTCCTGTCTATGAAGTGTCTGACAAAGGGCCTGCTTCATGCTCTCCCGCTGCTGAGGCTGCCAGCTATCCCCAGGTCCAAGGGTCCTGATAGAGGGAGGCTACAGCTAGACCACCTTTTTAAAATAATGAAATTATTATCACCTTTATTATTGCTGTTGTCATTATTATTTTATTGCCTTGCCCTCTTGTGTGTATGTGTGTGTTTGTGTGTGTGTGTGTGTGTGTGTGTGTGTGTGTGTCTTTATTTTGTCTCTTCTAAGCATGCCTGTTACTGAGTTTATAAACGACTCTACTCCAGGGTGGTTCTCCATCTCCAGTTCATGACCTAAAGTACCTCTGCAAAAGCTTTAATTTTCAATAAAGCCACATTCTGTGGATCCAGATGGATCTGTCTTTGGGGGACATGATTAAACAATTGCAGGACCAAACACAGCTTGAAACGCTTCTCTTGTATGCATATCCTGTATGTGATATGGTTCTATGTGAAGTTACTTTCAGACTAATATGATTGCATGTTGAGCAGGCCCAACCCACTTCTACCCTTTTCTTCCTCCTCCTTCTGTTCTGCATTGGTTTCCTCTGTTGCCCTAGAAAGTTACATGTCTACTTTCAGGTCGTATATACATACAGACTTCATGTGTCTATGCGAAATCTAGGAGCCCCATGTGAAAAGGCTTTTTCTATCTTTTTCTCTCTGAGAAAGGCTTAATTTACTTAATATCATCAATCCATTCCAGATTCGCTCACAGATGACAGAGCCTTATCTATTTTTAAGATTGGAAAAACCCCATCTTCTGATGCAAAATTTTGTGCCCCTTGGGACTCAGATCCCAGGATGTTTCCAGTTCCCATTCTCTGCCCAGTTTGGGGGATGGTCATTGTCTAGGGCACCTCGTAGCTGCCATATGACACTAGAGAACCTCCCTGAGGTAGATAAAGAAGGGGCATGAGTGTGAGCCACTATAGCTGCCAGGGGACAGGATGGTTCTTCTGGTTGCCTGCTCCCCTGCGGTCTGCCCTGTGTGCAGGAAACCCTCAGATGCTATCCAGAGCTGGTGGAAACTGTTCAAGAACCCGCTGCCCTGAGCCCCCTTGCTCTTTATCTTGTCTGCCTAGTTCTAAACTCTCAACCCCAAATAGCCTGTGTTGGGCACTGTCACCCTTCTCCCAGTGACCTGTTACCTTTCCTCAGCCCTCACTTCCTCTGTTCACTTAGGTAACAACCACTGGATTTAAAATAACCTCCTGTCAAGCTTTCTCTGTGCTGGGCACTGCTCTGCAAGCAGATGTTGGTTTGTTTAGACTTCCCAGCAGCTTGATAGAGAGGGTTCTATTCTGTCACCTCTTTCTTCTACATGAGGAAACTGAGGCACAGAGAACTTTACAGACCCATTTAAGGCAGGGTCGGTAGACTTCATAGCATTGCCTTTGTGGGTTGGTAAGGCTGCTGTGGGGCCAGTCACTGCCTAGTCAAACGTCCAGCAGCAGCTTTTGCCTTGGTCATTCAGTGCCTGCCACAACAGACCTCTTCACCACCCGCAGTCATGACAACCAAAAAGGTTTCCGAAGCTTGCCTAATGTCTCCAGGGTGGAAAAAGCCAAGTCACCCCTCAGTCGAGAGCCACTGAGTGGAAGTCATACGTAAGTGGCAAAGCCAAGGAGAGCACAGAACTCTCCAGCTGCCCCCGCCCCCATCTATCTGAGCCTTTGCCTGAATCTGCATTGTTAGTGAAGGACAAAAATGAGCTCCACTCACTTCAAAGACCTCAGGTCCACCCAGACTGTCACCTAACACCCCACCAGGCCATCAGAGCTGGGCCCTCAGAGGAGGGCACTAGTTTTTTGTTTTTGTTTCATAAACCTGTTTGTCTCTGTACTTTCTGGCAATGACTAGTGTCTTAGCCAGGGTTTCTATTCCTGCACAATACATCATGACCAAGAAGCAAGTTTGGTAGGAAAGGGTTTATTCAGCTTACACTCTCATATCGCTGTTCATCACCAAAGGAAGTCAGGTCTGAAATCCAAACAGGTCAGGAAGCAGGAGCTGATACAGAGGCCATAAAGGGATGTCACTTACTGGCTTGCTTTCCCTGACTTGTTCAGCCTACTTTCTTATAAAACCCAGGTCCCCAGGATGGCACCACCCGCAATGGACTGGGCCCTCTTCCCTTGATCATTAGTTGAGGAAAAGCCTTACAGCTGGATCTCGTGGAGGCATTTTCTCAACTGAGGCTCCTTTCTCTGTGATAACTCCAGCTTGTGTCGAGTTGTCACAAAACCAGCCAGTACAACTAGACTCAGACAACATGTGATGATCATAGGTTGACCAGCTGACCCCCAGCTTCTGCCTTGGTAACTCACATCCTCACCTCAGGAGAAGAAGTCTCATCCTCTAAGGCTGTCCTGGGATCATTGAAAGGACCACAGCTCACCTCCTTAAGGACATGAGAGATTCTCACTCTACACACAGAGTGGGGGAGGGGACACCTCTCAGCGCTCTTGGACTGTGGCTGGTGCCAATCCTAGAAAAAGCAGGGGGTTTTGGTGTCTATGGAGAAGGCAATTAAATGCTGGGTTAATTGTCCCAGTGGCCATGGCTTCCTGCCCTGGCTCATATCCACCTCCTCTTCCAGAGGGAAAAAATGAAAAGAAAAAAAAAAAAAAAGAAAGAAAAGGAAAGAAAAAAGAAAACCCCTACCTCTCTTACACACACCCTTTGTGTAAACATACATGCACATGCACACTCACACACTTGTATGCACACAGCATGTGTTCGCACACAGCAATTATAAAAGGCTGTACCTATCTTTAATAAGAGTTCCTCTCTGTCTTATTCTAGATGAACAAGAAAGGCCCCAATCTTGTCACTCCTCAGGGGTGGGGGGAATGTACTTACTTCTCCTAAATACGAGTTGTCTCCGGGGTGCTGGCTGTTTTTCATCACCTGCTATCATTGCCCCCCGCTTTATTGGCACATAAAAGGGTTTCCTGGAAGACATATTAAAGCTTCCAATTCAGGATGAAAGGCACTCGATGTAAAACCTCTTCATGAACAGGAGCCAGAGTGGGGCTGCGGCCATGTCCCCTGCGTGGAAGGGACAGAGTCCACTTCTACATGGCCTCAACATCCCACCTCCAATGACCTGGGGGGAGAGTGTGTAGGAGAGACAGAGTGTGGCTAGACCCTACAGAACTCTCCACATGAGCTGCTTCTCCTAAGCCGAAAATGGTGAGATGGGCACCCACCCCTGCCTGGGGGATGTGAAGTGAACCCCAGGCAAGCGTGAGCCTCAGCTCCCAGGTGCCTGCTTTATTACTTGTTTTGAACAATTGAATTCAGATGATTGAGGGGAAGACTGTTATTATCTTCGAGCACAAACAAATGCGGTAATATTAGGGAGTAGGCTACAAAGGCTATCAAAGATGTGTGTGTTTGAGATGAGAACACAGCATTTCAGAGACACAGCTTGACTTCGGCCAGCAGCCCCCACTCAAGTAGAGGCTATCTGACAGTAGCGTTTGAGCGCTGCGGGTGCTGGGGCTGGGCCCTGGTTCTCCTGTGAGAATTCTTTACAGCCTGACCCCATTGCTGCGGTGAAAAGGGCCATCTGCCTGGCATGCAGGTAAATTCCTTGAATGTAGTCTCTGAGGTTGCTGGCCCCAGCATGGCACCTCTTGCACCCATGGAGGGGTGGGGGGAAGTGGGGGACTTGGTGTGAAACTGACAATTAGCAGCTGTCTGTAAAGTTAGTGGAAAGCAGGGGAGGTGGTAAATATCCTGCAGAGCTGTGAGCTCCAAGCCAGCCCCAGCGGTGCCCCTCCTGCTGCCTTGATCAACCCTTCACCTCTTTTTCTCCTTTTCATCCATTTCACCAGGAACCAATAACACCTTCTCAGTGGATGCCCTCCCCGACCCTCCAGAAGAATTCACCCCTCTTCCTTGGAGACCCCATGACATCTCCATCTCTCCCCTAAGATTGACCTGCTTTTCTGGCTAGATGTCTGTCTTGTTCCCTCAGAAAGGACCCCTCTGAAGCAGGGACCTGACCTGTGTATGTTTGTGTTGTTGGCCTGAACAACTCATAGATAGTATATTGAGTTGGCTGTATGGGATGGAGATCAAGGGGCAAGAGGAGTTTGAATCCTGACTGTGGCTATAACAAAATACTAGAGCTGGGTCATTTATAGTCAATAGAGGTGGCTTTGGTTCTTGGTTCCAGAATTCAGCATCTGCTGGGTATCAGGTGAGGGCCCCCCTTGCTGCACCAGAGCATGGCAGAGCAGGGGCCCTGAAGAGACAGAGTGGGTGAACCTGCTCAGGTTTTTCTTCCTCTTTCGTATGAAACCTATTCAAGCTGGGCATGTGGCTCAGTTGCTAGAATGCTTGCTTGCCTAGGGCCTTGGGTTCAAACCCCAGCACTGCATAAGCCAGGCACAATGATGACTCTGTAATCCCAGCACTGAGAAGGTGGAGGTAGAAAGATCAGATGTTCAAGCCCAGCCTGGGCCTCATGAGGCCCTGTCTCAAGAAAGGGAGAAAGGCAGGAAGGAAGTAAGAGGAAGGGGGGAAGAAGGAAGGGCAGGCCAAGAATGCCGCCATGAAAATTCCCCTCTCGTAACTTTATTTTGTCCTGAGTAACCCCCAGAAGGCCCCTCCTTCGAATACTATTATGTTTGCAGCAAATGAACTTTGGGGGTGGATGCTCCATCTAAACTATGAAGGCTCTAGTCTGCAGCTTTGATGGCATGGTGACAATGACAGAGCTTGGAAACTTGAACCTTAGGTCACAGGGAGGTACTGGACAAATTTATGACACCAGAAGTCACCTATGGGGACTCAAAGTAGTCAGAGTTTTGAAACTCTGCGTGTATGTGTGTCTGTCTGTATGTATATATGTCCGTCAGAATGCATGTGTCTGTGTGTAGCTGTGTGTCTGTGTCTTTGTGTATGCCATGTGTCTGTGTGTATATGTTTGTGTGTGCTTGTGTCTCTGTGTGTGTGTCTCTGTGTCTCTGTGTGTGTCCACAAGTGTGCACTCATAAGCACACATGGGGGAGCCAGAAGAGGACACTGGGCATTTTCCTCTACCGAGCTCCACTTATTCCCTTGAGACAGGGTCTCAGTGAATCTGGAGCTTACTGTTTTGGCCAGCAAGCTCCTAGGATCTGCCTGCCTCTGGCCTCCGGCAGCAGAGTAACAGGTACAACCACATCCACCTTTTATGTGCTGAGAAGTCGAACTTAAGTTCTCTTGCTTGTGCCACAAGCGCTGTTATCCGTGGGGCCACCTCCCTGCTCACTCGCCGCTCTCCATCTTCAGACGTTCGCGTGCGCGGTCTGCTCTAGCCGCTGACATGGCTGTGCTTGTTCCCGTGTTCTGGGATAAAAATCAATGTCTGCAGTCACAAGTGCTGTGTAGGGTCAGAGTGTTTCTGATTTCTCGCAAGCTCCATCTCAGATCACAGATCACTGTTTCCCCAAAGGTCCTCCCTGAGTGCTTCAAGACCCACACCTGCGGGGGCTCTGCCTGTGGGAAGCAAGTGCCTGGCCTAGAAGCTTTGCAGACTGCAGACCTTGTGACTTTCTGTCTCTATGGCCCTGACTGTGTGAGGAGCTGTGATAGATCATGGGACGAATCATGGGGACAACGGTCATAGACAGGAGTGTCTGGGGGTCAGCAGTGGGCAGCTGAAACAGCATCATAATCACCAGACACCTCATTGCCTGGAAAGGCCACAGCAGAAGGCCTCTGTCCTAGCCTCGCTTCCCCGGGTGATCTAGAGGTCACTCTGGGTCTTCTTAAGGAAAGTGGAATTGAGCCAGTGACATGTGTGGACTGGAGCAGAAAACTTCCAAGGCCCCAGGGGCAGAGTCTATGGCCTCCATTGAGCTTTCCCCTGAACTCAGTACTCTCCTTTGAGTATCTACACTGCTAGTCCTTTAATGGTTCCTATCTTTCCATCCTGCCCAGAGCATGGCTCCTGAACCACCACCATCACCACCACCACCACCACCACCACCACCACCATCAACACCATCATCACCATCATCATTATCACCACTACCACCATCACTATCATCATCACCATCATCATCACCACCACCACCATCACCACCACCACCACTACCACCACCACCACCACCATCACCACCACCACCAACACCACCACCACCACCACCACCACCATCACCACCACCACCACCCTCATCATCACCACCACCACCACCATCACCACTACCACCCTCATCATCACCATTACCATCACCACTACCACCACTAGCAGTAACAGCAGCAGCGGGGATCCCACTCAGACTCACTTTATGGTTAACAGATTGCCAGATGATTAAAAGCTGAGAACCAGCTCTGTGTGCCAGGACCTCTGCTAAACTTTCCAACAGTGATGCCTCAGGCATCTTTGCAAGGCTCTAGAGCAGAGGTAGCGAACCCCCCCAAAACCACCAGAAAACTCAGATATTCACCTTGTAACTCATAACGGCAGCAAAATTGCAGTTGTGATTTCATAGTTGGGGGTCACCCCAAGATCAGGAACTGCATTAAAGGGTCGCAGCGTTAGGAAGGTTGGGGATCACTGCTCTGGAGAATGAAGATGGAGTGGTCCTGGGGTCCACTCAGAGGTGTGCTCTGGGCCATACGTGCTGGCACTTTAAAACTAAAGATCTAATCAATTCTGGTGCAGACAGCTTCGTCCACAGGGTCCCATGTCCATGGCGTGGCCTCCCGGTGTACTCTGAGAGCATGAGACAGCCTTCAGCTTTCTGGGGCGTCTCATAAATGTTGGCCCTGCTCAGAACAGTGCCATAAACAGCCTGTGACCACGTAGTGTGCCCTCCCTCCAAGTGCAGCAGCAGGCAGAAGCTGTGCTCACAGATTGGGAGCCTCTGGGCACATAGCTACCCTGGCCGCCTGCTGGGAGGGCAGAGCCTTATCTATTCCCAGGGAGGAGAACTCAGTCTCACAAGGAAAGCTGGCTGTCCTAGCACAGCCTGGAGGAAGCAGCGGTACAGAAACTCGATTCCCGACACCAACCTGCCTCCCCCACAGGCTGTGGTTGTCTAGGCTGAGGCCCCTTGCCGCAGCGTCCCTGGACCCAGCATCATAAGATGTCAAGTGTTAGAAACCCAAGATGAATTGGTGGCGTAGTGCAAAGTTAGGGCTGCAGAAGCTGAATGAGAACAATGGAAGTCCATGTCCAGTCACTGATCCTTAGCCACGTGCCAGGCACTCTCCTAGTTTATTTGATCTTGGCAATAACCTCATTGCCATTATTGTGCCCATTTTACAGACAGTGAAACTGAAGCACAGAATAGTTAAGCCACTTGCCTAGGGTCACACAGCCAGAAAGTTTAGGATTTGAACACAGGTCACCTGGCTATAGAACAAGCCTTTATTTCCTCTTTTTGTGTTTGGTATGGTATATGGGGGTAGTGGTACATGTGTGTATGCACGAGTGTATGCATGTTTGTGGAGATTTGGGGGTCAATGTTTGGTGTCTTCCTCAATCAGTTTCTACCTTATCTGTCTGTCTGTCCATCTGTCTGTCCGTCCATCCATTCACCCATCCACCCATCCATCCATCCATCCATCCATCCATCCATCCATCCATCCATCCATCTATCTATCTATCTATCTATCTATCTATCTATCTATCTATCTATCTATCTATCTACCTGAGACAGGGTCTCTCACTGAACCTGGAGTTTACTGATTTGGATAAATTGGCTGACCAGAGAGCTCCAGGGATCTGTCTGCCTGCCTTCCCAGCACTAAGATTAGAGGTATATACTGCTGTTCCTGGGTTCTAGGGATTGAGTTCAGGCCTTCATGCACCTTATAAGAAGGCGTTTTGCCAGTTGAGCCCCACCCCTGGCCTCCACAGCTGCCGCCTCAGCTCTGTGGTACTGGCTTGTGTTGTCAGGGGCCAGCAGACCCAAGCCTCCGTACCACCTGGGAACTGTTTAGAGAATTCACCCTCGGCCTCACCTTGGATATGTACAGCAGAAACTCTGAGGCTAGAGCTCGGCAGTCTGGGATCTAGGGAATCCTCATGGGGCTCGTGTGCCTGGTGAAGCCTGAGAGCCACCTCCATGTCACTGTATTGGAGGGTTCCATGGAGACAGTCTGGAAATCTTGGTAAAGCCTTTGCAAGATGGTCCAGCTGTGACCAGCTTACTTCTCAAGTGGATGAAAGGAGCCCACTTCCGTGGCAAAGGGCCCTACTGGCAAAATAATGGGGATGGCAATTGTCGTCATGATGGTGGTGATAATGATGGTGATGATGGTGACGGTGGTGGTGGTGGTGGTGACAGTAATGATGGTGATGGTGATGATGATAATGGTGATGATATTAGGTAAAACCTGACAGAAGAGATTTTAAGGGAACCCACAGAGTTTACTCATTATGTGATCTGCCTGAATGAATGAGGGTGCCAGGAATGGTCATGCCCTATTTCTGCACCGGAAGGGCCCTGTAGCCTCCTCCACAGCTTCATCATAGAAGGACTTTAATTTGACCCACTGACCTGATGACTGGCTGGACCTGACCCACTCTCCTCTCTGACGTCCTGTCTGCCCACATGGCCCTCTTGCCAGCTCTTAGCCTTCTGTGCATGCTTAGGGGTCATCAAGGCTCCGCCCAGTAGGACCAGCTTGTCCCTCTTGTCACTGCAAGCCACCATTGGTGGTAAGCAGCCTTCTCCTCCCCTGCCCTGGGCTGGGTATATAATTGGCCTGGCGTTCCCCTGGGGTCTCTGGGGAATTGCTTCTGTCAAGGGCATAACAGGCTTATCTGTTAGCCTGAGTTATACCACCGTGTGCTCAGCGTAAATCTGACCGCCTTCCTGACATTCTGGGCCTGGATGGATTTGTGAATAATTTCCCCACCACAATTATTTTACAATTTTGAATCTTCCCTGGCAACTTAATGCATAGTTTGCCGGGAGAAGCTGCATAAATCAGGATTTCAAACAAAGGCTCTCCATCCAGGCCAGGAGCTCCCTAGTCAGTCCCAGGAGAGAGGCTGGGGAAGCCCAGGAGCAGTGGATGCAGAGTTGGGCTTCTGACTCCAGCCTGGGTGCAGGACCTCAGCTCAGGGCTGATTCCTGCCCGGGGGTGGGGTGGGGAGCGGGCGGTTTGCAAGACTCTTCTATTCTCTATAGGTTGGTGGACTTAGCTGACTTCTGCATTAATAAATGGATCTCACTCCCTTCCTGTTTTTAGAGCTACTCTTCTTTACCACTTCAGAATCCCAGGAAGGCAGAGCCCACTGCCGACGGATGGAGAAAGGTATGAAATTTTCCCCACCTGGCAATTACAGTAGCTCTCCCGCAATTTCCCAGGCCAGGCTTCTGTTGTAGGGAAAGGGTTGAGCTACTGACAAAATTCTAGAAGTCCTGGTCTTGTCTAATCTAATGACTTGGGGCTTAGGCATTTCAAAGCTACTGACTGACTGACTGATTGATTGATGATTGATTGAGGTGTCGAGTCACTTTGTTAGAAACATGAGCCCGGGAGTAGGAGCCCCTAATCTAGCTTCATTCATTAACTTGCTTGTGTGTGTAATTGTAAGCTAAAGCTACTTAACCCTCAAGGCCTCCCATTTCTTCCTCTGCTAAATGGGACCAAGGGGGAGCCTGCCCCATGTTGTAAAGGGGGTAATATATGAGGAGTCTATTCTGGTGCCTGGTGCGTATTATATGCCCAGTGCATCGGTAAACTCGAGCTAATATTATTCACGAGGATCTGCTAAGCCGCAGGGATGGGCAGGGCAAACTATTGGGTAGCAGACCCCCAACTCTGGAGAAAGGAGAAGCCAAAACACACTTCACCTGCCAGAGAGCTCTGCCTTCACAGCACAAGAGGAGGGTGGGGGAGGGAGCGTCCAATCTGCCTTTTACTGGAATGGAGGCTGGGGGGGCACAGAGTGACCTTGAGGCCTCCCATCCTGGCCCTGCCCCACCTTCTCCATAGCAGACACCTGCTGGCAGGAGCTTCCTCAACCATTCCAGCCTAAAGGACTCTGCAGGCTCTCAATCCGGCTATTAGCAGCTTTTTAAACCCGTTATCTGTTTGCTCCCAGAATGTCTCATTAGCAGGCTTTATTTAGGCTTTGCTGGCCTGACCAGGCTTGAGTTCCTGTCTACATCTATTTATTAGCCATACTCTTGCCTGGGTGGGTTCTGTTTTGCTTTCGAAGCTTCTGCTAGTGCTGAGAGGTTTCCAAGGTCTTGCAGAGGTATGAAGGGTGGGGGAGTTCAGGTGTGGGTTGAGGAGTGAGGATGTTGTGTGAGACACTGCTCTTGGCTTTCGGAGTCCAGAAGAAGTCATTCTTCCGTTGGACACTGGAGGGCCATTCATTCATTCACTCATTCATTCATTCTCATTTATTCTTCTTTAATGAATATTCGCCAAGCTTCCGTCTATTCTGAAGATGCTGTGGCAAGCAGAGACAGATCTTTGCCTTCTTGGTGCTCAGAGTCCAGTGGGAGATAGATAGCTTTCTGAGCTATAGAGAAGATGTGGGGCCTCACCATCCACGGGAGCACTTCACTAGTACAGATCTTAGAACCCAGATCAAGACACAGCCCAGGCGTGGTTCCTACGGGCTCTGATGAAGGAATAGGAAGCTCTCACCACAAACCTGCTCAGTCATTTCTTTTGGCCATGTGGTTTCCAGCCCAGCCTGCTGCTAGCTGCTTCAGACCACTTCCTCATTGGTGATACAGACAGGGCCAAGTGGGACGCTAGTCCATTTTGCTGTCACTTTTTCTGGGACAGCTTTTCCTCCCTGGTATTTATCCAGGACCTGGGACAGAAGTGAACAGGACAAAACTTTCCATTTGTAATTGGCATGTATGTGTTCATATATACATACATGCGCAGGTGCCTGCTTCACATACCTGCACACAGACTTGTGCAAACAGGTAGGCAGGTGTGCAGAAAGACAATTTTATTCACTAACAGGTGCCTGCACACACACACACACACACACACACACACTGAATCTCTTCATACACACGTGAACACAAGACATGGAGGATGGCAGAAAAAAGGAGAGAGACAAAGTCCCTGAATCAGTGAGCTTAGTGCTAAGGAGATGGGGGAAAGACAATTTAACACACACACACACACAAAAAAAAACAAGCAAGTACAGAACATCAAATGGAAAGGAGGCTTTGCAGGGAATCAACAGGACTCTGGGAGAAAGAACAGCAGGGAATGTGCACTTGAATGTCAGAAGTAAACAGCCGGCCGGTCTCAGGCATGAGGCACACTCATGCAGAAGCCCAGAGAGGGGAAAACATGCAAAACATTCAAGGACGAAGAGGTGAAAGCCGGTGTTCCTGGGCATACAGCCTTTGCAAGGGCAACTATGTGGGGACTCAGCATCCATTAAAAAAAAAAAAAAAAAAAAACCAGACCAAGCACACGCAAGGGACATGTGGTCTCACAGTGCGCATATATGGACAAGCATAAGCACAATTACATACATGTAAACAGACAATGCAGAGCCGTGAACAAATGTGGGCACAGCGAAGACTAACACACACCTTGGACGAGAACACTAACATGGCTTAGGGACTTAGACACACAGGGTGGTGTTGGAACACACAGGCATCCCCTTTCCTCATGGACACATGCTACATAAGTGTACTCTATATCTGCGTGGATCTGCTCCCTACCCCTGTGGCATTCACTCATGTGAGCACATAATACACACGGAGAACGCCAAGAGCTTCTGGAAGCTCGAAGATCCCTGAGCTGGAGATCATTGAAGTCAATGGCTGTTAAGTAGCTAATCCCTCATTCAGGCCTCTGAACATTTAGGAGCATAATCCTTGGCCTCTTCCATTTCTGGTGGCTTTGAAAGGATTCCGGAGGGTGAGGACAACGGGAGGTTGGAGTCTTGTTAGGGTCCTCGCTATCACTAAGCTTTTCCTCTGCACCTGCTTCTCCTCCTTGGGGGCTGCAGGAGATCTCTAGCCGTACAAGGATCTTTGCTCTGTAATCCGTTTTCTTTTGCTTTTCTTTGGAGATTAGACACGTTCCCCTGCTGGTCATTATAGCATGCCTGAGCTGTCTGGGGCCTGGAGGGGTCTGTCACCAGTCAGAGAGGGATTCTTAAAGGTCTGGGTAGCAGAATGCACTATGAGGGCAAGAAGTGGGGGAGGGGGAGCTGGGGAGTCCCACTCTCTAAGGAGATGTGGCCTAACCAAGGTGCAAAGAGATTTAATCAAATAAACAAAGATATAAAATAAACCTCCAAATAGAAATCAAATGATCTGCCGAGACACTCACAAAGTCTCTATTTTGCCATCTGTAAGATGGGCCTGTTACTATGGTAGCTACAAGGAAAAGGAGATGCTGCTCTTTGGTTTCTTTCACCCAGTCCTCTCCTGAGTCCCTTCTGGCTGTTCCCTCTGTGTGTGTGTGACCTTTGTTCCCCTCCTCTCTCTGCCTTCTCCTGACACAAAGTCTTCTGACCAAGAACAGCCTGGCAGAACAGATCACTCTTTGCTTGAGCTGTCCCCTCACCCCCTCCTCACACACACACTTTGCCTTCCAAGAAACATCCAGTCCGAGTTTGCTTGCAGGAAAAACTGCTTCTGGCTTATCACTTGCCACCAGGAGAGGCAGCCTCTTCCCTGGAGTCTACCTGCATCAGCTCTGGGTTTCAGGACATTCCTTCCCCAACTGTCTCAGCTCCTTGCTGGTGTCCCAGTGAAGCTGCTTCCTTTTTGTTGCTATAGTGCCTGCAGCTACTCCTGCCCGATTTAGAGCTCCCGTGAGGAACGGAAGCTTGTCCCTACCCTGTCCCCCAGGTATTCTGAAGGACACAGAGCTGACAAAGCACGCTGAAGAGACAAGGCCCTGTCCATTCCAAAAAAGACAACTTACTTGTCCCTTTGCGGAGCCTGGAGACTGAACCCAGGCCCTCTAACGTGTGAGGCAAGCACCGAACCACCGAGATTCACAACTTGTCCTGTTTTTCTTTTTATCTTAAGACACTAAATTTCCCAGATGGGTGCTGAACTCGCTCTGTAGCCCAGGGAGGCTCGAACTTGAATTTTTCCTGCCTCTGTCTTTGGAATTACAGACAACCCTCCCCTGCCATAAACCCAGCTCAGGCAAAGCCCATTTGGAAAATCAGACATGGAGTTCCTCTTTTAGGAAGAGCTTCCTAGTCCAGGGAGCTGCTTAGAGGCTTTGAGGGGAAAGGTCATCCCCACTGCAGTTCTCCTAGCTCTGTTTAGAATAAGCTAGAAGGCCGCAGGAAAAAAGAAAGTGAATTGCTTGCAAAATGGAGTGAAAGAATTTGGTATTTCAGAGTCAGTATCGATACTGATCGATACTAGAGGTAGGAGATAGAGATGGAGAAAAGGGGCTAACAGGGGGAGAGGTGCTTCAATAAAGTGAGGATCTATCTCTATCTTTATATATATGTATCAATATATATTGCATATAACATGTATTAGGTATAATTTGTATGGATCACATATAATATGCATTGTAGTACATGAAATATATAGTTTGTTTACACAAGTGTGTGAGTGTGTGTGTGTGCGCGCGCGCATGTGTAGTCAGAGTATGACTTTCAGGAATCAGTTCTCCCTCCATCTTGTGGAACCTGGGATTCGAACTCATATCCTCAGGTTTGGTGGCAAACACCCCTCCCTACCCACTGAGCCATCTCTCCAGCCGCTGAAATAGGACTTTCAAGATCACATTTTTCATACCAGCCTCGTGCTAGTGCCACGGGGGTCACACCTCTCCCTCTCAGACTTCGGTAAAATGGGATTTGTGTGAGCTGTTTGGTTGAAGGTGCTTTGCGGGCAGCGCTAAGAGAAGCAGGGTGCTGTGTGCCGAGACATGAGAAAAAGGCAAAAATTGTCCCTAAGCATTGGTGAGAAGGACTGGGGGGAGGCCTGCAAACTGACAGGAACAGAAAAAGACGGCCCACAGGGACTTGTCCACACCTGCTCCCTGGCCAAAGTGAGCAGAGGCTTCATCGAGGTCATTCTGACCCCTGAGTGACCCTCTACCCCAGCCCCTCTGCATCTCCTGAGTGCTGAGGCTGAGGACCCACACAGCACATGGAAGGCTCCAAACATGCCTATCACTCCCGCCCCTGGGGAGGCCTCACGGAGTTCACTCCACCGGCAGCCATTCGGCATGTCTATTAAATTAGATTGAGCAATTACACTGGGATTCAAGGTAGAATGGCGGGGGGGGGGGGGCAGGTATGTCAGGGCAGAGCGTGCAATCCGAGGCTCCAGCCTCAGTGGGAAGTCTTACACAGCCTACCCTGAAACCAAAGCCATGCGTCCCTGCGTGCGGTGCAGTACTGAGAGTGTAGACTGTGTGTAACTTGGGTTCTGGGACTCAGGATTAGCTGGGAGTGAGCTCTCAGACGAGGGTTAGCACCGGAGAACTGACACTGGGTGGCACAGCTCAGGAGAAACTCCCCAAAACGGGTATGACCAGGGAAGGGAGAAAAACTCATCCCACCCCCTTTTGTCCAGCAGATATTTATTAAGAACATGCTAGGACCCAGTGTGCCTGGCCTTCAGTGGAGGGTTTCTGCCGAGCAATTAGGTTGGAAAGTGGGTGTCAAGACAAAGCCTGGAGCCCTGAATGTGAACTTGAAGCCCCAAGTTCAAGTGCTTTTATTTCCTCTTAATCAAGAGAAGCTGCAGGAAGCATCCTTGACTTGACAGGGAGGTGGGGACAGGGAGGGGAGCCAAAGGTGGAAGTAGGAAATGAACTTGGAAGTGTCAGCAACAGCCTGACTAATGAGCCTTCGGTGCCAACCCAGTGTATCCGCCTGAGCCTGAGGGCTGGCACCAGCCACCTCTGCAGACAGTGATGGAGGCCTTTTGCACTCTGACCAGCTGAGATCCCGTGTGTGCGCTGAAGGTGCTGGGCAGAGGACTGAGAGAAGTGAGAGGTGGCGGGGCTGAAGCCTAGTCTCACAAGGTATCAAAATGAAGCCGGGCTTACATTCATGGTGGGGCCTAGACCAGTGTCTCCCAGGCACATAGGGCTAAGGGTGAGGTAGCCTGGAGATTGCTCCTGCAGGTCTCCTCTAAGCATTTGGAGGGGCTCCAACAAGCAGTATGAAGTCACTGGCTAAGGCTCAGGCAGGTAGCACCTTGGATAGAGCTTACACCTGGCTGGGATGTGGGTCCTCTCTCCCTGACCCAGGGACCAGTCTTGCTAAGGATCCAGGAGCTAGGTGAGAAAAAATGAGGGGGTCAGGAACGGGGTGAGTAAGGGACTAGACCGATCAGAGGAAAGCCAGACTAACCAAACAGAGAAACAGAGTCGAAGCAGAAAGCACAGAGCAGGGCTGCAGCCCTGCCCCCTCCCCCCCAGGATGCCCTTTAGAAGACTCAGGGACCAGGTACATCCCCCATTGGCTTAGGCTTTGGCTAGTTGTCATGGCAACATTCCTTTGGATTTAGGAAAGTGTGGTGGTGGCCAGGGAATATGGGGAGGGGGATAGAAAGAGCTCAGCAAAGGGATGTGGGGCCTGGGCTGGTTCTGGGCAAGCATCATAGGCCAAGCCAGGTGGTCACTGTCCAAATGTTAGGAAAAGGAATCTAAAATGTGAGGACACAGAAAACTGTGAGGACACTGGGAGATTACAGTTTGGTTCCATTTCTGTCCATTCAGCTGGCAACAATACAGATACACAGTGATATCTGTGCAGAAGAGGATAGAGAGCAGAGAGTAGGGGGACTGAAGATTGGTAGCTGTCCCCCAAAGCACACTTCTTAACTGTCTCGTAAAACTAAGCAACCCACATGCCCCCGTGGCCTGGCAGCCCCTCCCAGATATGGATGTATAGAGACTCTGCCACCCCTGCCCCAGGGGACACATGCTCAGGGGCACAGAGCAGTCGAGTTCCTCACAATCAGGGTAAACACATCTGCTCTTCAAAAGTCTGTTCTTAAACAGAAAACACTGGCACCTGGAAAGAGCCCAAGCGTCCAACGCTGGAGGGAAGGCGGGGTGAACTGTGGCAAAGCTCTCACAATAGAGCCACACAGAGCAATGAAAAATGGAGGCAGGGAGACCATGTAATAACCTTCATACATCCCAGAAATAGAATGGAGTGGAAAGGAAAGTCTCCAAACACTATGGCCCAAATAAGTAAAACTTAAAGATGTGTAAGTCTGCTCATAGTACGGAGGGGGCGGGAAGGAAGGGAGAGAAAGAGAAGGGAAAGGAGGATGGAGGGGAGGAGAAAGAAAATCAGGCAAGTTCCACCTAGAATGATGGGGGTGGGGTGGAGGGCCAAGGTAAGATTAGAGGGGAGCCCCAGCGGAACAAGGGAGCTGGAATGCTCTAAGTGGCAGGGCAGAGCCCTGAGATCCTGATCATTTGTTATTAAATAAAAACAAATTAAATATTTTTTTAAAAAAAGAGGGTTACAACTCATCCAATTATGTGGCCGGGCTCATCTAATTATTACAAAATAATCCTATGGGACCCCCTTGGAGGCCTCTTGGGAGGCCTTCTCTAGCCTGACTGTCATCCAGTGTCCAACCCTCCCCCTGCTTCCTTCCAACCTCTGAACCCTGCTGAGCAGTGTCTGTCTGTGCCCGGCTTGAACTGGCTTGTAGCAAGCGTTGCAGCTCAGTTGACAAGGTGTTCTGAAGTCACAAGCCCCAGGTTCCAACCCAAAACTATATAACCCAGGCACCAACAAAGGAGGATCAGAAGGTGAGCTCCAGGTCATTTTAAGCTACGAGCGACCCTGTCTCAAAACAAGAGCGCTGAGGGTTCCGGAGCAGAGGAAACGCTCACTACCAACCACTTCATTCACCGTGGTAACTTTGTTCCCAGGGAGCGCTGTGAGGTGCTTAGCCACAATGGGAGCGGGCTGGCTGTTTCACCATCTGCCACTGGTGTCTGCATGTGGAGTCTCAGTCCCTCCTGGTCCCCTCGCAACAACTTTATTCACATAGGAAACTGATACTTGAGACTCAGAAATCATGCCACTGCCCCTCCCCCCTTCCCTGGCACCCAGAGTTCCCTGGATCTCCGCTCCATCAAGTGTACTGGTGGCCTGATGTGGACAATGGCCATCAAGTGGACAATGGCCCGGTATCCGGCAAAGGAAACCGCAACATTGCCCTTGGTGGGAAGAGACAGACAAAAAGCAAGACCAGCCTCAAGAATCCCAGTATTGCCTGTGAAGTGTT
Source organism: Micromys minutus (assembly GCF_963924665.1). Classification (NCBI taxonomy): domain Eukaryota; kingdom Metazoa; phylum Chordata; class Mammalia; order Rodentia; family Muridae; genus Micromys; species Micromys minutus. Next base: position 40,295,092 of record NC_137978.1, read on the forward strand.
GGGCAAAAAAAGTAGGCGGAGAGGGAAAGCCGGGGCTCGAAGCAGATTTAAACAGGGGCCCGAATCCTTGAGGGGATAAACCTGGGAGGGAGATGAGGGACGATTGAATATGAAAGCCACAAGGAGAAGCACATGAGCAGTGGAACAGCGTTACCAAGTTACGTGGCTTCAAGAGTCAAGCAGAGGAGACTTGGGACCAAAGAGGAGGAAGATACATCGAATAAAGTTCATTAAGGTTGTGGCTTTAACATTGAGTGACACAGAAGTCACAGTGTGTTTGGGGGGACACGGGCCCCACAGATCACACTCAAACCCTCATGCTTGACACGGAACCTTCCTAAGCAGAAAGGCTTCTTATGTCACTGGGTCATGGAGGAAGGCAGAGGGTGAAAGTATGCGTCTGAGAAAGCAAGTGAGGACTTAGCCTTGGGATTAGCTCATACCACAATAACAGCACAAAGCCCACCCACCTACTGAACTCCTAGAGGTCTTACTTCTCAATACTGTCATGCCAGGGGTGATGACCTCACTTCCTCATGACATCATGGACCCAAGTGGTAGAAAGAGCTAACTCCTACAAAGTTGTCCTCTGACTTTCACATGTGTGCTGTGGTACTCGCGTGCGCACACACACGCACACACACACAAATAAAATGTCATAAAAAAATTTCTAAAGATGTCCATCCATGTCAATCCCCTGTCTCCAGCCCAGGGTCCTCAACCTGCAGGTTTATTTGCTAAGGTGAGCCTCTAGCTTCCTATTTCTAGCCTATCATCCTCTGGACTGTAGTTGGGGCCATGCCCTGTCCTTTACTGGGCCTCAGTTTCCCCCTCCTTCACAAAGAAAGGGGGGTTAAAAGGATCCTAATATAGAGGAGCATGTGACTAGACAGAGCCTGCAAAGCCATGGCTGAGCCCCGCCATGACTGTCACCCTCTGCAGGTATGGACTGAGGCTCAGGAAGGTTTGGACTTAGGAGCAAGGAAGTCACCACTGCCCAGAGAGCTCCATCATTGCAGGATTCCACTCAGCTCTGCCACCACCCTCTACTTACGGGACAGCTGTGGGTAGAGCTCTCACCACTCAGCCCCTTCCACTCCCTCTCTCCCTTCCTCCCCCTGATTCTCATCTGCCTCCTGCCTTCCACTCCCCCAGACCCTGAGAGAAGTTCATGGCCATTCCGTTCAGAATCACTTAGACTAGCAGGTGCTTAGGAGGGGACAATGGACATGAGGTGAGCCCTACTTCCTGAGGGCTCTTAGAAATTGGGGACAGCTTCTGAAGATGCATTTGTTTTCTTTTCTTCTTCTTCTTCTTCTTTTTTTTTTTTTTCTGGCCCTGGCACCACCAGTCCAAACAAAGGCATTTGCTGCTGGGAAGGCGACAATTGTTTCCGTTCGGCATGCGCTCGCTGCCAACACCAGTGTTTTCTCTTGGAAGCCAACGTTTGGTTGAGAAGACAATGCCAAGCTAAATATTTTTCTCTGCATAAAAATCCCTTTAATTTTTTAATCATTTGGCAAACATCTCCTCCTCCTTCCCCCTCACCCTTCTGTTCCTGGGCTCCCTCTCACTCTCCCTGCCTCTGGCTGGGTCTCTGCGACATCCAACATCTGGGCAGGCAGAAAGGTTTGGTGGGTCATGCGGATGTCCCTGGACCCACAGACGCTGGGTTTTGTACAGATACACATCTCATCTGTGGATGTTTGACTGAATGATGGAGACTACTTCTTACTCTATAGCCCAGACGTTACTCTGGTATTTCAGCCTCCTGAGCGCTGGGATTACAGATGTGCATACTTGCACCAGATTTGGAGAAATGGCACATCAGTCAAGAGCACTGACTGCTCTTCCAGAGGTCCTAAGTTCAATACCCAGCAACCACATGGTTGGTTTGAATTCAGACATGATTATGTAGATTTGAATTCAGATGTAACCTTTCCTGGCTTCTGCCTTCTCCAAGCCCCTTTAGGTCCTCCAGTGAGCTCTGCTTAAGAGACCAAGTAGATCTCCATGAAGGGACCCTTGGTGTCATCCCGGGGCAGGGGAGGGTTGGTGGCATCATTCCATGCTCTGTGGTTAGTGGCAGCATTTGTGCTCTTTTGATTCCTTCTTGCCTCTGAGAAAGAAGCCACACACTGCTCCACCCACTGTTTTTCAAGTTCTCAGGCTTCACTGGAGAAGTGGCCCTGGTTCCCTGCTCTGGACCCCACATCCACTGGGCCTGGATTCCTTTCCCGTACCATTGCCTGCCCTGCTGAAGCCACCTCATCCTAAGATCTCCGCTTACATTCTTTAAATACTTGTGTCCACTGGGAGTGTCTTATCTGTGACAAGCTTTTAATTTGTATTACATGCAGCTCTCCTGAGCAAAAGCAAGAACCCCAGGAGAGGGGATGTTGTCTGCGTGGGACCTGCAGAATGAACTTAAATAAACAGAATAAACTTAAATAACTCAATAAACAGGAAGGGGCGGGGGTGAGTCAGAGAACCTGTGAACACATTTATGAGCCACCAAATGGGTAAGACCAGAAAATGAACCCAGCCCTGTGCACGCGCCTGAGGACATAGCATTTGCTCTGTCATTGGAGGTGAGGCCGATAAATGTGAAATTGTGTGGAACAAGTCTCAGCGGAACACTGCACTGTAAAGGAAGGTCACGTTTGCTCATCTTCAGTGACAAGAGCTCCTCCATCCAGAGTCTCAGCTTTAGAATGTGGACTCTGTGGCTGGGTTTGGTCCCTGCCCTTGTCAGTTCTCAGCTCCTGTCCCTGACCAGTAACTTCGCTCCTCTGAGCCTCAGTTTCTCCATTTGTGAGATGGCGTGCACATGCTTCATGGGCATGCACAACTTTCATGGGCATGCACATACTTGATGAGAGTGCACATTCTTCGTTAGCATGGATATCCTTCACAGATACACACATCCTTCGTGGGTTTGAGGGACTGTGGGGATCTGACCGGACGGCACTGATTTAGCATTGGTTCTGTGTTCATTAAGGAGGGTGAGTCTTTAAGCCACGAGAATTATAGGCTTCAAAGCTAGACAAGGCCATCTTTAGGCTCCAGGGACCATCTGTGTTTTCTCTTCAGGGATGTGTGACAGATGAGGGGCAGATAGGGATCCTGTGTGTGTCCTGCTCCAGTCTTTTCCCCAACATTAGCTTTGCCTCTCACTAGCTGGACCCTTCCTGTCCCCAAACCTCTGCTCTGCAGAGCGTTCTCATCTGGGTCCTCACCTCCACTGCACAGCACAACACAACTGTAACTTCTGCCAAGGTGTGGCTGGGTGTTGTCTTGTTTAATCAATACCTTCATGAGGTAAGTTGATCTCTCCTTTAGGGATGAGGCTACTGAATCCCAGAGGGGATATGGACCCAGCCTGAGGCTCAGTGAACCAGAAGATGACATAGAGAGACGAGAGCCAACCAGGTGTGTTTGTATCTAAATGTGGCCAGATGGTTTGGAACCATTTTCTGTCATTCCCTCAGCCGAGAGTCAGTGCTCCTGACTCACTGATGGATGACTAGTCTGCTCTTTACTGCCTGCAGCTTCAAAGTCTCAGATTGGCCTGTCTGCCACTACAGTCTGCTTGGTCCTTGCGACCTCATGTGATCTGCCATCCCTTCCTTCTCAATCGCATGTTCTACTGTGTTACTCCTAATTGTCTTTGAGTTGGTCAGATTGGACTGAAGTCTACAGATACAAATCGATCTCTTCTGCCACAGGACCTTTGTACATGCTGTTTTTCCTCTACCTGCCTTACCTAATTTCCTTCCTGTGCAATTAACCACACTTCAGATGCCAGCCCCAAAAGGCGTCCTCAGGGAAGCCTTTCCTAGTTTCTCAGATTCATTCCAACACCTCTGTTGGCAACCTCACAACACTAAATCACCAGCCTTCACAGCGCCTGTCAGATTTCATTAGACATAGGCTTACATGCTCATTTGGTTCATAGTTTGCTAACCGGCCTGTAAGCCCAGGAGGCGGGAGGCAGATCCATCTCACTCTCTCATTCTTGGCTCCTCACTCAGTACTAGGATTGAAGAGTTGGTTCCTTCTGTTCCTTCAGCAACTCTTAGGCCTGGTCCCCGGGGGTCTGCAGGACCCCCTCACTCTGTGTTCCTTTCTCTATAGCCCTCTTTGTGCTCTTAAACAGGCTGTTTGAACTCCTCCCTGTAGCCCCTAACCTTATGTAGGTATCTGAGAACAGTGAACGGTGGGTGGCCAAGGAGAAGAGGCCACCTTCAGAGAAACTGCCTTGAACTCTTGCCAAAGTACGGGTGGGTGTTGCTCGGAGCCCATGGATAATCTAGGACCTGAGGAGGCTCTGAGCTGGAAATCAAGGCACCAGTTCTTGATGCAGGTCTAGGCCAGTGACCATTCCACTGTGGTCTTGGAACCTTCCCAAATGATGCCTTTGATCCTGTGACAAATGCCTTTGTGTTTGAAGATGGTGCAGGGGACAGGACAGTGGCATGGGGTCTGGGGCAAAATATTGGGAACATCTCACTCTTTCCTGTACTCTCTGGCTGAGACATTTCCGATAAAAATGGTTTCTGAGCCAAACCAGGTCTAGTCCAAACTGGAGTGAGATCCTGTCAACTTTGCCTTTGCAGAGAGATCTGACACTTTTGGCTGAGGAAGCTTGGGAACCCTGCTTCCTCAAGAAGGCAAGAGTCTTTGAGGACAACTTGGACTGTCTTTTGCTTCAACAATAACAGTACTTGGGTCACTTGTGGTGACTCTTCTCAAGTAAGATTGCCCATAAAAAACAGCACAGCCATGCTTCAGGGTTCAAAAGTTTTTCTTTTGGTGTTATTGGGTTTTTGTTTGTTTTGTTTTGTGAGATAAGGTCTTCCCTGTATATTCCAGGCTGGCCTCAAACTCACAGTTATCCTCCTGCCTCAATCTCCTGGAATTAGGGGTGGGAACCACCATGTAAAACAATTTTCTATATTTCAAACAAACAAATAAACAAGCAAACAAACAACCACTTTTGAAATGGAAAGAAATGGAAGACTCAAGCCAAAGGTGCCTGCTCATTAAATTTGATCTTCTCCACCTGAAGTTTTATTGTTTTAATGTGTAATCAGAGTGAACATGTATGTGGGATCATAGTACACAGTTTCTCACATTCAGCTATTGGAACCAGGTGTACCTTTTAGCCTCGCTCTGAGTGTTTGGACACACTTTGCTATCCATACGGAACGTCCTTGACAGTGAGTTTCCTTCACCTCTGGAATTCAACAGTGGTGCCTCCTGGCTCCCCCTGGGCTGTGTGGTTTCACAAGGTTCACCTCTGCATCCCCCTTTTAATTTAGTTCTAGTTGACCTGCCAACATCTGTTCCCCAGCCCTGATCTTTCATTTGCCTCTGGTGTGAAACCTTGTATGGGCTGCTCACAGTTTCCCTGGGAGGCTATGAAGTCAATCCTATGCAAAGTCCTTGCTTCCTTCCCCCGCCACCCCCTTCCCAGACTTACACCAGCTCCACTTTCCCCATCATAGTCTCTTCAGCATCCTCACTAAGGCCCACAAAGGGCATTCTTTCTCAAGTCACCTCCATCTTAGCCCTTCTTCCAGTGACCTATAAAACCCAGCCTTGGTCCTATCAGGCATGGCTCCACCATGGTTTCCCCGTTCAGGCCACTATCTGTGCTATCATCTTGCCCAGCTGACCACTGGCACCCCTTTTCCATATTAACAGCAGCAATTTGAAAACAACAGCCCCAGCAACTTTCTCCTGGGTCTCAGTCCCCATCCCCGAACTATGCATAATTCCAAACTCCTTAGGGAGTACATGAGACATCTCCAACCCCACTCAGCTTCTTCAGACTCCTGGGGTGCTCTGTGCTGGATCCTGCCTCTGGACATTTGCATGTACTGACCTCCATTCTTCTACAATTGCATGCACCCGCGCGCGCGCACACACACACACACACACACACACACACACAGACTGTGATAATGTGATCTCTTTGGAGACTCTCTTCTTTCTCATAAACCATGCCTCTCCCATTTTCAGCTATGAACTTATCATCCTGTCTCCTCCTCCTCCTCCTTCCTTGTCTTTTTCCTTTTGTGATACAGGAGTTTATGTACCTCAGGCTAACCTCAAAGCCTCCTTCAGCCTTTGCTTCCCTAGTGCTCAGATTATACTATACCTGATTTAAGCACTGCTGGGGTTTGAGCCCAGGGCCCCAAAACATGCTAGGCAAACATTCTACCGGCTGAGCAACATGCGTGACCCTTATACCCTATTACATATCTTCTAGCACTTTCCATGCCTGCTTGGCATCTTCTTGTCTGTTTTGTAGGTGACTTACAATCTTTGTTTCTGCCTGTACAGAGGTACGTTCCCTGAGAATGGGGCTCTCAGCCTTTGCAGCACCCACCCCAGGGCAGCTGCAGCTAACAGCTGCTGAACATGTGGGATATTTGAGTCCTCACCACTTAATCTCTGTAACTCTTGGTCACTTGGTCATTCAGATGGTCATTCCCCTTGGTGATAAAACAAAAATGACCACCGGGAGACCGCTATACCTGTTGAAAAGGTAGTCCTGCAGTCTTGTAGCTCATGGTAACAAACTTTCCTCCCTTGATCTCCTGCCGTGAGGACTACGGCTTACCCGCACTTGACTGCGCATGGCTGGATCTCACACGTCTTTCCATCCCAGAATGAAGATGCCATTGTGGCTTAGCACAAGGTATTTTTTTGATGAGGACGAAGGAAGAGAACCAGAAGACGATGTTCTTAAAAGAACTCTTCTATCACACTCACGCATATGCCATAGCCAAAGGAAGTCACATGGCCAAGATCAAGGTCAACATGGTGGGGGTCACACAGTCCTCTTGCAATGGGAGGAGCTGGAGAGTGGGGGCAACTATGTAATCTGAGGCAAGAGCTAGCACGTGTGTACTGCCCACTCTTCCAGGTGCTGTTCCAGGCATGTCGGTAGGCCCTGTTACTGGAGGGATACAGATAGGGAGACAGAGGCAGGCTAGTCAGGTCACATGGACAAAGTCAGCCCATATTTCCTGCTTGTATCCCAGTCCTGCAGCAGGGCCTGCTCTCTGCTTCTCGGTGGACAGTGGTTGGCATCATGCCAGAGAACCACTGAGTCCACTGGTCTCTGGTCCTGGTATCCCACTGGTGGCTGCTACCAGAAAGTTTTCTCCTTCCTATCTGGAGGATTGCTCTAAATATACACATGCGACCTGGGTCACATGATATCAGACACTTACCAGAAGCTAGAACAGGGAAGGGGAGGACACAGGGATTTGATGGGCATACTGGTGTTCCCACTAAGGTTAGAGGTCCTTGTGTTTTCTTACCTGCTCAGTAGGTGGTGGCATCATGGTTGGGCTGATGGCTGTTGTCTTCCAGGAGGGAAGTGGAAACAGAACATTCTGGGGCTCAGTGCTGGTATCTCTCTCTGTCTCAGTGGGGACCTTAAATTTGGAGCCTGATTTTTAAAAATGAAGAGTATGATCCCCATCAGTGTGTGGTACCAACTTCTGGGGCCTTTCCTGTGCAACCAGTTGCTCTAGAACCTTCTGGGCAGAGTCTTTATAGGAGCTGAGAAGTATGCCACTGCTTCGATTAGCATCAAAGGATGACAAGACTGAGAACAGGTTCCATGCATATAGGTCCCAAGATTTTAGTGTGCTTTTAATTTTAAAATAACATTCATTTGTATGCATGCATGCATGCATGCATGTATGTGTGTGTGTATGTTTGTGTGTGTATATGTTTGTGTGTGTATGTGTTTGTGTATGTGTGTATGTGTATTAGTGTGTGTATGTGTGTATGTTTGTGTGTGTGTTTGTGTGTGTATGTGTGTGTTTGTGTGTGTATGTGTGTATGTTTGTGTGTGTGTTTGTGTGTATGTTTTTGTGTGAGTTTGTGTGTGTATGTATATGTGTCTATGTTTGTGTGTGTGTGTTTGTATGTGTATGTATGCGTGTATGTGCATGTGTGTGTGTTTGTGTGTATGTACCTATGCTATAGTGTTATACCTGGTGGTCAGGGCACAATCTACAGATTCTGTTCTCTTCTACCATGATGGACCCAGGGAGTGAAGTCAAGTCATCAGGTTTGACAGCAAGCACCATTATCTCATGAGCCATATTGCAAATCCTTAGTCTGCATTTAAAAATTGCTCTCATCAATTCTAAGGGTTTGAGGTTTTAGTTAAATGTGTTTAAAAGAAATGTGAACAAAATAACTTGGGGAATTGGGGAGGTAATTAGTACACATGTAATATTTATTGGCTTTTGCTTAATTATAAAAGCAGCATATGTTCAACCTGGAAACTTGTAAAACCCAGGAAAAAAACAAATTGAAAAACTGGGAAAAAACAACAACAACAACAAAAGCCTACCTACTCAGCACAGATTCTTACTGTAAAAGTATTCGTATGTATTGTACTGTGTGTTTGTGTGTGTGTGTGTGTGTGTGTGTGTGTGTGTGTACTCTTATTAGAAAAATATATCAATCATGTTGTAGTTTGGATGCAAGCTATCTCTTACAGAGCCATACTTTGACCATTGGCTTTCTCAGCTTGTCTGATTATTTTGGGAACCCATGGCATCCTTAGTAGATAGAGGTCTGGTTGGGGGACGTTAGTCATTGGACAGCTTTTGAAGGCTACACTTGGTGCCTGTCTCCTGTCTCCTCCATGCTCCCTGGTCTGTGATGATGTGAATAGTCTTGACACACTCCAGCTGCCCTGACAGGCCTTCTCCACCATGATGAACACCTGAAGCTTCAGTTGTTTTGGTCATGTATTATGGTCACAGCAATGCAGAAGAAACCAACAGAGTCACTCGACAGGTATGGTCTTTGGAGGAAGGTTTCTCATCTGTGAAATGGGATTGCCAACAAGACTTCTTTCTAATAAAAAAGAGGGTTCAGGCTATTCTCTATTCTATTTGGGGGCACTAGGGAGGCAGAGGCAGAGGCAGAGGCAGAGGCAGAGGCAGAGGCAGAGGCAGAGGCAGAGGCAGAGGCAGAGGCAGAGGCAGAGGCAGAGGCAGAGGCAGAGGCAGAGGCAGAGGCAGAGGCAGAGGCAGAGGCAGAGGCAGAGGCAGAGGCAGAGGCAGAGGCAGAGGCAGAGGCAGAGGCAGAGGCAGAGGCAGAGGCAGAGGCAGAGGCAGAGGCAGAGGCAGAGGCAGAGGCAGAGGCAGAGGCAGAGGCAGAGGCAGAGGCAGAGGCAGAGGCAGAGGCAGAGGCAGAGGCAGAGGCAGAGGCAGAGGCAGAGGCAGAGGCAGAGGCAGAGGCAGAGGCAGAGGCAGAGGCAGAGGCAGAGGCAGAGGCAGAGGCAGAGGCAGAGGCAGAGGCAGAGGCAGAGGCAGAGGCAGAGGCAGAGGCAGAGGCAGAGGCAGAGGCAGAGGCAGAGGCAGAGGCAGAGGCAGAGGCAGAGGCAGAGGCAGAGGCAGAGGCAGAGGCAGAGGCAGAGGCAGAGGCAGAGGCAGAGGCAGAGGCAGAGGCAGAGGCAGAGGCAGAGGCAGAGGCAGAGGCAGAGGCAGAGGCAGAGGCAGAGGCAGAGGCAGAGGCAGAGGCAGAGGCAGAGGCAGAGGCAGAGGCAGAGGCAGAGGCAGAGGCAGAGGCAGAGGCAGAGGCAGAGGCAGAGGCAGAGGCAGAGGCAGAGGCAGAGGCAGAGGCAGAGGCAGAGGCAGAGGCAGAGGCAGAGGCAGAGGCAGAGGCAGAGGCAGAGGCAGAGGCAGAGGCAGAGGCAGAGGCAGAGGCAGAGGCAGAGGCAGAGGCAGAGGCAGAGGCAGAGGCAGAGGCAGAGGCAGAGGCAGAGGCAGAGGCAGAGGCAGAGGCAGAGGCAGAGGCAGAGGCAGAGGCAGAGGCAGAGGCAGAGGCAGAGGCAGAGGCAGAGGCAGAGGCAGAGGCAGAGGCAGAGGCAGAGGCAGAGGCAGAGGCAGAGGCAGAGGCAGAGGCAGAGGCAGAGGCAGAGGCAGAGGCAGAGGCAGAGGCAGAGGCAGAGGCAGAGGCAGAGGCAGAGGCAGAGGCAGAGGCAGAGGCAGAGGCAGAGGCAGAGGCAGAGGCAGAGGCAGAGGCAGAGGCAGAGGCAGAGGCAGAGGCAGAGAAGCAGAGGTAGGAGAACACCTAAGCAAGCTTGGCTCTGAGCTCCGTGAAGCCCCATCCTGCTTCCTGCCCGGGTCCCGTCCACACCTCCGGCTTCTCTTTGTGAGCATGCGCATTTACATTTATACTTATGCTGACAGCATCATCAGGCTGTGGAGGGCCAGGCGCTGCTTTACTTTCAGCGTCTCCAGGGTGCGTTGGCTCAAATCAACATGCATTCTTCTCGGGCACTATTTTGAATGTCTACATTGGATTCTGCAGTCTAGACAAGTGGCTGGTACACTTCTCCCAGCATCATCTGGGAACTTGTTGGAATGCAAATCTTCATTCCCCCACCCCCACCCTGTTTCTCTTTGCATCTGAGATTCTGACGATGGAGGCCAGGAAGTTGTGTCTTCATACGCCCTCTAGATGGCTGCATCTTTAGATGTTCTGCCTTCTTCATAACTATCTCCTAGACTTGGTATGGTTAGAGTTGTTCCCAGGTTTAGGCCATCAAACACAAGGTGAACTAAGAGTCTTCATCTATCCATATCTATGATGATCCCCCCCCCCCAATAAAAAGGTTTTAAAATAAAGAAAGTATTGAAACCCAGTCAAAACAACCACAGATGTAGTTGGTGGTATATTTAAAAAGAGAAGCTGAAGAGATTTTGGTTAGACTTAAGAAAGTACTGGCCAGGAGGAATAGGGTTTGGCGAATTGCAAATCACACGTGGTGCCAGAGGCAGGAGCCAAAGTCATCTTTTGGATGGTTCCGTGTCTCCAAACATTTTGGTGAGTACAGACCTTTGCTAGCTTGGCTCTAATGGTTGAGATGTTTATTAACGAGAAAGCTGCTGTCCAGGTCCACCCATCAGGGGGCGGTCAGAGGGCTCCAGAACTGTGGAGACAGGATCAGGAGAGCAGGCTGGCCACTTGCCTCCCAGCTGGTGGGCCTGCTGTGAGGGTTTGGACAGCTCCTCATGGCTGCCCAGCAAGTCTGCATTCTCATCAGCCCAAGGCCAGTGCAGCCTTTCAAAATCCCCCCAAGCCCTCCCCCAGGGTCTCAGAAGACACCCCTATCTGGGAGCGCACTGAGTTCTGTCAGCAGGACCTATCCTGCTGCCAGCCTGTCATGACTGGCTACCGGTTCTAACTCCTCAGTTCACCAGCCTGCCTGCTGGCAAAGTTGCCCTGAATCTGCCCGCCTGAAAGAGGGCCCCTCACTGAATGGAGAAAAGCACCTCCAGATTCCGGCACATCTCAGTCTCTATGCCTGTGAAATGGAACAATGGCCACTGTCCCTTGGAAAAAGGGCAACTAACTCAAGCCATAACTGATCTGCAGGGCTTTAGCATCATTAGTATTTACTCTGGGAGCTACCATCTCCGACTGGTGAAGAAAGCTACAGGTTAGGGCTAGGTTTGAGATCACAGCCTTGGACAAAGAACGTCTTTCTGAGTTTCCATCTGTCTATCACAAAGGACAGGGTCTGGTGTTTCCTTCAGAGGAGCACTGGATAGGGATGGAACACCCATCACAGGGAAGAGTATGCGTAAGGCAGGGGCTTGATAACCAGGGTCTCAATTTTGCTTTATCTGGGAAGCTCACCAAGCTTTTTGGTAAGGTGGGATTCATGCCAAGAACTGCCTTGTGCCCATGGTGGGTCACCTGCTACCTGCCACTTTGGATCTTGACCTTGTTTGCTCACATGGACCTCCGACACCACAGTTCATTTGTGACATGGGAGTATGCCACCTAAGCACTGTTAGGACAGTGTTTGCTGACGGGACAAAGGCTGGATTCTGGGTATTATCATATATGGGAAAGGGAAATAGCCTGGGGAGGGAACTGAACGTCTTTTCATTTTGATGAGATATTCTAGTAGGAGACAGAGACTAAGTACCAACTCAGTGGCTGGTCACTTTCTGCCAGCCCACCAGTTCTTTGAATTGGGGATCTATGGAGGAGTTCACGCTTGATAGAGAAGCCTCTCCACTAGTGGGGTGGGGTTGAGGTAGGGGTAGGAGTGAGGGGAGGGGTGACCACAGTGGAGGTCAGAGCAGGTGAGCCACCCTCACTACCTTCAGGCAAGAAAGCCAGTTCTTCAGCTGAGTCTCACCCCACAGCTGTGCCCTATGGCCCCTCTCCCACAACCGCCACGGAGGTAAGACCTTAAGAAATTTCAGGTTAAAAATCAGCTCTCAGATTCCATTGTAGGTTATTCAAAGGAGAAAAAGAATAAAAATCAATGTGAACCCCCGTCTCCTGCTCTGAGGAGCGGTCGCCTCTTGTTTGTAACCCGAAGGGATCAATAAGAGATGTTCCTTCTGTTCTGTTTTTTAAGCTCAATACGATGGATGCAATTTGGTTGACAATTATGAACAATCTTGTAGGCTCGCTCCCACCACCGGCCGCCTGATCGGCAATCATGAGCTATTACCGAGGTGGGGGCGGCACTGTGGAGGGGCTGACTCCTGCCTCTCACCCAGGATCTCTCAGAAGTGAACAGAGTTCTTCGATCAATGCAGCCACTGGGACATAGAAGTTATGAATGCTTCGGTGCAGAGGCCTGGCTCTTCAAGTTTTCAGACCCATTAGCCAGGGTGAAGGTTTATATTGATGAAATCATCTATCTCTCCGCCTTTGGAAGTTACAGGAGGCTCAGGGTTAGGGCTCGCAAGAACTCTAAAAACCAGGTGTCCCTGGCTGCCGGTGAAACTGTGGGGAGGTGACATGGTATGACACAGAGGGACGGAGCTAGGAGGGTAAAAAGCAGGCAGGGATTATGGAGATGGTTCAGTGGGTAAAGAGCTTGCCATGCAAGAACAAGGACCGGAGCTTAGGCCTGCAGAGCCCATAAGAACAGGCACAGTAGGGTGTGTAATCCTATGGCTGGATGGAAGGTTTGAGAAGAGGATCCCTGAAGCTCCCGAGTCAGCCAGCTAGGCTTTACAGCAGCAAACAGCAAAAGATGGTCTCGAACAAGCTGGGCTGTGAAAATGAACCCCTGAATTGTCCTCTGAACTCTGTATGGTCACCATGGCATGTGTGACATCTACTCTCTCTGTCTCTTTGTGTCTGTCTGTCTGTCTGTCTGTCTGTCTGTCTGTCTGTCTCTCTCTCTCTCTCTCTCTCTCTCTCTCTCACACACACACACACACACACAAATAAATAAACACATTGATTAGATACAGAATATGTGGTCATCAAAATGTGGGACTAAGCCAGCACTCTGACTAAGCAACTGGGACCAAACTGCTTTTTGAGGTCTTAGAACATTTTTGGATAACTGACAACAGCTCAGAATCTCTCAAGAATTTCTCAGGCACCCCAAGCCTTTTGAATCATCTTAGGGAGGCTATGGAAGCTAGGATCATGGTACCAAGCTAAGAAGTTTGGGATTTGGTAACTTTTGGTTGGGCTTTATCACCTGGAAGCTGTCCTGAGCAGCCTTCCTTCATACCCCAAACCTGCATCTCCTTTCTGTATGTGATGCAAACAAATCCACTACACAGAACTGCAAGATAATCAATCCATAAGGAATGGGATTCGTTTGCATAGTGTATAGTAAGTGATTAATAAACATTAGCATCATTGTTAACGTGAATAATAATGATGGGAACCAGCTATAAGTCGGAGAATATCTTTGGGCTGCCTTGATAAAGTGAGAATACTTCTCACCATTTGTACTTACCCATGTGTTTATGCTGAGCTTCTTTACCTGAGTGCATGCTTCATAAGGCTGTCTATCAGCAGGCTGGCTTATTTCACCTCTCATTTTTAGCTCCTATCCATGTGCTTGTCATGAGATGGGTTCTCCGTATGTATTTATCAGTGAATGGATAGATGGAAAGATGGATGGAGAGCATTCAGACCTAAAGCAACTTATGGAGGATTGGATTCATTTCAGCTTATTAATTAAAATCCACCACTGAGGGGATTTACGGCAGAAACTCAAAGCAAAATTATGGAGAGTTAGTCTTTTCTGACTCTCACACGAGGCTCGTGCTTACCCTTGCCTAGGGAATGGCACTGCCCATAGTGGACTGGGATATTCTGACTCAATTAACAATCAAGACAGTCCCCCACAGACATACCATAGGACAATCTGATCTAGCCATTTCTTCAGCTGAGATTCTCTTCTCTCTAGGTTGTGTCAATTTGACAATTAAGCTAACTAGGACACAAGAGAAAGTAACAGCTTACTGTGAACAGCTTCTTACAGGAGCTCAAAAGGGCAGTGGGCGGGGGTACAGAGAATCTCTGTTACTGGGGTATCTAGGGAATATCTCATCTTTGAGTCAGAATCCAGGTCTTCTCTGTTAGGCCAGGACGTTGCTTCTAAGGACAGGATGGAGCCTGGGATTCTAAGTATGCCCCCGTCCTTTTGTCTACTCTTTGCAACCCTGCCCTACTTTTCTTCCTACTGAACAGTGTGACCTTGTGCCCTGTCTAGTCACTCAAGCCACCTCGAGTTCAGGAAATGATCTGATTTACTCAGAGCCCCTGAGATTTCACTGGATTCTATTCTTGAGGCTATTTGCATTTTAATGACCAACAATAAAAAATTTAAGTCCAAGGAGTGATATAGAGCTGTGGAGACTGTCTTAGCCCTTGTACAGAAGCCCTTCTGATGTTCAGAGGGAAGGCCTCTGGGTAAGAAGGTACTGAGCCCTGGCTGATGTCAAGTTTGTGGGCCTTGTGACTTTTTTTCCTGTCTCCATCCCTAGCATCTACTGCTCCAAACTACAGAATAATACTCAGATCTCAGTGTTGGGTATCAGGGAGTATTTTAGACCCCCCCTGAGCTTTCCTTACCTTCCCCGCTTCTCTAGCATAGCTAGCCTGGCTGGCAGCCCTGATTCTGCATGTCTCAAAGATGTGACTGCTGAAAGAGGAAGCAGAGGTACCTAGAGCAGGCAGTTAAGCCAGATTGACCTTCGGACAATCCAGCCTTCCCTGTACTTAGGTAGGTGCTGGTAGAGAGAGGGGATACTGAGAGCATACATACAGCCGGGAAACATTTTACAGACTCCCTTTGAACAGCCCTCACCCCAGGACCCCACAGCTACCAAAGGCTCTGAGAACAATTGGAGATGGGCCAGGAAGGAAGCCATTTCCCAGGCTTCCTGGGCAGCAAATTGCCCTCCAGGTGAAAATCAGGCATATTCTAGCCCAAGTGGCCTGTCTGTGCAGTGCTCACAAGGCATGCGCGGGACTGCTCTTGGCCAATAGCAAAGCACTACATCTCCAGTCTGAAGAATCAGCATGAGCTTACAGCCCTCTTCTCTAAACCCAGCTGAAAACCCTCAAGTGATTTACTAGATGCAGCTCATGCCACAGGGTGTTAGAGAGCTAAGCCTGCAGCCTTGGCTCCGTGGTAGAGCACTTACCTTGTATACACAAGGCTCTGGGTTTGGTTCCCAGCACTTCTAACAACAACCACGAAGCAAGGTCAAGAGACCAGGAATCAAGTGCAGCTAAAAGGTAATGGCTCCCTGTGTTACCATACCTGTGACACCAAAGTATACACAGCAAGGGCAGAGTCCCCTTAAATCTCAGAACAGTGGTACCAGCCATTCTACAGACGAGGAAGGGGACTAGGTAATGTGTTTAACATCATTACCAAAAGGCAAAGCCAGAGTTCAGAGCAGGGTGTTAGATTCCAGCCCAAATATCACAAGCAATACTTCCCATTTCCTCCAACTGACCCCATCTGCAGAGTAAAAGATCTTACATTACTCACCTACAGTGTTATTGGAAAAGAGCAGATTACACACATCTCTACAGACGGACGGACAGATGGATGTGCAAAACTTTCTAAGCCGTACATTTTCCCCCTTTCAGTCTTGAGATTAGGGATTCAGATTGTGTGAGCTGACAGAGAACATTCCAGATACTCTTGGCACAAAAATCTGAGCCCAACAACTTGAGAAACTCTCTTTAGCTCGTGAGAAAGAGTGGAGAGATACAGGGCGATGAAGCAGACGTAGGTTTGGCAAGGACAAGGAAGAGTTGACAAAGAGGCTCCTGATGGCTTGTACCTTGGCCTCTCTGACCCTGGCTCTAAGACACCCAGGAAACAGGGACCCAGAGTCTCTTCTGCACCTGTTACCCTTTATCTGGTTGGCTCTGCTCCAGGTCACCTCCCCCAGGGACTAATCTAACACATTCACTGTGCCTGTCCCTGACTCAGAGACTACAGAGGAAGCCCCATGTGGGTTCTTTGAGGATGGAGAATGATTGTCAGGATCTGTTTCTCCTGTGTGTCAAAGGCCTGAGCACATGATAGGCAGTGCCATCAGGTGAAGCTGACCTGGAAAGACTGAGGCAGCAGACTGACCAGTTGGAATCTGCCCTCTTTCCCCATCATTCCAGATAACAGCAAATCTGTAGCCACTGGCAGAGGCTGGTGGGGTATCTTCTGGCCAGACTGCCTCCCCCACTCTGTAAGACCCCAGTCATGGGCTTTCAGGGACAGATGTGTTCCTTGTGAGATTTGTGTTGCAAAACAACAATGGGAATACGTTGGTCTACTGAGTGCTTTGTCCACAGCCAGGAGGTCACTGTGAGCAGAATACAGGGCACTGGGAAGAGCCCTAGCAAGGGCTGACCATGAGCCATTGAACAAGGCCTAACCTCAACCATCCTCCCTTTACCTGAAGAACTTTCTTCTCACCTCTTCTGCTTGCTTACTCTGTGTTTGAGAGACTGTCTTTAGTAGTCCAAGCTGGCCTCCAACTCACTATATAGGTCAAGATGACCTTGAACTTCTGATTCTCCTGCCTTATCTCCCAAGTCCTGGGAGATATCCAGCACCAAGCCCCATTTGTAAGGAGCTTACATCCTTACAAATCATACGAACTAAGGCTTTGTGGATGTTATGTAGGCACTTTACCAACATTACACATCACTTTTTGTGTAAAGTGTCACTCTGTCATATGTGGGGATATATACATATATTTATGTGTGTGTGCACATATGCACATGAGCATGCTATATGTGATACACATATGAGTACATGTACATAGTGTTTAATATTTGTGTGAGCTCATGTGTCTGTGTATAGCTAAGGACTCTTGTGTCTGAATCCCACCCTCACCTGGGTGATGGGGTGTTGAGGTTTGGTCTATTGCTATGTATTGCAATGCTAAATTCTATAGCAGAAGGTCTGGGCCTAAGGTACTTCTCATGTTTACAAACATTTGTTGTTCAAACCTTATTCCTGGGTTTAAAACTATTGGTGAAATAAAATTGGCTACAGCCAATTACTGGAGGGATTAGAGGGAGACGGGTTAGGAGAGACCTGGTTGGAGGAGAAGAGACTGGGAGAAAAGAGGAAGAAGAAGGAGAAGGAGAAGGCCACTATGAGGGGGGATGGGCCATAAGCACATGACCAAGAGAAAGAGCAAGCATCTGGGGTACACTGCTAGGGAGGTAGCCAGACCTACAATTAGAAGAGTAGATTGAGGATAGCCCCACAGTAATTGTCAAAGCCAAATAAAATAGCCATAGGACGAGTCTCATTTATTTGCAAATCAGTTGGGGATAAGCTTAAATTGCACTGCAATGGGGTTTCCAGGGTCTAGTCTTGGCTTCTTCCTTCCAGAGTCTATGGTCTCTCCTAAGGCTCTCATTTTGCCCACTGCTTCCTTTTTCCTCCAGGAAACAAAGCAAAAACAGAATCAAACCTCTAACTTCTTCTTCCAACTCTCACACCCACAAAGGATGGTCTGTACAGATCTGAAACTAGGGGTCCGAAATCGTCTCCTCCAATTTTCCTAAATTTCCTGCAGACCAACGATGGCTACAGCATCACTGTCACCCAGCCAGGTTCCTCCACAGTTCTATCCCCACGAAAGTTTCCAGGACCCTTGCCATAGTCCTTTCTCCAGAAGCTCACTGGCTCCTGGCCTATCCATTCAATTGAAGACAACAAAACCATTTGTGTATATATAAAAAAAGTATGAAGCCTGGTGGTGCATGCCTATTCTCTCCGCTACAAAGGAAAGTGGCAAGTTCAAGGTCTGCCTGGGCAACTTCGAAAGACCTTGCCTTAAAACAAAAAAAGGAAAAATAAAAAGAAGGCTAGGGACATAGCTCAATGGGAGAGGGCATCCCTGATATGCATAAAGCCATATATATATTTTTAAAAAACACCCAGCCATCTTATTTTCCATTCAGACAATTTCCTAGGCTCCTCTGGCTTGGTTCGAATCTTCTTCTCTACTGTTGTTCACCCATGAGAATGTGACTTTCTGAGAACCATACAGAGTGCTGAAAACTCAGCAGGACAACATGGGAAAGTGCCCCAGAGTGTCTCATGCAACGTATAGGCTATGTAAACATGTGTTTTATGTTGTATAAATATGCATGCACATTATATAAAATATGCATTTTCTTAATTTCGGTCCATTGGTTTGACAGAGAAGCAGTGTCGGGAGTGTGTGAGCATGTGTGTCTGTGTGTGGGTGTGGGTGTCCACATGTGCACGCATGCACGGGCTCGCACGTGAATTGGCGAACGTGTCCTACAATGAGTACTGCACGTAATAGCATGCACAGAGGGCCGTTCAACTGTCTGTTACTCTTTCATTCAGTGGCTACTGACACCCAATGTCTCCTACACAGTGGCTCAAAGGTACACAAGTTCTGGCTTTACGCATCTGGCATCCGGTATGACCTTCCTCTCAAGCATTAAACCTGGAGAAGAATCTTGTAATTTCTGTGGAGTCCTAAGCTCCTTTTCAGAGTTCATGAGGTGATGGATGATAGATTCTGTGTGTAAGGAGGCCCGCGTGGCCCTGGCTCTTCTCTGCAGAGGGATCTAGCTCTCTCTGGGGCTCTCCACCCCAGATTCCAGGGTCCTTTGGTAGACTGGAGGGGCTGTGGTCTGTGCTGCTCTGCTCTGCAGTGTATGAGCCCTGGTTAGGACAGGTGGTGGCCCAGGTGAGGGGCAGAGAGGGGACAAAGAGATGCAGAGGGGAGGCAGAGAAGGACAGTGGGGAGCAGCGGGGGTGGGGGTAGATGGCAAAGGGGGATAGTGGAGGCAGAGAGGGGCAGAGGCGACAGAGAGGGGCAAAGGGGACAGAGACGGGCAGCAGGAGGCAGAAAGGGGCAAAGGGAGGCAGAAAGAGGCAGAGCAGGAGGCTCTCGTATGCAGAACTGGAAAAGCGGGGCTTACATCTAGGGTGGGGGTGGGAGGTAGAGGTTGATGAGACTCGTCAAACTGAAGTCTCTCCAATTCACTTTCAGGAAGGAGCTCCATTAACGGGAGCGTTTGGGGAAAAAGACAAAAACACTAATCACCATCCGAAATGTACATGCTATTTCCCATCTGGTGTGCGGAATTGGATCGTCTCGGGAGTCTCGGGAAAAATGCGGCAGATGGGCTGGGCTTGGAGCTCCTCTCCCCACAGGCAGTGGGGAAAAGAGGAAGTGGCTTGGCACAGGAAGCTGGCTTGATCGAGGGATGGCGGGCCCCACCGGGTACCCATCAACCATGGCCCGAGGAAGCTGCCCCACCTTCTGATTCCTGGTGCCTGCAGCAGCTGTGTTGCCTGCCCTGTAGATTTGGATCCGATCTGGGAAGCAGTATCATCGCAAGCTGAATCTACGCTCGGTCTGCAGTGGCGCTGGGAAAAGATTCACTGGGCACCAAACACCTGCTGGGGTGCTTTTCTAGCAGTGCTTCCTGGACTGGGTGGGGGCGGGCTAGGGGTGTCACTCTCCGCAGGTCATTAGTGTTGTCTGTCAGCCTCTAGGAGGCTCTGATGAGGCCAATGAGAAATTGTCTCTGCCTTTAGGTCACTACCTGCCTCTGACATCCTGAGCAGGACATTTGGGGGTTCTAAATCGAGGATGGATGGGGCTTAATGATACTTTTTCCCCCGTGCAGGAAGAAAACTCACCTTAGAGCTCTTGGCCTGCAGGACATGTGAAAAGCTGTCCAGAGTCCCCGTGCTGTGCCACTACAGAGGACTGGTGTCTCGGACCTGTGAGTAGGTGAGCCAGGAAAGGATCATTGGCAGCAAGCAAGAGGCTGTTCCTGTTCCTGGTGGTAGAAAGAGAGAAACTGGGAAGGAACAGGCAGGCGGAAAGCAATGTATGTGGCAGGAAAGACTCCAGAAAGTAGATGCTTCTGGGACCATCTATGTCTAGGGTCCATCTACAGAGATGGCCCCTCCTTGCTCCCTATGACCTACTGATGACTTTTGTCCTATCACACAGCAGGATGCTACCAACACTTTTCCTCTCTGCAGTGACTTTCAGTCTTTCTCCCCTGGGTACCCCTCCTCCAACATCTAATTAAAGGGAAGAAAGTAATTAAGGAAGGGCATGTAACATTCCCTGTACTGCTGAACCCAGTAATGCCCCAGCCCCTCCCCCACAACCAATCCATCAATACGGCATGCAGAACAACTCGACACAACACCGAGTCGTTCATTGCTTACGAAGATAGAAAGCACTTGAATTAACCTCCTGCATAAGTAGAGTTAAGAAAGATCCCGGCGTCGTTAAGCGGAAAGACGATGGGAGTCTGGCATACTCGTTTTAGGGTTGAGGCCTCATTCACGAGTTTGCACCAGCGTCTTCCCAAGTGTCCACTGTGGACCAAATCGTGTATTCACACTCAGGAGATGAGGAGATAAACTGTCATTGCTTTCTACTACGGCTCAAAGCATGAGCCTCTGCAATTTGAAAAATGGGAGCTCAGGCCCTGGGGTGAGCGAAACTGATACAGTTGGGAATTCCTACTGTGAAGCTAAAATGAGATGGCTGTGTAGCCTGCTGCATAGTGCCCCTGCTCCTGGACGGACTGTAGTTCTTCACCTATCTTATCCTATAGTCTAGGTGCTGCAGGGGCTGTGGACACCGTGTGGTCACTGCCCTTGATTTAGAGATCATGGTCAAAGTGAGGAGCCAAGCCATGTCGGCGGCAAGTTGTTCATTGTGGTATGAGGAAATTCACTCCTTAACTGAGATGTCAGCAAAGCAGAGGGGAGAGGCGGGGACTGACTTTGTCCGGGGAACTTAAAGAAAGAATCACAAAGCGTTGACATTGAAGCTGGATTTTTGAACCATCAGAGGAAGTCCCATTGGAGGGGAAGGGTGTGGGAAAATCTAGGTAGGAGGAAAGGCTCCTGCAAAGGGCCAAAGGCATGAAAGGGTGGCTGGCTTGTCTGAGTAGAAGTGGAGAGGGGTGGAGGAGGTAGAGAGACAGTAGACACAGAGCCATGGAAGATACAGTGTGGTCTGTGAACACTGGTGTATCTAGAGGTTAGGCAGGAAGAGATGGCTGCCCGGATTAAGAGCCTGGCTGACCACTCCTTACCTGGGTTTCTATTATCCATCGAATGAGAATCTCAATAAGGCCCACTCCAGAGAAGAACTGTAAGGATTTAAGAATTAATTTATGCCAAACGCCTTGAACTGTGCTTAACGTGAAGCAAGCACTCGGTGACTGTAAACAACATTTATTTACTGACTCTGATCCTCCTGCCTCAGACACCCAAGTCCTAGGATTACAATGATAACCCTTGCTCATTATTCTCTTTTGCATCACGGCCAACCTTGAGATTCTTCTCTGGGAACCATTTGATGGTTAGGAACAGAATGCCTTCTCTCTCTTTTGTATTTTGGAGAAGCTCAGAGTCTACCTGTCTGCAAAGACTGATGTTCCCAAGTACCCGTTTCCCACAATGCTGAGTTTAGGTCTCCTAGACTAAGAAAAGGGGGGTGGGTGGGTTCTAAGGTATATTGAAGGAAATGACGGAAATGCTTTAGCCCTGAACTGTAGGGTTAGCTGCCTACTGTAGAATTACCAGGAATCATTCATCACACAGAGGGTGTTTCTTTTCTATTAGGTAAATGACACCTAAATGATCACACACACACACACACACACACACACACACACATACCTGTCAGCGTCTCGGCGTCTGACTGTAGGGCTCATGGACACAGTGTGCTGGAACTCGGGCACAGAGTAAAGCTTGCTCAGTGTTCACCTGACATACGTACTCAGTGGTTGGGATTAGGAGCAGAACACTCATCTCTCTTTCCATTTTAGAAACACTCCTTCAAAGGGCCTTTCCTGTGCTGATCTTGATCAAGGAATCCATTAGTGTTTGCTGGGGTCTTTATCTTCAGCTCCAATAGCATCAGCTTGGGAGTGCTTGGTCTGATATATGGGGAAGCTCTATTGCCAGGCCTGGCTCTTCAGGCATCCCGAGAGTTCCTGAAGGACAGGTCGGTAGCCACAGAACACATACTAGATGCCCTACTGGTCTACTGCCTGTATCTTCCCATGGGGGGCGTGTATGGTGCTACTGAAACTTCATGGCACCCCAGGTCTCTTCCTATGAAAAGATGCTAAGCCTGGCCCCCAGCTCCTGCTGCCCGCCACAGCTACTCTCAGAAGGAGCATCTCCCCTTACTTCTCTACCCATACTAGACTTTCCCATGCTGGAGGCTGAGATCCGCTTTTGGGAGAGAAAGGCCTTGCCTTTGACCTCCAAACCTTTGACTTTGTCTTATCTGCTCTTCCCTAGGACACCAAACCCCACCTGCTTTTTTCCACACTTGGGCCTATGCTTGGGAGGGGGTGCGTGGGGGGCTCCTTCTTTGCATATGAGGCCTTGGCTTGTCTTCTGTTGTAAGCTCTCGTTTGTCCCTTGCATATAATCTTTTTATCTTCTCCTCTGGCCCCAGGAACTCTGCTTGCATCACCTGTCTTTGCCTGTGCACCTTGGCTTGTTCACATTGATCTCCTGAAACTCCACTTGTGACTCTTCCTGTATCCCCTCAGCCTGCCTGAACAGTGGATTTCCAGGGATGTTTGGAATACGATAATGAATAAGTAAGATAAGCAGCTGGGCAGGTTTGGAAAGTAGATTTACTGTGATTACTATTAAAGTGCTCTCCCTTGGATGATCTGGAAACCCGAGTCTATTTTTGCTCAATCATGTGTGTGCAGATGTGGGCATTGCCCCAAGCTTCCCAACATAAACTTCAGGATGCTTTCTCCTTTACACCTCTGTTTTTTTGGTTCCTGCCTCTGGTCCACAGAAGTAAGCATCAGCAACCCTTGTAGCCATGGTCTTTTGACTCCCTGAGACAGTTGCCCTGTGGTTTTCTCAGGGACATCCAGCAGAAGAGGTAGAATGCAGAAACCATCCCAGGTCTCCCATGTGTTCCTCTCCTTCCTGAGGCAGGACCAAGTTGCCTGACTCATAGCTAACCTCCTGTCCTCGGTAGGCTGGGTTAGAGTTCCCTGGATGCCTGAAATGTGAAGATGCTGTTCTTTGTCCTCTAATCTGGCCCCCTCTTGTTCCCAAGTTCTGAGTGTGTTGTGGCTTAGAAGGGATGCGTGCACACATTCGAGAGGAAAGAGACTTGGCTGGCTGAGTCTAAATAATGAAAGAAAGCCAAATCAGAAAAATGAGCCTGGTACCCAACCCAACCTAACTCAGGTGAACGGTAGAGCCTGGGATTAACTGATTGGCAGAGCTCTGTTCTTTGTCACCTCATCCTCCTGCTGCCTCAGAGATAACAGAGCTGAGTCTGGCTCCAGCAGCCCAACCTCCTCCATCATGGTCCCAGCCTTTCTCCCAGGCTCCTCTTTGCTGCCTCTGCAGCTGCTTCTGTTTCTTTTGCCCCTAGAAACACTGGAGTACCTCACACCAAGCAGCCAGACCTTCTGATGGCTGGTTTGGCATCTCCCAGGCCCCCCATCCTAGGGACAAAGACTTCTTTTCTTTCTAAATAGCTCTTCTGAAGTGTCCCTTCATCCCAGAGGTCCAGCGGCTTCCCTGAGGAGGAGTAGGTCTTACTGAGACACAGGAAAAGGTCAACAGTATCCAAGCAAGTAGGACTGAGGGCTCCATATGGAGGGAGCTCAAGGGATGTTGAAAGATGAAGATGGTAAATTGGTGTGGCAATATTTACCTTTAATCCTCCTGTGTAGGAGGAAGAGGCAGGACCATTTCTATGAGTTTGAGGCCAGTCTGGTCTCCATACTGAAGCTTCAGGCTAACCAATAGTGAAATCGCCTTAAAAAACAAACAAACAAACAAATAAACAAAACACGAAACCCACAAAAGTAGTAGCTGGGAAGCAAGCCTGTGTGATAGTTCATGTGTGTGCGCATATATTGTGTATATTTATATATAAAATGCATGCATATTATATGTGAGTATATAGTTATAATGTGTATATAGTATGTAGGGTATATATGTATATATGTGGATGGTAAATATGTGTGCATGTGGTGTGTGTAGTATTACGTATGTTATGTGTGTAGTGTGTATGATGTCTGTGTATGTGTGTGTATATGTTCCTGTGTGTGTGTGTAGTCTATGCACTCACATACATGTTGGAAAACACATAAGAATATTGTGCTTCCTATTAAGGGTTAGAGAAGAGCATTTCCCCATGGACCCAGCTCTGGAATCAGTTGGTTGCCAAATGCTGCTTACCTTCATACAGTGCCAGACATGATCCCTAAGCACACTGCACCTATCAACTCTCTCAGTCCTCCCAACAGCCCTGCAGAACAGATCACATCTTATCTCCATTTTACACATAGGAAGCAGAAGCACAGGGAACAGATCGATAGCTAGGAATTTGCACCTAGGAGGGGACAGGGCTTGTTTGCAGCCAGGACATCTGGCTTTGCAGTTTGTGGTTCCTTTCATTCTAGGTAGATGGTAGAGCTTTGCAACATACGTGTGTGTGTGTGTGTGTGTGTGTGTGTGTGTGTGTGCGTGTGCGTGCGTGTGTGTGTGTGTGCGTGTGTGTGTGCAGTGGCAGGCAGGGGCATACATCTGCACCTATGAATTGTTCATGGTGAAGCACAGCTCTGGGGACAGATTCTCTCGTTTCTTTCATAGAAATGAGAAACATTCGTTCCTTTTAAAGGAATCTTGAGGGCTTTTCTTCTGCCCTTTTGTTCCCCCAGTGAAACTTTTAGCTTTTCTCTCTCCAGCTGGTCTCTACCTTTGGTCATTCTACAGGCTGTCTGGCTTTCTAGCAAAAACAAACAAACAAACAAACAAAACACGAGGCACATCTGCATGCAGAGGTTCATCTGCTGTGGCTGAAATTTTGGCTGCCTTCAGCCCTGTTCTGGGCACAAACCCCAAATGCTTTCTCCAACATTTGCCCATTGCTGGAAACATCTTCTATCTCCAGGGCATGATGGGACAGGAGATGGATATATTAGTGGGAATCTGCTATCCATGACTGAGGGTGGGGTTATATGCTTACACCATCGCTGTCCTGCAGAGGGATGATAGCATCATCTCCCTCAGCCAAGCTGCCCCAGCATCCTCCCAGCTCTCCCTTCTAAGTGTCCAGGGCACGTGCTTCTCCCCACTGACAGTCTGGCAGCTTGCCGCCTTGCCTGTCTTGCAGGCAGAGAAGCACCATACCTGTGTGCCAGCGAGGCACAGGTGTGCCGGTGCCATTCACACAGTGGACCACCTGCTGGAATCTTGGCGGAAGGCGGCCTTGGGATGGGATCCACCGGAGAGACAGTCTGTGGCATAATTAAGAGGGAGCAAAACAAAACAAAACAATGTTTTCCTTCCTCTCCCTTTTCTACCACTTGCCCTAATTATTTTCCCACTTTTAAATTCTACATCAACTTTAATTAAGCTGGCCTCGGGCAGGGAAGTCTGGCAAACTTGGAGAAGTTCACTTGTTTATTTTCTTATCACTCAGAGATTGTATTTTCTCAGCGCACCCTGTCTCTCTCCCTCTAAGAAGGGGTGGTGGCAGCCTGAGGAGGGGGGACAATGACAGGCATAGCTGAGAACTGGTTCTGCGGGGGAGGGTGATTCTCAACCCAAACCAATTGTTGGCTAACTTAAGCTTTAGATCTGACTCCTGCCCCCTCTGAGCTTGTCTCTGGCTTTTTCCCCTAGGGATAAAGTCAAAAATATGAGAGGGGATGGAATCTTTAAGCAACTGAGGCAGCACTGGACCTAGAGGCAGGAAATGTGGGTTGGAAACTATTTCGTTACTTATTTTGGGGGAGGGCACATCACTCATGCACTACTTTATTTATTCACTCATTCATTCTTGTACATGTGGACTCACTCTTCACCGCCGTTTTCCTGTCACCAGCACAGGGAATGACCTGCTTCAACTACCCACTGCAAGTTCCAGGAGGTGGGTTCCTTGGCTCCCCTGGACCTATTTCTTTGTCCCTGTACACTTGGGTTATTTCAAGGACAAGAGGAGAGAGCTGCCACTGGAAGCCAGTGTGACTCCTGGCTCTGTGTGGTGACCTCCGTGGTGTCCCATCAGTCACCAGGCACAGATGCTGGGTCCTTCAGGACCTTCTTCATCTTTGTGAGGAGGACAGATGCTAGACCATTCCTAGGGCCAGAGATGAGGGCTGAATCTGAAGGTCGCTGAGTATCACGGTACGGTGGGGGGCAGGAGGAGCAGGGCTCTAAAGGATGCCTCGTGGGGAGCTCAACACTTGCCCGAGGCATGCTGGGTTGGCATGAGTGGTTGGGTGATGTCTGAGGCTCAGCCCCCAGTGAGTGGGATAAGCAGCAGGCAGGGGTTTTGCTGGGTCCACTGGGGGAAAGCACGTGAGGGTGAAGGAGCATGTGGAAAGGCAACAGAACAAAGGACTAGTGACTGAGCAAGGGGACAGCTGAATGACAGGGGAGCAGGTGACCAGGCGAATGTATGAATGAAGGAACCGGTGGACATGAGACAATGAATGAAGAAGTGAACGAGGGCTCTAGCGAGCAAACAAACAAGCAAAAGCCTCTTGTAAGCGGATGTCTAAGTGGATCAATGGGGGGACTGGATGAATTAATTAGAGACTGACCTTATGAATGGGTGAGGGGAGAATTTGGTAAGGGATTGAAAATATGAATCGGTGAGTGCCTGTCTGGCTAAGGGGGTAAAATGAATGATCTAATGAGTGACTGACTGGATGAATGAATGATTGCATAAGTAAATTAGGGACTGTGAATGATTGTTGGAGTAAGCCAGCTAGTGACTGTGGTCCCCGTTACTGGAGTCAGGAACCCAGCAAGTGCTGGCTCCTGCAGGGAGGAGCCTCATCTCACAGCAATGGGTTCCCCACTCTTTCCCAGTAGCAGCTGTTCTATTGTGTACACATTCAATGAGAGTCTCTCTCTGTGTGTATCTGTTTATCAGTTACTTCTCTGCCAGAACTGTCCCCAACCATTGAAGAGCAGATGTCAGTAAAAATAACCTATCTCTGGTGGCTTGTCTACCTGTCTCCCTCACCGCTGAGAAATAACTGGCAGCCGAGGGTTAAGCTGACAATAAACACAGGAATTGACTTCAGTGGGAGTAAACTTGCTTGGCTGTTGACAAAAATCTAAGGTGATGTCACTTTTACTGGCTCACCGATTGCTTGGGTGGCTGTTGACCTATGCTGTTTTCTTCTTCGTTCTTGGGACATGGGGAAGGGATAAAGTCCCCAGGTTGATGTGCCTGTCTCGGCTTTTGTGCTAAGTATGCTTTTGGCCAATGAAAGGGTACAGAGAAACAGAGTGGGTGACAGAGACCTCCGTGTTGAGCAGTCAGTAAAGATCATGTGTGTGTGTGTGTGTGTGTGTGTGAGAGAGAGAGAGAGAGAGAGAGAGAGAGAGAGAGAGAGAGAGAGCTTCCTCTTTCCAAGCCTGAACCCCCCTGGAGCAAGAGGTGCCCGATTTCTCTCTCTCTCTCTCTCTCTCTCTCTCTCTCTCTCTCTCTCTCTCTCTCTCTGTCTGTCTCTCTGTCTCTGTCTCTCTCTCATCTTCAGTATAACCCCAGTAGGCCATGTTCTGAGACACAGAGGGAAGGGTCCGGAGCCCCCCAGGACAGGCTGGGCTACAGAGTCCAGCCCATCAGCACCTGCCTGCAAAGGAGTTGACAATAAGCAGGCTTCAGCAGAGGGCACTCAAGTCCTAGGAATCTCCACTCAGGAACTGCGCGCTCTGCTCGGTGGCTTCCCGGGGAAAGCGGAGTCATGAATCTCAGTAACTCGAGCCCAGGGCCTCATCACTCACAGTGATTGTGGAGGGACTGAGAACCGAGTGGATCAGTCTAAACAAAACACGCACACAGGGGACTCATCCAACAGAGCTAGCCTGGCCACCCCTGGGGCCTCCCCCCCTTAACCAGAGTAGTAGGAAGTAGAGGGAGGGGCTGGGGGCTTGGGGGCCCTGAAGGAATCAACCCCTTCTTCCCAGCCTTATCCACACCCCCACCTGTGAGCCAGTGGGAGGCATGAATCTAGCTGGCAGCGGCTTGGGCCAGCTCAGCCGTTTTAGGGGATGTTAATGAAATTCGGGAGTACTTGTCCTTTCAGACAGCGGCCCCTTTTATTTGGGAATGAAAAGCTGCATTAGTCTGAATGAGGTTTGGAGGCCTCATAAATCCAGTGCTTGGCTGCCTCATGGGGGAGTAGGGAGCCGAGGCCTGGCTGGTGGGTAGGCTTGTTTACCAACAATTCCAAAAGCCAGGTTTGGCGGCTCCCAATCTCCAGAGACCGGGATTGAGATTTTGCCAATCCTGCTATCTGCTGGTTTTGGGGTGGCCTGAAGAGACTCAGGAGAAAAGACTGCAGAGCTCTCTTCAGATTTGGGGGAGGGGCCGAGCTCTCCAGTTTACTCTGGTTAAGGACCTCCATCCCGGTCTGCTTTCAGCCGGTCCTCAGGCAGCTAGAGGCTACAGGGGTTTCTGCTGGGGGCAAGAGGTTCTTGATAGAGCTGTTTCCGCTCGGCCCAGGTGGTGTTGGACACCACAGGGGCAACACTGTCAACTTAACAGCCTGCTGCTGGGTCTGTGCAGGAACCCAGCCTGACAGACAGCAATGCCTAATAAATATTAGTGGAAGGAAGGAAAAAAGAAAAGAAAGGGAGGGAGGGAAGGAGGAAGGAAGCTAGCTGTGTATGTCTTTGGCCTTCTTAAGCTTAGGTTCTTCATCTGTAAAGTGGAAAAATGGCAAAAGACTATCATGGTGTGGCATGGGCAGGACCGGATTAAAGTGACAGACAGGGTTGTGAGTACCTTCCCTGGAACACAGAAAATGTACAGTAATCACGAGAGTCATGGCTGTCATCAGGGCTGGTTCGTGTGTGTGTGTGTGTGTGTGTGTGTATGTGTAATCCCACTCTTCCTCCGTAGCTGAAAGGGATGAAGCTGATGTCTGTTTGAAGATGCCCTGTTACACCATGACTTGCAGTTGGGTCAAGAACAAGTGTCAGGCCCTGGGCTGGGGATAGCAACTTCTACCTAGACCAACCCCAGGGTCCAAGAGGGGCTGTCAACACTGCCTGAGCCACACTGCAGCCAGGAGGCTATGCCCACTGCGACTTCTAAGGAAGCCTGAGACCAGCCTCCATCCTTGGCTAGGGAGACCACTGCTCTGGGTGCAGCTGTCTGAGGCGCCTGTTTCCTGGGGGATACTGGTGAGGAGTCTCTGAGGACAGAGCCATACTCTCTCCTTTGGGAGAGCTCAGATCTTCTTCATCCATTTGATATTGTGATACCTCCTCAGCTAGCTTTTAGGGGGCCTGCTCATCTCCCCCACCCTCCAGGACTCTTCTCCAGCTGGTCTCAGAAGTGGTCCTCCCTCAGGCCACACCTCTACCTTTCTGGTTTTCTGACAAGCCACATGTCCTCTGTACCCAACCCACTCACGTGGGTAGTGAGTGGTGGTGGGGTGGGGGCAGGGCTATACCTGAAGAACAGACCACCTTTAGAGTTAGTCAACCTTAGGCACTAGTAGCTGCTCTCTTCTCAGCCCTTTCCCTTCCTCTGTCAGGGCATAGGATTATCTTCCTTCAAAAAGCAGCCAGGTTCATTTGGCTCCAGAAACCAGCCCACCAGACTGTGGAATATGAGTGCAGACAATTTGCTGCCAGGGTGTGTCTCCGATGAAGAGGCTCTCAGCTGTCCTAGGGGTCTTCTGCTCTCTTCTGAATGCCCCCTTGCTAGGTCCTGGGGGAGGCTATCCTGTAAGATCTCTATTCCCTACAGAGAGGTGGCAACCACAGATCCTGAAGCTGTGATCTGTCTTCGCCTGTCTCTTTGGGCAACGCTTGTCAGAGGCCGATTGGGGAACCAGCCATTCTCTCTCCAGGGACGGCCCAAGTATGGCGAATTCCGAGACCTCTGTAAAACAGTTGATACCTAGGATGTCCGGGTACACACACCTCTCTTTTCTTAGGCAGAGCCCAGGAAGTCTTTGCTCCCAAGGCCACTGGTGCAAGTTCAGAAAGGAAGGAGCCCCTTCCTAATTGCTAATTGGCTACACTCCCTTATTCACAACTCCACACAATGCCTGGAAGCTCGGCGCCCACATAGGGCGGGAAAGAAAAGACGGCAAAATTAACAGGCCTGTTTGGAGCGTAACACATTATCTATTTGTAGGAAAATTAAAGATTTGCTCTTCATATGTAGGGGGCCATGCTCTTACCAGGCAGCTGGCAAATGGGAGAGATTGGAAATGATTGAATAGATCAAATTATTTAAATGAGAAAAATAAATTCGCACACAACCTAGCCGCTGCCCGGTGACAGATCCGTTTATTTATCTACTGTATCGGTACCGCTTTGTCTCTGTCAAAAAGGTCATTAAACTCGCCTAGCTGCGTAATTCGCAGCCTCCTGCCCCTGCCTCGCTCCACAGCCCTTCTCTTCCCTCGACACCCAGCGCCACTTGAAAAAAAATTTATTATTGGTAATAAACAACATTTCGTTTTAACCCTTTCGGCTTTCTCCCCTGCGTATCTTACTCTGTCCCACGGAAAAAATCAGTTTCCCTGTATTGTTTCTCAGGAGGAATCCGGGAGGGGGCTCCAGTTCTTCCCGCATAGTTGCGGAAGTGGACTGAGAAACCAGTGGGCTCCAACTCCCGCGGCCCTCGGAAGCAAAGGCTTTGACGATCTTTCTCCGCAGTCTTCCTACTGACGGTGCCTGGTCAAGTCCTATCTTCCACGCACAGGGTCTGGCCTGGTCTCTCCCTCCCGGTTAGTTCCTGAAGCTCCGCATCCCCTAGCCCAGCACCTACAGCTCTCTGAATTCTACTCCCACCCCCACCCCCTAAACCTCCAAGCCCAGGGCCAGCCCTGTTTTCCCTTAGGCTGGAGATCAAGAGTGAAAAACAGCTCCAGGTCAGTCTCCTGCCGCCGCCGTCCAGCCAGCGTCGGCCGCGTGGGAGCTGAAAGGCGAGGCTCCGCAGACGGCAGGCTCCCGGTTCTCGCGGTTCCCGGCGGGCGCGTCTCTTCCAGTTGGTTGGGCCGCTGGGCTGCCGCCGTTTCCCGGCTCACCGTGCCAGCTCCGCCGCTCTACGCTTGGCTCCCCGGCTTCGTGCCTTGCCCTGGGGGCGGCAGGGCAGATGGGGACGTCTGAGCTGTGGAGGAGAGTCTCCATCCTCCGAGTGTCCCCCCTCCCAAATCCGACCCAGGGTCCCCTTCCCCACCCCCTGCGCAGGTGTGAGCGCGCGAGTGTGCACCCGGGCGAGTGTGAGTGGGAAGCGTGTGTGCGCGGGGGAGTACGCGGAGGGAGCGCGGGCGGCGGGCGGCGCGGGAGGCGGGAGGCAGGGCGCGGGGGAGGGGGCTGGGAGGGAGTGTGTGCGCGCGTGCAACTCCACTCCGGGGCTTTGTGCGAGCCCGGGCGATAGCATCGGCGGCGGCTGGAGGAGGAGCGGCCGGAGACGCGTGCAAGCCCGCCCGGCAGCCGGGGCAGGTGGGAAGCCCGCGCGGGAGCCGAGCCGACGCGAGCCGGAGACGCCGCAGCCGAGTCCGAGCGGAGCCCGGGCGGAGCCCAGGAGCCTTCGCTCGCGGGCGGCCCGTGGGCGGCAGCCGAGGCGGGCGGGCGCCGGCGGGGCGGCCCCCCAGTAAGATGTGCGCAGCGCTGCGGGGCGCCCCCCACTCGCAGAGGCGCTCGGGAGCCGGGCGGCTGGGCCAGGCGGCGCCTCGGGGGCTGCTGCGCGCCCGCGCCTAGAGCTGCCGCCCCAGGGAGCCCGCCACGGCCGCGCCCCGGGCACGCTCGGTGGCGCCCAACGATGACCGCTCCCTGGCGGCGCCTCCGGAGTCTGGTTTGGGAATACTGGGCCGGGTTCCTCGTGTGCGCCTTCTGGATCCCAGACTCGCGCGGGATGCCCCACGTCATCCGGATCGGTAAGGGCTCCCCAAGAGCCGGGGGTCTCGGCGCGCTCGGGTGGGGATGGGAATTGGGGGGTAGTGGTGCTCTGAACGTGATCCGAAAGATTGTCCCAACCTCCCTCTAGGCTGCAGGGCTCGGGTGTCTGTTGGGAGCTCTTGGCGGGGAGGACAAAGTTCCAAAGCCCGGGTCGTGGGGCCTTACTTACGGGGAGGAGGCAACCCGGCCGCGGTGGCGAGGGGACCTGAGTACGCTCCGGGGAAGGCGACGCAGTGGAGTGTGGCGAAGGTTCTAGCCCTAAGCCAGCGCCTCGGGGGAATTTCGCCGCGACTGTTAGCAAGGATGGCCGCAGACCTAGTTCTGGGACTGGCTTCTGTGCAGAGTGGGAGCCCTAGGGAAGGCGCCAACTTCTCTCCACCACGGGCACCTCGCTGGAGCTTGGGGACAGGCAGGGGGTATAGGGGATGGATTCGATGGATTAGGATGGCGGATTTTCTTGCCCCTAGCTGGCCGAGGCGCGGGGCAGGAGAGGGGCAGTCCCCTGCTTGTCGCTAGAGCGGGTCCCCCAGGCCCAGGCCTCTTTCGACGAGGAGTAACCGAGGCTGGGAAAAGGAAGCGCAGAAGGCAGCCCAGCGCAGCCAGGGACGGCGGCCGAGGGTTGCGAATGGCTTTTAAAGTTAGCCGAAATCCCTCCGCAGCTGGCGGCGGCTGGCGTTCTGCGCGCGGCTTTTTTTGGGGGCTCTGGCTTCTCCGCTTCTTTCACCGCTGCAGATTTCTTACTCTGGGCTTTAACTTTGTTGTGGCCGCCGGAGGCACCCTGCGCAGCAGCGCTCGGGGTTGGGCGGGAGCCCACTCGAGTCTCTAGCCCACTCACTCCGCAAGGCTGAGCCAGGAGCCTCCGTTACCGGGGGCCGCCGATACCAGGCCGGAGACCTGGGCAGCTCGAGTTCGCGAGACACCAACATCTGGTGCGCAGCCAACCGAGTTCTACCCAGACAGAGCCACCTTCCTCCTCCGGGGCTCCCCCTTCCAGGAACCGTCTTTGCTCCGGCAAGAGCGGACTTTGGGTGACCGGTGGTGTGATGAGGATGCAGGGAACTCTGGCCAGGCTTGGTTATATGTACTTGAGGTTTTTCTTAGGAGGCAGTCATCTCGCTCACTCTCCCTGGAGCCACGTCCTCTTGAACTCAGCTTCAGAATGGGGGCAGAAAACGATCCTTAGATCTGCAGATGCTGAGGTCTTCCGGTACATGCCTACAATCCGATCTGGGACCAGGATGGGCAAGCATAACACCCTAGGCGGAGAAGGCGAGGCACCTGTGGGGAATCTGGGGACAGCCCTCACAGTCAAGTTTAACCCTTTGTAGTCCAGGTTTCTCTGGAATGCCAAGAATGTTTCCTATCTCTATTACTGCCCCAGTACTGGCTTGGTCACCATTCTAGCTAATCATTTAGTAGTGGGCCACCGCTGGTTTTTCTTTTTGTTTGTTTGTTTGTTTTTGTTTTTGTTTTTTTAATCTCCTTTCTCAGTCCTTGTGATTTTGGGAGACCTTCATGGTAGCGTGTCCTTGAGCTAGGGAACCTCATCGGGTTCTGTGCCCTCTCCAGTGCTTTGCAGGTCTATCTTCCTTGGTCTTCCCCTCTCCAGAGGATGGGATGGGTGTGTTTCCAGCCCAGTTTCAGGAATCTTTGGAGGCCTAGAGAGACAGGAACAGGTTAAGCACAGCCTCAGAGGTGTGGGCCGCAAATGGGCAGGGTAACTGGCTCTCACCTGCCCTTGTCACTGGGACAGTATATAGAGGTCTTCTCATTGCCCGGAGGAAGAACACATTCCAAACCTATGTCCCTTTCTTGAGTCACAGTGTGATAGCGAAGTTAAGAATGGCAGGGCCCCTCCCTTCTAATCTTCTTCATATTAAGCCCCAGGATTAATTAGCATGTCGGCCCGGGCCATTTATATCCGAGAGTCCTGCCCTATTTGACTCTCAGCACTGATGCCAAACGTGACTACTGGAGCAGGGCCAGCTTTGACTGGAGGCTGGGAAGGGTCTGAGGCCTCTGGGCTTCTTTGGAGCTGCCTAGGGAGCTTAGCTCCTGCCCTTCTGGAACTTGAAGTTGAACCTCAGCTGGAGGTAGAGCACGGGAAGCAGGAAGCAAAGAGAGAGGGGAGGAGGAGGAGGAGGAGGAGGGAGCTCATGCTGCAACCCAAAGATACTGACTTGGCTAGGCTGGATGCCATCTCTCTGGTCCCATCTCTGGGATCTGAGGCTTCTTGGCTGGGGCTGCAGGGATCGAGGCCCTGGAAGCTGAGCATCTCTGAGGCGTGCTGGGTGCTTCTGCTGGAGCTGCTTGAGCTTGGAGAGCCCGAATCCCTTCTCCAGCAGCCAGGCGTCCTCGCTGAGCACAGGACCAGAGAGGGTTTACCTGCAGGTGCAAGATGGGCTCTCCGGCCTGGGGAGCGCATTCCCCGCCCCTTCTCTTTGTGCCTTTTTGGGGGCTGAAATTCCCTCTTAGACAAGGAGATGGATAGCTCAGCAGTGTGACAGAGTGTTCAAACAATCTGTCTTGAATAGATGAATTGCACAGCTCTGTCTTTTTGTAATTGTGTCTATCAGAGGGAGAGGTCAAGGCATTGATTGCTTGGTTGGTTTGCAAGTAACAAAGGAGAGTGGGGGAGAGAGAGAGTAATTGGATTGTAGTCTGCGGAGAAAAAATGATCATTGATTATTTTATATGAATATGTGGAAGATGTATTCTGTGTGTGATTATCAAGGGCTGCCATTGAAGGCTTGTGAGACATATTGTTCTGCATTGTACTATTATTGCCATCATTATTGTTGTTTGGATGGATCCAGGGGGGTCTTAACTTAGGATAAGCAGTTAGACTCAGGGTCTTCTCAGCCAAATGAGATTCAGTGACTTTCCATGGGGACTTGGATTTTATAGGTTCATAATCTACAAGAGGAGGGGTGAAGGGCATAGAGGCCAGAGGCTTGGGTTTCCTGTTCTCTCTGCTCTTAATGAACTGGATCACTTTGATAAAATTCTATTCTTTTTCCCACCTTGATGCTCAATTTCCCCAGATGTGCACAGCCTGGTTGACATCCTAACTGTGGTGTCAAGTTCCCTTCAGAATAGACACCATCCATGTAGGTTTCCTGCTTATATCTTTCCCAGGACTACAGACATACGGTGGGATTAGGGACTTGGAATCTGAAAAAGGAGCCAGGCAGTGGTGGTAGCAGCTGGGGAAGCCCAGAGAGCCCTTTTCTTGTGATGAGGAGCTCGGTGGCCAGCCAGTGGGGGTATTCAAAGCCAAATGACTGCAGAGACATAAAGCAGGTGTAAGGGGGTGGGAGGGAAGGGCGGGCCCAGCACTGCATTCTCGGAGCTTCCACAGTCAGGGCAGAACTACGCAGTTACTGAGTGTACAGGGGTTCAGCAGCCCTTCTTGTGGACAACGGACCCCCCATGTGCCCCTCCTCTGATCAGATCATCCAAATTGTCCCAAACACTCTGTCTCTTGAGTTTGAGAGTCACTGCGTGTAAAAACAATGAGGAATTCTCTCGACTGGTGATGTGCGGAGACACTGCGCCTTGTAGGAACTGACAGCCGCTGAACGAAGATCAATAGGGTTTTCCCCCCTAGAAGTAAATAGCTTCAGACAAAACCTGGGAGTGGCCCGAGGGGCCTTAGAAAGCATTAACTTGAGGAATTTCTGTTTCACTTTCCAGCCCAGCCCAGCTGCTCCTGTCAGCTTGGGCTTCCCTCCTCCTCCAGCTGGTTCTAATTTCC
This sequence comes from Micromys minutus, assembly GCF_963924665.1. NCBI lineage: Eukaryota > Metazoa > Chordata > Mammalia > Rodentia > Muridae > Micromys > Micromys minutus. The sequence continues at coordinate 40,331,118 of NC_137978.1, forward strand.
CCTCCGTGCTCACTGCACCGAACACGTCTTTTGGCGTCAGAATGTCCTGGGGTCTTTAGGTTTGTGTGGGGTGAGCCAGGTTGGGCTAAGCTTTTCCAAGGTCACGGGCATCTTCCATGTGGCTGCGCAGGATGGGCTGAGTTTAGACATCTAGCTCACCGGTGCTGTTATAAAGGAGGTTTTGAGAGGTTGCTCTTGGCTCCTCACCCCCCCCCCACAACTGTGAGCCTTCTCAGGACCCCAGTGATCACACAGGCACAGAGTTCTAGCATTAGGAAGTAGAGTATCCTGCAGAGACAGAAGGTCCCGGTGGTCCTGTAGGCATTAGAACTACCCCTCCTCAGGGGACAAGGAAAGCTGCAGGCTTGGAAGGGAGAGATTTGTGCTTTGTGGCTAGGGCTGATTCTAGTGCATGAGAGGCAAGGCCTCTCTATCCTCTCACAGTCAGTCAGCCACCCCTCTCTCCTACAGCTGCATCCTGAGCCCATCCTTGCTTAGGACCTGCTAGAGGCAACTGAACTCTGATACTTCTCTGGGTCATGTAAAATCGAATAGGGGATGGAGGTCCTCAGGATCTGCCTGGCAACAGAGAATTGACATCCAAGGATAAAGCCCATTTCTGGAGTCTGCAACCAGAAGACCGTGGTGTGTCCTCCAGAGGTTAGAGAGGTGGGGTAGGAGCCCTGAGAAGGAAGAGTCCTCCAGAGGGCCGGATATCACTGGTGCCTTGGTCTTGGCCTGGAGTGTTTTGCTGATTCCTCAGCAGCAGCACCAGAGGGCAGTGTGCCTGTGCTCGGATGGCCTCCCAGTCTCCTGCCTGGGGCCCCACTGAGTCTGGAGCATAATCAAAATAATAAAGCAACCACAATACCATGGCCATAGTTTATTGAGCACTTAATAGCTGCCAAGCTGTTCAGAATGCTTTCCAAACAATGACAAGTAGCAGAGAGATAGTAAGTGCTCAATAAATGTATCTGTGGCATTTTTCTCCATTATCCTATTGAGCCTCCAACAAAGCTGATGGTGCTGCTCCCCATTTTGCAGACAAAGAAACTAAGCTAGGGGAACTCACTTTCCCCGAAACACACGAGGCTAGTACTTAGTAGACACTGGACTTGAACTGCAATCAGATAGCCTCCAGATCTGGTGCTCGGAGCTGGCTGTATAGTTTGAAAACATCAATAATTTATAAGGGGGCTAAATGCAGGCCCCGGGCCCATGGTTCTGGAAGCTGAACAAGATCTAGCTGCGTGGTTCTGGGGCTCTGGCTGGCCTGGGATGGTTTCGGTGCCTTGTTTACCCTCATCAGTGGTCATATGTTGTATCAGGCTCACCTTGCTGATGAGCCGTATATAGACGGCTCTGAAAACGAATGGCTATCCAGGGAAACGCACGCTCTTATGTTTTTCCCTACTCCACCTGGCTTTGGGCTTTTGAGTGTCCAGAGCTTTAATCAAAGTCCCCAGATAAAAGCGGGATCCTTCTGTGGTTGAGGCCAGTCTACTCACAGAAATCCCTCTGCTTCCCACGACTTTCCCAGGATATCCTCAAAGACACACACACACACACACACACACACACACACACACACACACACACACACCTGCGTGTCTCACCTCCAGCCTTTATCACCCCTGAGCAGGCAAAGAAGAAACATGGTGGGTGGGCTGTCTTTGTTCTTTCTCCCTGGTCTCATCCCCTCCCCTCTCCATCATCCTTTCCAGGCTACTGATAGTTTTTATGTTGTTCTATTTTTAAGCAAGAGTCACATGCCCATCTTCTAAATGGAGCCTATCTGGTTTGGAACCGAGATTGGTGGGCAACGCACAGGGCATAGTGGTTGCTGTCAGCAACTGCCATTTGGCTGGTGAATGGAGGAGCTGTGTCACTTACTGCAGCCGTGACACATTTAAGATTGGCTTGGACAGAGGGGTCCTCACACTGCCATTGTCCAGCTTCTCCGTCTGCAAATCGGGGAGATATAGAATGCCTGTCTCCCAGAGTCAGATAATTGTGATGTCTCTTCATAAGGTGTAAGGTCCAACGATCAGCATTACATCTTTACTATTATTCCTGTAGCTGGAGACCAGTTCAGAGATGGGAGTTCGGTGAAGGTTCCCGGGTGTCAGGATTTAAGGAAGCTCCCAAAAGATGAGGACTTTGAGCTTGCCTCGGTGATGCAACAATGAGTGCCTCCTTAAATCCGGACTCTCCCCTTCTTCTGGGTGAACTTCAGGTTCCACAGTTTTTGGATTTAGAGAGGCTTAGCTGCTAGACACAATCCTAACCAATGGGGTTGGAGAAGTGAGACTAGAGGAGGGCCAGGGAACTGAAAGTTGAGGGCAACAGGCTGTTTGATTTTGTTGGTCTTCCCTTTTAACACATTTTACAGCATTGAGGCCCCAAAGCCCTCTGTGCTACCCTTCCCCCAACTGACTTTGTCCTATTTCTTTGAATTACTTCCAGAGTCCAGGCTGTCCCTCCCGCTGGCATTTTCTTCTCCTCACAGCTCAGTCGCAGCCTACGTTCCTGCCTCTGCTTCTTTTGACCTTTATAGACTTGTTTGCTAGTGTTAATGACCTTGACTGTGGTTAGGCTCAGGAGAGGTTTGGACTTTCTCTAATGCTTGTGATTCTGCCATCTGCTTTAGAGAAGGCCACCTTTCCCACAACACTACCAAAATGGAGCTTTCATAATGATGTGTTCTATGGATAATAAGCTAGGTTTTTTTTTTTTTTTTTCCTTTATGTTTTTCACATAGAAGCCAGCACGGGCATCATATGCCATGTCTGAGTTTACTTATGGATTTTTTTTTTTTTGGCACCTCCGAATAACAGTGTGTCTGGGTTTGACGGGACATAGCTGATTGTGTTCAGTGTGAATCTACTCCTGTGTGCTTGCTGCATGACCCAGGCCACGTCACTTCCCCTCTGAGCCTCTGTTTTCTCTTTAGCTGAGATCGAAGTCTCAACATTTCCTGAGAGTCTAGTCTGTTCCTTTTGACCTACAAACATTATGTATGGCTGAGCCTTATAGTACACCCTTCACAGGGCCGAGGTTCGGATTAAAGGTGATGACATGTGTTATCTTTGTACTGAGCCTAATGTTTAATAATCAAGAAGGAGGGGGATGGTTCCCCTGGGGTGAAGGCCCTGTCTCTGCCATCAGACTTTCCTCTGAAGCACACGCTCTGGGCTTTGTATTCACCCTGGAGTGTATGCTCCAAGCAGCTCCATATGTGTTTTGCTCACTGCATACATATCAGTGTGCCCTAATGCAGAATGGGCAAGTCCAGCCACTGGGCCAATTCCAAGGGCAAGAGAGGAGCCCTTCCTAGGACACTCCTGGACCATTATTTATCACACACCTGCAGCCTGGGGCGCTGCGTTTGCATCTGCAGAGATTTAATTGAAATGCTTTTTTAAAAGCCGGCGTTCAGAGCTGGGAAGACCCTGGGGAGTGGTGTTGGGATGCTCTTGAGGGATTACTCTGAGGGGTTCTGGTCAGCCGGCCCTTCTTCTACAGGGTGTTCAGTGTTTGTTTCTTGGACAGGTCAGTAGAGATGGGAGCCGGTCTGTGGCTGGGTCAGAAGGACAGACTCTGGCTCTTTTGGAAGGTGACAGGTAATGAAGGCAAAAAGCTGGGGAGGGAGACCTCATGGTGATGTGAGGATTGGAGATAATGAACCCAGTAGAACGGGGGTGTGGGGGTGTCAAGCCTCTACTCCAGATCCTTTGATGCTGTACTGAATAGTAGTTAAGGACGGCAGAGAGAAAAGGAATGAAGTGCTGAGATTCCTGTTTGTGTCAAGAGGGTTCCAGTTCATAGGAGACAATTAAGTCTCCTGCTATTCAAGACAGGCTGCTGGTAGAAGGGGTTTTATGGAGTTCTCAGAAAAACTGCAGGAATGAGCTCTTTAAATATGGCAACGCCAGGGACCTCTGCAAAGCCTCCCTGCCTCTGCTTTGCAGAACTGAATGCGCTATTTCTAAAAGCTGCCCAATTGGGCGGAAAAGCGGGAGCGGAAAGCCAAGGACTTCCCAGGGCTCCAAGCATCCCATTTCCGGTCTATGGCGAAGAATTGGGCTGCCGAGAGCTCCAGGGGTCATTCTGGGTTTCCGGTTCTCCGGTATTGGCATTCATCAGAATCACGGAGAATTCTTTCAAACACAGACTTACCAGGACCCCAGCCCCCAGAAGGGGCGAGGCCTATGGACTTGCTAAAGTGAGTGCTACTGGCCTGAGATCTGTGCCTGCCTTCCCTCCCTCCCTTTTTCCCTTCCTCTACCCCTCCCCCTCTTCCTCTCCACTTGAGTTGTTTGTTTGCTTCCTTGTTTTGAGTCACGTCTCTCTTCGTAGTACAGGCTGACCTCACCTCAAATCCTCTGCTCTCTCCTTTTGCCTCGGCCTCTGGGGTGTAAGGATGATGGAGAGCCATCAAGTCTACCTTGGTTGTCACCCTTTTGAGATACCACTGTCACAACATGGTGGAGGAGTTCCTGAAGCCTATCTGTACCAGAATACCAGAGCCTAACTCAAGTTTCAGGGAGCCTGCTGCTTTTAGGGCCCACCCATTCTTTATCGGTGTGGGCTGCAGTTGCTCCCTCAGAAACTCTAACACATCAGCCTGCAGTTCTGAGGAGCTGATGGGAGCACCTGGCCTTAAAACCCCTTCCTTCCTGCCTGTGTGAATTTGGACAACTCACTTCTCACAGTCTAGGTTCTCTTACCTGTGGGATGGGAGCAGTAACTTTCCCATCCTAGGATTTCATAAGAACCAGCTGGCCTGGCACCCCAGTGGGTGTACATACGCTCACACCTCACACGCACGCACACACATCAAAACAACAACAAAGACAACACAAACTTTTTCTATTGAGCATTGTGGATAAGTTTACAGGTTCTTGGATCCAACAGACAATCTTTAAAGGCCATCTTTGTGAATTTCCCGCCTGTATGGTCTTGGGCAAATGGTTACGTATCTCAGAATACTACTCACAATGATCATACCTGTCTCCCGGCATCTGGTAAGGATCAGGTGAGTTAATGCACAGGGAGTGCTTAGATTTCCCCTATGTAGGTATTCAGTAGCTGCTTCCTGTTGCTCTTGCTGTAAGATCACCCTGAAACTGATGGAGGTGGGCTCCCCATCCTATCCTGACAAATATGAAGGATTTTCTTTGTCCCGAAGATGCCTAGGTCGACCAGCACGTGTCTGCCATTATACTGATTGTTTATTGAAATCAGTAGGACTGAAATCAGATCCGCCTCCCTGGATCTTAGCCTTGGCCTCTAATAATGCAACTCCCAGTTAGTTCGGGCATTTAAGCAGCCATTTCTTATTAAGCTGTGACTATACCACATTGGCGGTCTCCTGAGATCACGGGGTCTCTTTTTCTTTTGATACAGGGTCTCACCACATAGCCCAAGCTGCCCTTGAACTCATAGAGGTCCACGTGCCTCTGTCTTCAGATCAAAAGTATGTGCCACCACATCCAGTCCGTGAGTTCTTACCACAGAATTCACTACCAGTCAATAACCTCTCTCATCCTCCAGGCAGGGCCTGTCAATTATCTCCTGCCTTTGAGTCTTTTTTTTTTCTTGTTCATTGTCGGCGGACCACCCAGGCCTGTTCCCACAACTCCCATCTCAGAAAATGGGTAAAAATGTCACCATCCCCTTCCTCTCTGGCTGCCTTCCTGGGGTCTTTAGAGATGATGTTCCAGTGGGCTGGGGCAGTAGGGCTTTCGGGAGCTGCCTATTATGTTGTGTAACACACCTTATGCCATCAGAACCTGGCGTGGACAGGTCTTCCCTTTCTTTAGACATGTCTGTTTTGTTGTAAGACATGGCTGAAACCAGTGCCTGGCAGTGGCCAGAGTGACTCAGGCATGGCCCACCCTCCCCTCACATCTTCTCTCCCTCTCCAGCAAATGCTTGAGGCTTCCCAGGATGCTCGGATTCTCCACACTCACCCCTGACGTCTGCCCTGCTCTCCTTTTTGGCCAACTTATACCTATAACTCTGCCAACATGTGTCTTCCTCCAGGAAACCTTTCTTGACCTCCACTGCCTTCTGCAAGTCCCCAGAGCGTCCTTTCACTGTCCTGGGTAAAGTGCTCACTTCGTTGTTCTCGGTTACTATAGAGACAATGAGCCCAGGGTGGGCGTGGGGCACTCTCTGCTGTCCTCTGTATCTAGCACAGTTTGTGCTTAGCCCATCATAGAGGATGAGTAAACATTGGCTGAGCTAATGGATCCATCATGACGATGGTCATGTGGACACAAGGCCACCTAACTGCCTTGTCATTCAGTTTAGTGCCTTTCCTGTCTTGTCCCTAAAAATTTAATGAGCAGCCTGCATTCTTCACTGAAGTCAGGGTATTCGTGAGGCCCCTGGTATTCTCCAAGCACTCAGGTTGGCCTCTTCTATATCAAGACCTTTGCTGTCTAGTCTCCTGGGTTACACCAAGTGGTTGTAGTCAATGAACCCTTTTTTTCCAAGCCCAGGACGAGGCAGACATCCTCATCCGGTCTGATTCATATCCTGATGGCTCTCCCCTTGAGACACAGCTGTCCATTTCCAGAAGAGAGTGAGGATTCAGTCTCGGCCCCTCTGCCTTTCTCCTTCCCGTTTACTCCTCAGTGTCTTTGCTTCTCTCTTGGGAACTGGTCTAAGGATATGAACTTGTTCATCCGGTCCTTAACAGGGCTGATCATTCAGAATGGCTGTCAGGCAGAGTTATTATGGCTGAGCCACTGGCACCTCCGCCAGTCTTTACCACCTCTCTGGATCCTGCTGGGATGTGTAGACAACAGACTGACAGCTGGAGGTTAGCTGTCATCCTGGAGACTCGGGATGCGCATCATTCTCTTTGAGAGCTTTAAGTGTGTGTGTGTGTACATGGACCGTATACTTGCCAGAGATGTCCCAAGGGGGTTTGCTTCTGTAGAGCCAGCTTACCTAGGGGAGGTTTGGCAGCTGTTCCTTGTCCAGAGCCCCAAAGAATGACAGCAGTCTTCCCTGATCACTAGGGAAACAGGACTTTAGTGATGATCTTCCTTCTTGAGCGTCTAGATGACCTGCCTGCCACCATGGTATAGCTGCGAGTGATATGAGTTCAGGCTATCAGCCCCTCCCAATGCCCTTCACAGACATAGCAGAAGGGGCCAGCCCCCTTCTAGATAGAGCTAGGCCCTCCCATTTTCTCACGTCCGTCCACAGGGAAACAGGCGACACTTCATGAGCAGCAAAAGCCCGTTGCTGACAAGGCCATTTTTCCTCCAGTTTAATAGAGGTGACAGCCGTCTATTTTAGATGTCTCATAACAGCAAATCAGTAAATAAAATATGGGGAACTCTCAGGTTAAACTGAATTACAGCTGATCCCTAGGGAGAGAGGGTTAGTGATGCCTCCGTCAGGGAGACTGAGTCCCTGACTTTATAAAAGAAGTAGAGTCTGGGTCTTCCAGCTGAATTTGGGAAATCCTTTTTTATATGGAGGAGACTAGGTCATAGTGTTTGCTGTCAGGGTCCATGGAAGAACCGGACCACCAGCGGAGGCATGGCCATGGTTGGGGTGCCACAGTTAAGGGTACTGAGGACACAGGAAATGACCTGTTTTATACTTCTTGGTGAGCTGTGTTGAAAACGAGGCTGAAGCATCAACTCCTAGTCTTGGCCTCTGCACACAGAGAGAGTACAGATTGTGTCTGTGTGTGCTGATAAAAGCTCCTCCCAGATTACAGCCCGGTTAGGAGGGTCACCCTGGACTCACTATTTTCAGCACCACGGAGAGCATCCTGTTTCTGGGTTAGGGCTCTATGTTATCCAGGGCTTCCATGTCTAGTCCTGGTTTGGTTAAGATCACACTAAACAGGTCTTCTGCCTTCCAGCGCAGGTGCCCTAGGACTCTGCTAGTCACATATAGGACAGCTGTCTTTAAGAAGCCCACAGCTGGTGAGAAAACACTGGGGATTTTGTTAGAGTCCAGTAAGTCACAGTTAAGGAAGAGGCAACCTTTGGGTAGAATTCTCCTGGTCTCCCCATCCACACAAACTGTTCTTAAAATCTTTGGCGCCACGTACAGCGTGTCCGCTAGGCAGTGGGAGCAGATGACAAAACGCATGAACATCTGTCTGTCAGATATTACACCTGATACCACGAGTCTCTGCTCGGCCCGGCGGCATCATCTTTCACATTGCATTTGGTAAGTGGGCTTCCGTAATGTAGTTTCACCCTGCTAAATGTGATTTCTTAAACGTGTTTTCTGTGTTATTGTTTCCTGAGCTGTGGAGCCCTGCACACCTGTAATAGAACCTTATTTTCTGCTAATAAATGAAATTACTATTCATTCGAGTGATGGGAAACCAGTGTGTCACAGCTTTGCAGCGTTCCCTCAAAGAGCCTCTCTGCTCCAGGTGCATCATCACCTGGATGTGTCAGAGAAGCCTGGTGACAGGGGTGTGTATGACAGGGGCCAATCCTAGACAGGAAGTGAGAGAGGATGGAGGGTGAGGGAACCTTTGTCCATCACCAGGGAATGAAGAATTTGCTGGGCACATTTGCATTAGAACCCAAAGAGACAAAGAAGAATAACACATGTCAGAATAGCAGAGGACTTGCCATTTGGGCTCTTGGGACATCAGAGGCAAGATGGCCTCAGAAGCCTACAGCAGATAGAAAGTCCTAGAACATGCAGCATGAGAGTGGAGTTGTGGCAGCCACAGTTACGGCTGCTTTGGGGACGCTAGCTTGAAAAATGTCAGAATCGAGGGATTGGGGATTTTTTTTTTCTTCCCTTAAGAAAGCAGAAGGGAAAAAAAAACTGCTTTGGAAATGTGGCTATTTTTATGCTGTTTGTATTTTGTGTTTATTTCCTGTCCTTTTCACATGGATTCTGGGCTGACTCATTGATTCATCAAACATTAGTGGAGCACCCACTCTGTGTGGAAGAGCACAGACAGGCAACTGCAGAGTTGGGGTGTAGCTGTGTCCTGAGCCAGGGAGCATTTCGGGGTCTTTATGGGAGATCGAGGTAGTGATAACACCTTGGTCCCTCACACTGAGGTGTGTATAGCCTACATCAAAGCCCTGTGCTTGGAGCTTCCTTGTTTTTCTGTATTCTGGGAGAAGTAATGAAGCTCAGAGAGGCTCAGAGCTGGGCTACATGTCACACTGCAGACATGGGAGGGAAGCCCATCTTTCCCAGCTCCTCTATGCTTCTGCTCTCCCAGCTTCCCTTGCCCCTTCCAGATAAGTTTTTCAGTTTGTTTTCTCCCAGGAATTTTTATGCCCCATTCCCCAGCCCCCTCCAGCCCTCTCTAGGCCCCCTCCAGCCCCCTCCACCCCTTCCAGCCCCCTCCAGCCCCCTCCAACTCCCTCCAGCCCCCTCCAGCTCCCTCCAGCCCCCTCCAGCTCCCTCCAGCCCCCTCCAGCTCTCTCCAGCTCCCTCAACCCCTTCCAGCCTCCTCCAGCCCCCTCCAGGATTCATTTTCTTTCTTCAGGATTTTCTTTCCCTAGATATAATTCTAATTTTTCTAGAAGAGAAGAGATTAGCTGTGTGTGTGTGTGTGTACAGAGAGGGGGGTGGGTAGAGAGAGAGAGAGAGAGAGCACTGACCTGTACAAGAGTCCTTGGATGTCTTCTGTGGTTGTTTCTCCACCTCAGTTCTTGAGATGGTGCACCTCACTGAACCTGGAGCATGACATTTTGATTTGACAGTCTGGACAGACAGACAGACCCCAGGGGCTGCTTGTCTCCATCTCCCAGCACTGGGGTTGCAGATGTTCGTAGCCATGCCTGGCTTTTTACACAGCTTCTGGGCATTTGAACTCGGGTCCTCACGATTATGCAGAAACACTTTATCTACTGAGTTATTTCCCATGTCCCCAGAACCCACTTTTTAAACATCTGAGGGATGGAATTCTCCATTACTTCTTTCTAGTTTATCTGCATTTTTCCTATCGTGGGGTGAGTAAAGCTCTGGTTCAGGGCACGACCTGGCCTTTCCTTAGGGCATAGGAACCTCTAGCTGGAGACTCGTTTATTTCCACGTCTTTTCTTTGTGGAGCTACAGCAAAGAAGCTCTCAGACAATTAAATTGAAATGGCTACACACTTTCCCTCACAGGGGTTTGGACAGATTTATAATATTTTTTTATTTTAAAAATTGGCCCCCTTTTTCATGGAGACAATGATTTATGGAATAATCAATTTCTTTATCTACCTAATACATTGGAGTGATCCGTCAGTTCGGGCATCAATCTCCCTGGGGCTGGGGAGGGCAGACGGTCTAACAGCCTGGCTCATCAGGCAAAGGGCAGTTTTTCCTGTGAGCTGTTTTGCTGCTGACACTGGCCAGAGAGCCCAAGGATGGCCCAAGTCTCCTATAAACTCCTCTTTCAGCTCAAAGGTAGTGCTTTCTTCTTATCAGTCTCTGTCACTCAAGGGTAATAGGTACTGTGTGCTGTCCCCATTACACACCTTTGGAGACTGAGAACCTGAATCATGCCAAGGAAATGGGTGGCTCAGCTGAGAGCATCCTTGCCTTGCAAGCCTAATGACCTGAGCTTGATTCCTAGAACCCGCATAGACAGTGCTAGGCATGGTGGTGCACACATGTAATTCCAGTGCAGAGGCGGGAGCGGAGGGTCTCTGAGTTCCAGGATAGTGAGAGACCCTAAGGATGACATCTGAAATTGTTGTTCTCTGACACATCCATGCATGTATACCTGCACACACATGCATGCATCCATGGACATGTGTGCACACAACCATACACACACAGGCACACACATATGAGAAGGAGAGGAACTTAAAGACATGAAGGCAAGAGTGACTGTCTGTAGGTTTCTAAGTTCAGGCTTGTGAGAGGGTTTAGCCAGTGAAGTCATTTGCCACCAAGCAAGCCAACCTGAGTCCTGTCCCCAGGACCCACATGGTGGAAGGTGAGCTGACACTTACAAATTCATCTTCTGACCTCCACATGTGCACCCCACTCCAGTATATATAAATAAAAATGTAATGAAAAAAACCTCTGAGGTCTATAGTGAGTATGTGTGTTGGGGGCCTGAAAGGTCCCTGCAAGGTCGAGACCAGTGAGTGCTGACCAGCGTTTAGAGCTATTCGAAGATTCAGTAAACTCAGTAAACTGTCTCATGGGGTTGGTGGGCTTCCTGTAATGGAGACACACACAGCTTGGCTGATGACGTCACAAAGGAGCCTGGGATTCCCTCCCTGAGAAATTCTCAGTCTGCCCAGCTGTATGACTAAGGCTGCTGAGGACATCCAGGTTTTTCGAGTTCCCTGAAAAGACCAAGGCTGTGCCAGCTCCAGCTCCTGCTGACCCCATGGAGGCCAAACCCTGGTGACATGGCAGTTGCTGGGAACACTCTGAGCTCACACGCTCTCGACCCCACTGTTCGTCTTGGTGCTGCTGACAGTGTCACGGGTCAGCGAGGGAACTGGTGACTGTAGCCAGCTTGGGAGTCCGGGAGATGTTGTAGCAAACATACCACAGACCTCAACTTACTTGGCTCCCATCTCTGATGTGTGAAGCTTCCTTCTGCAGGAGCAGAGACTGGTGTCTGAGACGGAAGACCTGAGGTCAGGCGGCAAATCATCAGAGCGGGGAGCTTCATTCACAGGGTGGTGGCTCACAACAGGTGGCTTCGGTTTGTACTCACTGTGGGTCTTGTGCCCGGTACCAAGGTGAGCAAGTCAGGCAGGATCTTTGTCCTTAGGAAGCTCATAGTCTGGCAGGAGAGGCAGGCATCAAAGCACGTTCCAGGAGTAAAGTTCGGTATTAAGAAAATGACATCCAGGTTGAGACTCAAAGCAGCAAGAGAGGGCAGGTGGGGAGAGGGGGTTCGGAGGTGGTTGTATCAAAAAAGATCTCAGAAGCTATAATGTGCTCAAATGCCCAAGGGGCCAACAGTAGTGTAAGCTGCCCCGGGTGGGACTACCAGCTTTGTAGACAAGCACAATCAAATAAATACCAGCACTTTCAAACTAGTTCAAACCAACATTGAAAACCTCAAGAAAATCCAAGTGTGAGCACAGTGGTATGGACAAGTGTCCATGTGACCCTCCTGGAGGATGTTTGAGTGACAGCAATGACTCTGGGACAGAGCCATGAGGACTTTGTGAGGGAGAGGGACAGAACCAAACATCTCTGAAACATCATTCTGGTGGCTGTGGGACATGACTCCAGTGAAAGCCTAAGGCCTATTGGATGCTGTTTCAGAAGTCCAGGTAAGGAAGGAAATGCCATTTGTGGTGGATGGTGGCTGCTTTACAGAGCAAGCATCCTCTTTTGCTGTCTTGAGCTCTTCCCATAGGCCTGACTGTCTTTTTTTTTTTTTGCCTTGCATCTAAGTAGTGAACGTGGGCTGGGTATGTATGAGAGCCCTGGCCATCCTGGGAGCTCTATGTCTGTCTCTTGGCGTCCTTGGGCAACATGAGTGCCATTAGACCTTCAGCCCCATTCACAGCTCCCTATTCTGAAAATCTATAATAAGTCCTGTCCCCTGCTGCCCATGAACAAGCCCTGAGAAGATGTCAGACTGCCCACCTCACAGCTCCTCTAGTGATCAGGCAGCAACTGGTCTAGCTACCAGCTGGGCCTGCAGTGTACCAGAGCCTCCCAACAACCTGGCAGGAAGGCCTGAGAAAGAAAGTAATGGGTCATTGTCTGGCCCTTACCATCTCCTCGGAGTCTGGAACTTGGGAAGGATGAGGAGCCTTTCTGTATGCTGAGCATGGGGCAACCTCACTCCTCTTTAGCAGACGGAGAGAGAGCACAATCCACAGGGCAAGGACTCCTGGGGGAAAGGTTCCGTGAGATCTGCCTGGACTGGGCTCTCTTCCTTTCCATTTTTAATTTCCAGATGGCATTGTGAATACAGTGTCACATGACGAATCCAGAACGGTGATCCACTGACAATGGTGACCCATTGCTGACCTGGTACATGCCAGGCACTGTGCTAGGAATGTCCCAGTGAGTCATGTCATGCTTGTAGCACCTTTAAGAGGTGGGAGGCAGCCATGCCTCATAATGAGGCTCATAAAGTCCTTGGCTAACTCATGCAGAGGGGATGCTGGTTCCGCTCACACAGCTTTGCTTTCCTTAGCACCACTGGGGCAGAAACTTGGTTACTTTTGAAGCAAAGCACCTTTACTTATTTCTTTGTTTAAATGTTTTTAATTCTAATGAGAACTTGTTGTTGTCCATATTACACTGGTGGGGACACATTGTTGCTATTGTTACCGCAAATAAAAGATGTGGAAACTCACTGGCCTGCCCTGCCCTGCTTGTCAGGAGTGTTCAGAGGGCGTGTGTGTGTGTGTGTGTGTGTGTGTGTGTGTGTGTGTAAGTGTATCTGTTTCCTTAGCAAGAAGCCGGAAGAGCTTTTCTTGACTCCCCACTGCCCCAGCGGTCCCTGCCTCGGTTCCTCCTGCCCATCCTTTTCTCCTGGTCTAGCCTGGGTGCCCTCAGCAGTCCTACCTGGACTCCCAGGGCACTTCCTCCTGGCATCTATCCCAGTTGCACGGATTGACTCTGGGAGGGCAGATGCTGCCCTTCTGGATCCTTCCTGATTCTTCTGGATTTTGAACTGCAGTTACTCCACCCCAAAGAGCATCTCACCCCAGGCCCCATCCTCTCTGGAGCCCTCCCCCAGCTATTTTAGGAGCACTCATGGCTACCTAAATTCCCTTCTGTCCCACTGGTCTTGCTAGAGCTCTTGTGGTCCTCCTTGCCTGCCTCAGGCTATTTTTGTTTTAGGCTTTTTTAAGATCTTTTTTATTAAAACAGAGCAGCACACCCACTGTGGGGTCATTCAAGGAATTCTCTGTGTGAGCCTAATGTGTGTGTATATTTAATTTTTTTTATCTGTGCCCCTCTCATCAATTGAATTTTAAGTTGCATTAAATGGTAGTTGTTTAATTTTTAGTCAACTAACCTTTAGACATTGGAACTTGTCCATACAGTTTGGGTGCCCACCTTTTCTTGCACATTCCCCAGCACCACAACCCCCACCCTGTTTCTAATCACCCCTCATGACAGGATGCCCCTTGTCCTGCTTCAGGCTGGCTTTTAGTGGAGTTCTGGGAGGAATGGAGTGTTTTGTGGACCTGTGTTTTTATTTCCAGGAGGAAGCAAAGGACAGGGACAGGACTGTTCCTCCCGCCTTCCACCTTCCCTCTCTGACTTGTCCCACTTCTGTTTGGCTGACTCTACCTCCCATGTGGACAGGAAGGAGCTTCTCTAAGTCAGGGAGGGATATGGTCTCTGCTTTTCTGTAGGTACTGCCTTAATACTGGGTGGAGATAGGCTGAGAGTCTTCCCCCAAGCACTACCAAGTCTTTGAGGCAGAAGGAACCAAAGTACAGGCATCAAGCTCAGCAGAAACATTTTAACGATCTCTGACCTCCGACCTCGGCCGGTTCTCTCTCCATAGTTCTCAAAGTGGCCGCAGGCTCATCCCTCTAACACAGTCTCAGTGACTAATCGGGCCTGGATATCAGGCTGTGTGTGCACCCTTTCCAATATCCTTCTGAACTGTACAATAATTTTGCAAAGCCGAGCCCTCTGCTTGGGCAGGAGTTGGGGAGAATTGTGGCAAGAAGGCAGATGGTCCCCCTATTCCAGGCAGGCTTAGGCTTCTGGGTACCTCACACCACCCCGTAGATTCTCTGTAACCGGAGTGGGGGCTGTGTGAAGTCAGGAGTGCTCTGTGGACATTGTCCGAAGGTGGCTGCTAGGACGACTCTTGACACAGGCTCCCCGGCTTTCCACGTGTGCAAGCCTCTGTGAATGTTGTCTATTCCTGCTGTCATATCGCCCGATGGAGCAGGTGGCACAGGAAGCTTCAGATGAGACTGGGCAGTGTTTTCTTTGCCCAGCTCCAGCTCTCTGTGCAAGTGGATTAAGTTCTGGATCAAATAGGGCCTCTTGCTTTCTTGGCGTTCAGGGCCGGCTTTGCTTCTCTGCCTGCTGGGATACATGTTGGATATGCGGATTATCCCCCATATCCAAACTTGGGGATCCTGAGCCTCCAACTGTTCCAGTCTGGGATTTAAGACAGCTGGCTTTACTGGCCTGGAAACAAGTCCCATTTCTGGGGATATAGTGCTGATGGCATTGGTCACATCAGAGATATGGAGTGAACATCTTGGTCCTGACACCAACTAGGAGGGAACCTTTGGCATGCTGTCTAAGCCCTATAGCCTTGGACTATGTTCAGGCCCCACAATGTACTATGGGAAGGGAGAGGTCCTGACTTTAGGAGAATGTCAGTGGCCAAAGAGACTATAGCAGAGGCTCAGCTTCTGAGACTTTGTCTCAGTGTCTCCATTATTCCCAGTGTCTGGGAGTCATGCTTGGGTCTCTTACCTACCCAGGAGGCAGCCAATCTGTATGGTCCCCACCCTCAGGTACCTTCCTTGGGGCCTTGCACTTCCCGTTGCTGTAGCAGCCATGGTAACAGGAGACACTAACTTCTTTTCTTGGGCCCCTCCAGGGTTTGAGGGGAGAGGATTCCACTCAGAGAGAGGGGTGACCCTTGAGGTCCCTACTGTAGCACATTGTCCCCATGGAAGCAGCCACGTCTGCTGAATGTTCATTGCTCATCAGGAAGGCTTAAACGCCTCCCAGTATGTCCCCTTAAGTTTGCACAGGAGGAAACTGAGGCCCGGGAATGCAAATCAAACTAGATAAAGCTGAGTCGGGGAAAACCCTCCGCACAGGGATGTACCTTCACTTTTCATGGCCGTGTCACTCTGGGAGCACAAGGCCAGCATCATCTGAAAAGGCAGAAGAAACTCCAGGTGTCAAAGTGTCATCCGTGGGCGTGGTGGGGGTGGGGGTCTTGGTAAGCAGGTGCTGAGTAAATGTAACCCCTCACTTCTGCTCTGTCCGTGGCCTTGGGAGTGAGGAAGGAGCGACGTGTTTGCTTACACTCACTTCTCTTCCCAGCCTCCCTCGCTCCAGTTTGTTGTTCTGACCTTGTTCGAGAAACGTCTTGATATTTGTTGCCAGGTAGACAAAACATCTGGAAGATTGACTCATCTTTTTCCTCCGTCCAAATGTTTTGGTGTCATGAAGATAAAGCCACAGAGATGTTACTGCCAGGGCCCGGTTCCCAGAAGGCCATAAAACACGGGTGATCCTGCCGGGCCTCCAATGCCACAATCCAGTAAAGTGCTCCTAGTGTTCAGCACATGGTGATTTTTTACAAAATCGCTGAACTAGCCATGTTCTCTGTATTGATCAATAAATTACTTTGATGAAAACTCAATAGGCAAAGGCCTCTGGCACTCATTTCTTCTCAAAGGAAGGGCCTGTACACTTTTCCATTCCAAAAACCTTGCAGCTGTTTCTAGACCTACATTTTCTCTTCTGCCTGGGCCGGGGCCTACAGACAGGACTCTGATCGTTTAGAGAACACAGACAGGTACTCTTCTGATCTAGAAGCGTGGAGGTTGGATGGGGTTTGAGTTAATTTACCCACTAGGCCCCCGAAGAACTGGTTTTGCTTTTTTGGACAATACGTGCTGTTATTACTGTGCCTGTGGGTTGTGAGACCATATCCTGCTGGGATCTGCAGGGGCCACGTTCCTCGGAGGAGCCAGGAGTCAGAATGGACCCACAGGCTGCTTCTAAAATGTTACATCTTCTGAGTCCTTCATTTTTGCTGGAACTTTCTATGTACATTGCTGAAATTGGTACCTGAGATGAGAAAGTTCTACCCCTTGGATACAACAACAGCCTTCATGGTGTGCGTATGAGGCAGGCCCTTGGGTTGAAGGGGACCAGGGACGATGATCCTGGTACGCGGCACACCACACAACCTTCTTCAAGCTGTTAGCATCTCATCTGTCTGTGAAGGAGGCTAGAGAGAACCCAGAGGGTGTGGAGGGCAGTGGGGTCTTGTGAGGGAGCCCCATAAATGCTGTATATTGCCCAGTTAGGATAAAATGAACGGATGCGTGTAATTCCCACACCACTGTGTGTCACCTGGAGCTGGTGCACACAGCAAGCATCCTCTGCTCATGTAACGGTCACCCTGTGAGTTTTCAGGCTCCCCATCCTGTAGATGAGAACACCGAGGCTCTGTAAGGCTAACTGGATGTCCCAGGGTTCGCATGACTGTTGTGACCACCGCCCAAGGCATTTCTCCCCAGTGCTGGGCCAGTCACTGGTCTGTGGGGGTGAAAAGGAGATGAGGCTGGCCCAACAGCTTGAATGTGGTGCCATCTGCAGACTGACTCCTAGGGAGCTGACTCACTCCTGAAAATGTACAATTGTTTCAGGGCCTCTCGATGCAGTGGGCACATCTGGGAGGATGACTTTTCCCTGTTGCCCCAGGTAGATGTGACTAGAGCCCCCTCCACTCCAGAACATCTTCCCAATCCCCCTGTGAGACTTGAATCAGCCCAAGCTGGCACTGGGGTCTCCCTCCTCCTCAGCTATCCCAAGACTGGCTTTATTACAGATGTGGGCCACCTTGCCAGCCAGCAGTGGCATTGCTGTTAGGAGAACAGATTCTTGAATCAGAATCATTTATGAAATCCTGAACCCTTCCTTTCTTGACTTTGCCTCAGTTTCCCTTGGGCTGTAGCAAGGGTCCAGGTGATATGATCCAAGTATATAGGAATATATATATATATATATATATATATATATATATATATATATATATATGTATGTATATATGTGTGTATATATGTATATGTGTGTATGTGTGTAAATATTGAAATACCCGCTTTCTGTTTACGTATTTACTATTTATTTATTTCAGATGGAGCCTTACCATGTGGCCTAGGCTAACCTTGTACTCACAGTAGTCCTCCTGCCTCAGCCTCCAGCGAGTTGGAATTACAGGCGTCCATCATCACACTCAGCTTTGATTGTTCCCCAGCTAAAATGAAAACAGTAATTGTCCATTTTTTTACAGCTCTAAATATTTTCCTACCCCAGTCTGACCCCAGATAAAACTGGGGGCACCAAAGGGTGGAACTTAGCTTTCTTCCCCTGTAACAGAGCCCAGTATGGGGGAAACATTCGACGTTACACAGCTGCCCAGTGGACCAGGCAGGACCCGGACTGGCAGCTGTGTGTGGTTTCCTCCTGCCTCACAACTGTCCTGCGTGTCAAAGCCTCAGGCTGCAGGGGAAGCAGAGCTGGCCTGGCCCTGTCTCCGGCCTCCTCAGTGGTGTGGCACCTCCCCTCTATTGCAGTCCCCACATTAGCCGCCCTCCTCCCATTAAAGGGACATTAGCTCCCCCCTCGAGCCCAACACCCATGCCCTGTTCTCTCCCGAAACATCCTCAGGACTGTGGCTTTGGGCCAAGGGACATTTTTCCCAATTACCTCGATCGCCTAAGTTCCTGCTGCAGCTGGCCAGGCCCGGCCCCATTTGCATACCATTAGCTATGATGCCATGCATTATGGATTCATATTTAATTTTAGTACTTTTTGGAGGCAACTCTAACCTAATTAAAATCTCCTTCTCCAAGAATCTGACATTTCCCCGAACTCTGGCTCTGCACGAATGGACCACACACACAAACACACACTCACACACACACACACACACACTCACACACACACACACACACTCACCTTGGTCTAACTAAAGATGTACATTACTACTTCAGCCCTAGCTTTTCAGATTCTATAATTAATAATTCCATAAGAATGGAAAAATATTTTTTTTTCCCAAGGAAATTTGTCAGGCCCAGTTTTGCCCTTTCTGTAAATAGTAAGAAGATAGTATTGTGGCCCACAAAATACTCACATCCTTAGCTCATTTGCATGTGGAAACCATTAATATAGCTTAATGATTGCTGGATGATTGCTACACGTTGATCAGACACCTTAATTCCCACAACAGTTTGAGGTTGACATTGTTATTTTGTGCCTATTTTACAGATGGAAATACTGAGGCTCAAGGATGTAAGTTTTTTTCTCAGGGCCACTCAGCATTGGTGGAGGCTTGATTTAATCCAACACTGCTTCAGAATTCGAGCCTTAACCAGACCACAGTTTTCCTCTTTCTTTGAAGGGAAGAATTAGGATCAAGGGCTGGAGCTGCTGTAGTTTTCCAATGTCCTTGGATTCAGGCCAGTGTGTGACTGCCATTCATTTCCTTGCTGTGTTTCAGCAGTCAGCCTGTCTCAGCCGGTCAGGGACAGCATCTTTTGACCTAAGCACCCTTGAGTAGCACAATTTAGGAGGAGCCTGGCAAGCTAGGCAGACCCCTGGGTGAAGCACAGGAGAGAGGGCTCAGCCCACCAGTGGCGCATGTTGCCTGCCCAACCATCAGTTCTCCGCTTCTTCATGTGGACCAGCCAGAAGGGTGAGAAGGGAGAGGCAGGGTGGGAACTTCACCTGAACCTCTAAGAAAGGAAGGAAACAGATTGTTCACCATCCAGGTCTTCACTTATGGCAAGACACACAGTTTGACACAGAAAAGCGAGAGACAATTCCATAATGCTGTAAGTGCTTACGCAGGCTCAGAGCAGTGTGGCTTCTTGCTCCCACTGTACAGAGGAGTAAGTGGGGCACAGGTGGGTGAGGGGATTTGTTGAGAGGATGAGGCTCCACAAGAGCTAGGGCCAGGAGCAGCCCCAGAACTCTCTATCCTTGAGACCTTGGGTTTCCTGCCCTCCAATTCTGTTGTCTCTGCAGAACACTGAGTCCTAGGGACAGTGCAGACAAAACCCTTCCTCACATAGATCTCCCTGGGTGCTGGGTACAGTCTGAGGAAAGAACTAGTAGGTGCTTTTTGGACCTTGAGCTGAGAAAGATATACGGCTTGGTAGGGAAGGCTCACTTCAGCCCAGGCTAGGAGGGTGGGGTTCTCAGAAGTCTCCCCTGCTGCTGCCACAGTGAAGGCCTAGCCTGGGCAGCATTCTAAGTGATCCCTCCTGAGTCTTCTGCAACTTCCTCTGTGTCCAGCCTCCCAGGACCAAGTTGCTTTCCTGCTCTCAGGGTAGTCTTCCTGCTGCTGTGAACAGAATCAGCCCTAGCTGGCTGGCAGTGCTGAGGAAACATCTGAAGAGTGTGTCACTATGGGCTAGGGGGATGGCCCTGTGCCTAAAGCGCTCACCACACAAGTATGAAGACATGGGTTCAGGTCTCCAGCACAGGAGTAAGTCTGAGCATGTGTGACTGTGACCACATTGCTGGAGGGGAAGGCAGAGATGGGCAGATCCCAGATGCACTCTGACCTATCAGTCTAGCCGAAGCAGCAAGCTCCAGCTTCAATAAGAGACCTTGTGTCAAAACTACATGGCGGAGAATGATGGAGAAATTATGCCCAAGATGACCCGGCTTCTACATGCATGCACATAGGTAAGTGCACACACACACACACACAGGCACACCTCACACATGACAAAGGAAAGGAGACAGAAGTGAGGGGGTGCTTCACCCAGAGCCTGGTGCACAGTAGGCAGGTTGAGTGTGTTCTGTCCCTGTGTTGTCTTCTAGAATTTTCTGACGAAACTCTGCCCCAGGCCCTGGCTGTCAAATACCACTATGAGTTCAGGTCATCAAACTTCTGTGCTAGGAGATCTTCTCTTTCCTCTGTGGGTGTCTTGGTTAGGGCTTTACTGCTGTGAACAGACACCATGACCACAGTAACTCTTATAAAGGACAGCATTTAACGAGCTGGCTTACAGTTCAGAGGTTCAGTCCATTATTATCATGGCAGAAAGCATGGCAGTGTGCGGGTTGCATGGTGCTGGAGAAGGAGGTGAGAGTTCTCCATCTTGATTCACAAACAGTGAAGGAGACTGAGGGTTACACTGTATGCCACACTTGGCATAGGTGGAGTATATTTAAGACCTCAAAGCCGGCCTCCACAGTGACGCACTTCCTCCAACAAGGCCACACCTCCTAATAGTGCCACTCCCTAAGGGTAAAGCATTCAAACACATGGGTCTGTGGGGTCCATTCCTATCCCAACAGGACTCAATCAAGGTCAGGCCTCTGATCCAGGTTTTCCAAGCCAACCACTCCCCCCACCACCACAGAATTCAGTGGTTAGCAGGGGACGCTGGGACCAAGTCTGACATCTTGGTCCCCTCTGTTGCTTCCTCTCTATCTTGAGTCAGCTACCATTTGCTGTGTGCCTCAGTTACCTCGTAAGCAAAGCAGGTATGATTGTTGTACTCCATGGGGGACTGACGCATTGGATTACCCTGCACATGTGACGCCCTAAGCTGTGGTGCTCCCTAAGTGCATCTTCTCCTCCTCCCTCTTTCTTTATAAGGCCTCAGACAGCAATGCTAGCCTGCTTCCTTTGACAATCTGCTTCATACTCTTAGCACCTCACACAACATCTTAAAAAGACATACCTGCAGGGCAGTGTGGCAGGGCTTGTAGCTCAGAACATGGGCAGTGTCTTGGCCTAAATACTCCTGGGGGTGCACATAGGCCTTAGTTCAAATCTTGGTGGTGACACTTGGATAATGTTCCTTAACCAGCCCAGGCCTCAGTTTTTCCACCTGCAAAGGGGGCACATCAATGGACTCCGGCTAAGATGTTCAGAATAGACTGAAGCCTACCTACATCCACTGGCTGAGTGGCTCACTGAAGGCAGAGGCAATCAGCCACCCCCAGCCATGGATTCGGAAAGGCCCAGCATCCATATCCCAATAATGTCTGCCTGCACATGGGGTCCCTTGGGCAAAGCAGACTTTGCCTGTGACTGTCCTACTTCCCTGGCCTAGCTGCCTCCTCCTTTCACATGTCACAGTGAGGTTTTGCAGGAAAATGTTTCCTGCTTCCACATGTAGAGAAAGATCACCAGCCCTTTCTGGCCCAGCTGCTGCGATCCTGGACACCCCAGTCCCTGTGGGATCTGGCAGCCTCTGCTCCTGAGTGGCTTTGACTACATGTAGCCTCGTGCTATATTTAGGTCTCATTGGGCCTTTTAGTCCCTCTGTCCCTCTAAGCTTTATTAAGGTCACTGTTCTTCCTACAGAACTAAGTCTGGAGGGCTAAGGGAAAGCCCCTTCCCCAGTGAATGCTACAGGGTCCCTCCAGGGTCTGAGACTCCTTTATCGATGGCTGTAAGTGAGGGAGGGGCAGGAGAGGACAGAGCCACAAACTCTGACAACATAGCCTTCCGAGAGAGAGAGAGAGAGAGAGAGAGAGAGAGAGAGAGAGAGAGAGAGAGAGAAACGAACAGACACAGACAGAGAGATAGAGACAGAGAGCCATAGGCCAGCTTCCAGCTTTGGGGCCTTCTATGACCCCAAGTCACCCCCATAGGCTTAAGTCTGCCCCATTTGCTCCTTCAGTCCAGCACTTAGACTCTTGTGGCAGTAATTCTGCCATGGCTCTATATGTCATCTTACCCTCAACCTTGAATCCTCAAGGGCTCCCTATTACCTGTAAGTGAAGCCCAACCTTAGCTTGGCATTCAAAGCCTTCTATGATCTGACTCTACTTCTCTATCTTCAGTGGCCAGCCCAAGCCCCTCTGAGATGAAACCTTCACAGAGACACAGGTTTCCTCTGCTTTGACAATCACAGGCACCTTGGGGGGGCAAATAGAACACTTGGTGGTCTGTTAACACCTGCTGACCGAATGACTAAAAAGTGAAGTTTAGTGTGGCTGACTGCAGCTCCCCCCAACCCTCCCACCCCCCCCCCCCCGCCGTGTACACTCAACCTTGACACTTCCTGATCAATGTGATGGGTCAGTCCAGTGTCCTCCTTGCTGGGCATCTCTCTATGGTACAGCTGCTTCTACTGAATGGCTGACACTCCTTGAGGTCTGAGGAAAGAAAGAGGAAGATGCTTCAGCCTGTGACCTTCAATCCCTCCAAATTCCTCTGCAGTCTATGGAGGATGGGATGGGACCCACCCTGGTATTGCAGAGGGGAAAAGATGCCACCCAGTCCAGTTAGAGCACAGTGCATACATCACCTGCTCAGGACAGATTGAGGGGCTCAGAGGGGCTGGCATCATCTGAGTGAGCTCATGTAAGTAGAACCCCAGAAAAGCACAGCACGAGACCTGGCAATGGCAGAGCTCAGAGCAGGAACTGCAGGAGTGGGAGGTCAGAGGCCCAGGGTGAATGTGGCTGGCCACAGCTGTGCCTCTGTGGGCACAGAAGCTGTCCTGGGGGAAGCAATTGCTAGGCAGGGGTCTGAGGTAAGCCTGAGGCCTGAAAGCAAGACAAGAACTGTGTGTCTCATCCAGGGCTAAGGGTAGGCTTCAGCTGTCCAGAGAGGTGACCGCTCTCTGCCATTCTCGGGACATCTGATCGGGCCTTCCTACTTTAACTGCTCTGCACTTGTGGGCCCAGCAGACTGGGGTCGGGAGTGGAGTGGGGATGCTGTAGAATGTGTTCTGCAGCCATTCAGGTAATGGCTGTTCCTATTGTTGTCCCCATGTCTGAGTCAAGGATACTGTGTCTCCTACTGGAAGGCATTAGAGGATTACAGATGGGACTGTACCCTTGAACGGCATAGCTTGGTTCCACGCTCATCTGAGTAACACCTTCAGGACCAGGACCATGACTTATGAAATCTAACCATGTATTGGAAAGGATGCTGCTTGTCTGAGTCCTCCATGTAAAGCCCAGACAAATGTTTCATTTAAAATGGGGGGTTAATGGGGAAACTAACCACACCTACACACACACACACACAGATAAACACGAGGGGCACGGCCAGGGGTTGGAGAGAGGCAGAGATGGAGAGAGCACAGTGACCAAGGACTCCTTCGTGGCCCTGGAGACATCTTTTACACTTGGCACCTGCTGATTTGAGGGACAGGAGGGACAGTCCGGGAGCCTTGCTGTGGGCCTCCATTCAGGTCATCCACATCCCTAGGTTCCCTTGGTTCTCAGAAGGGACAGTTGCAGGATCAATGCTGTCTCTGACCCTCATCCCTCCCCAAGCCCTTTGTGTGCTTTTCCCTCTGCACCCCTGTGATATCCAGATCATATGGGGTTGTCGACTCTGCTTCACAGAGAGGAATCCACTGGAGAAGGCCCTGTGGCTTGTGAGAGAGAGTCTTGGGCGTGAGCATTGGTCTAGTGCGTCTGGCTTTCCTCTGATGTGAAGAATTCGTCTAACCAAGATGTCCTGACGTTTGAAGGAGCAGCAGATGGGAGCAAGGAGGAGAAGACAGAGTTGGTCACGGTCTCATCTCTTCCATGACTGTCTCCCATATTGGGTTTGGGGTCCTGATAGGTGGCCGGCATCACTCAGCCCTTCCCTTCCTCTGTAACGGCAGTATGGGGCAGAAGTACAGGATCTGGGCAGGATCTGAGGAGCCTGTGAGTGGGGAGGGTTTCCAGGGAGACTAGTGTCAGCTATGGTAGTGCCTAGGTACCTTGTTTGGGGTACTCCAGGAGGAAGGTAGGAAGAGTCTAAGAGAAAGGGAATTGCCCAGGAAGCCTCAAAATGTGTGTGTGTGTGTGTGTGTGTGTGTGTGTGTGTGTGTAGATGTGTGTGTAGGTGTGTGTGTAGGGGTGTGTGTATAGATGTGTGTGTGTGTGTAGGTGTGTGTGTGTAAGTAGGTGTGTGTGGGGGGGTGTATGTGTGTAGATATGTGTGTGTAGGTGTGTGTGTGTAAGTAGGTGTGTGTGGGGGGGTGTGTGTGTGTAGATGTGTGTGTGTGTAGGTGTGTGTGTGGGGGTGTATGTGTGTAGATGTGTGTGTGTAAGTGTGTGTGTAGGTGTGTGTGTGTATATTTGTAAGTGTGTGTGTGTATGTAGATGTGTGTGTAGTTGTGTGTGTAGGGGTGTATGTATAGATGTGTGTGTGTGTAAGTGTGTGTGTGTAGGTGTGTGTGTGTAGGTGTGTGTGTGTATATATTTGTAAGTATGTGTGTGTGTGGGTGTGTGTGTGTAGGTGTGGTTACTTTCCCCATTAACCCCTCATTTTAAATGAAACATTCGTCCTGGGTTTTACATGGAGGACTCAGACAGGCAGCATCCTTTCCAATACATGGTTAGATTTCGTAATTCATAGTCCTGGTCCTGAAGGTGCCACTCAGGTGAGAGTGGAAGCAAGCCATGCCGTTCAAGGGTATAGTTTCACCTGGGGAGAGTTAGGAATATCTGTGGAAGGGGATCAGCCTACTCCCCCAATGCCATTTCTTTTCTTCAGACCTCTGGCTGATACAGGCCAGTTGATGGTTGAGGCCACCATTGGTAGGGCTTGGCATCCATGTGACTGGGAGGCCATTTCCAATCAGTCACCAGCAGTGAGCTGGTGATGGCCAGGCTTCATGGCTGGCATGCCCCATGAGGGCAGATTAAACACTCACCCAGTGAATATGACATTCTTTATAAGTTATATATCAATACACCCAGGTTAATCTACATACCTAACACATTGCAAGCTGTAATTAATAATAACGGTATTTAAATAAGTAATTAAAAATAATAGTATTCAGAGCCAGGTGTGGTGGTTCACACCTGTAATCTCAGCACCGGGGAGGCTGAAGAAGGAAAATCAGTTTGCAGGCAGATCACGTCTCAGAGAAGATGTGTGTACCTCAGCCCCGGTGGATATTACTGGTGACGCCTGTCCTGTGCTCAGCCGAGTCCAGCCTGTTTGGACCCTTCTAAGTCCTCCCACTGTGATGGCTGAGCACGTTCTGTCACTCAGGAGTATTATGCTGGAAGAGGGTATCCAGTGGTGTGGGGGGACTTATCCTTTGCAAGGACCAGAAACTGCAGCTGCTTCTGTCAGCATCTGCCTCACTTCCTCCTCCCTCAGCCAGGCATCCTGGGTCCAACACCCAAGTGAACCACGTGATCCCAGTCTTCCCAGCCTCTGCATTGGGGAAGCGCAGTGAGGGTGGATCTCCTTTGAGGGAAGCAAGAAATCCAGTTTGTCCTCTGACTGGCAAAAGAGGGATCAGCCTATCTTCCCCCTTGAAAACCAGTACTGTGTCCCTTTGCCCCACGGACAGTGGGTAGATCTGTGTGCTGACTCTAGCCTGGAAGGTTTTCTCCTGTTCTGAGGAACGGGGAGAAACTCCGAGAAGGCTGGGGCTGGAGCTGTGTGGCTTCCCACCTGCAGATCTGTGCAGCGTGCCCTGGGGAGTAACCAAGTTAAAGTCTCAGCTGAAGGGAGCTTTGAATATAAACTCATTAAATTTTCGAGGACAACTGCCAAATGCCATCGATTTTTGCTTTAGGACAATTGATTTCAGCCAATTTTTTCTGACAATAGGCAGATGAAGGGCCACTTGTCTATTGCAGCCATTCTTGGGTTGTGGCAATAAAATGGAGCAATTGCACCAGAAGCTCATTTTTCAAAGTCTGGGGCAGTGACACACAAACATATACACATACATTACCTGCATATGTACACCCATGCAAACACACGTGTACACACAGACACATGCATAGGCACATACATATATAAGCACATTTACTACACACAGATGAAATTCACATGTATGTATACACAGACACACATACCATGTATTTACATAGATACAATCCATCCATACATAAACATGTAGCCATGCATGACACACATATACATGCATAATGCACACACATACATACCATACACATAATAACATTACCTGCATATATACACCCAAGCATACACAAATGTGCAAACATGTGTACACATAAACGTTCATATATATGTACATACATTTATAAATGCATACATGCATAGGTAGTCATAGATAATCCCAAAGCACACATGCACACATGTACACTCACGTGCACACACATGTACATACATCATATAATATATACATCGTATATATACATATTTATATTCATATACATCATATACATATACATACACACATACATTTCTCACATCTGATAGTGTCTTTGGGTTACGGCATCCGGACTGATTGCTGGCTGGCAAGTGAAAGAATACTGTGGAGAAGTTACTGGCAGGAATTGGCCTGGACCAGGTGACCTGCTGGGCCACTCCCTCATGTCACCCCCACCTGCATGCATCTCCCTTTCTCCTGGACAAGTGTTAAAGGAGTCGAATGGCCATGCAATGTAGTCATTGTTCCTCAAATGCACGTTTCTGAGCAGGGAAACCCTCACACGCTTTTCATACCATGGTGGCTCTTTAGATCTGGCTGAAGTTTTCAAGGCCTACCTTCTCTTCAGTGTGACCTCAGGCCCTTGAATGTCACTCCTGATAGGCTCTGGCCGACCAGGGAGCTTAAGGAGGAGGAAACAAAAGTTGGTTTTGGATGGGTGAGGGTGGGTTCTTGGCTCGGCTTCCTGCTCTTCTTTGAACAGTCATGCATTTCTTTCTGGATTGCAGTTTCTTTTTCTGTAAACTGGAGTTATTGCCTGATAATAAAACAGTTGCAGGCACCCATGATGAAGCTCACATAAAGCACCCAGCATGGCGTCAGGCCCAAGGGCTTTGTGAGCTCGGAACTGTTATCTTGTTTCTCTGAACTTCATTTGCTCCATTTGGCAAATTGGGCTAATAGCTTTCACCTTCTCGGGTGATTGGGAAGCATCAGTTAGATTTGGTATGAGAAGCCATTCCTGGGGAACCTGCATACAGTAAGTGCTCAACAAAAGCCTGGTATTGTTACCGTCAGCATTCCTTCATGTATGTTAATAAGTTAATAAAAATGAGAGTTTTCTTGTCTGTGTTAGGTGTTAGGGCCAGTTTGGGGTGCTCTAAATGGCACTATATCTGGAAAGCTGTCTTGGGGGGTCATATGAGTGGGAAGGAGGTGCTTTTCCAGGAGCTGCCCTAAGTGTAGCCTGGAAAGCCCAACACTGAGTCCTGAGTTACCAGCTGGTTACCTGCCTCCTGCAGTGTGGTTTTCTTACCACTGAGAACACAAGGTCTGGCCAAGCTGGGATAGTGTGTTTGATGTGAAATCCACTCTTGTCAGGGCAATGGTCTCACTCTGCCTTCCATTTATGTCCTTGAGCCTCCAACCTTGGGCACCTGTGCCATCCACCTTCCTCTGCCTCCACATCCCCATTGGTTTCTCAAAACCTCTCACTTTTGCCTCCGGTCCTCAGCTTCGTCTCTGTCTCTCTAGTCTCTCTCTGTGTGTCTCTCTTCCCTCCCTCCCTTTCTCTGTCTCCATCTCCAGAAGTTCATCAGTGTAAGACAGGGCTGGAGAGGACTATAAAATCCTGCCAGTTAGATGTATGAGAGTATATCTGGAGCCTAGGCTAGACCTGCTCCTCCCAATGTCTTGAGTGGAAATCCTAGCCTGTTCACCGGCTGCTTCCAATGCTAAGCTCTCTTACCCTAAAAGACTAGGGTAAAGGGAGAGGGGCGCAAGGCAATGTGGTGGTTTGAATAAGAACGCTCCCCATAGGCTCATATATGTGAATGCGTAGTCGCCAAGGGGTGGTCCTATCTGAGAAGGATTAGAAAGATAAGGGGGCAAAGCCTGTTGGAGTAGGTGTGACTTCGTTGGAGGAAGTTGTGTCTGTAGGGGTGGGCTTTGACTTTTCAGAAGCTCACATCAGGCTGGGTCTCCGTTTGTTTGTGGATCAGGATGTAGCTCTCAACTACTTCTGCAGCTCCATGCCTGCCTGCTGCCTCGCTCCCCGCCATGATAATAATGGACTAAGCCTCTAGAACTGTAAGCCAGCCCCAATTAAATGCTTTCTTTTATAAGAGTGACTAAGAGAACAGTGACAGGACTCCCTAGTAGAGTCTGATAAATACCAGTCATGGAGAGCGAAGAGGCTACTGTTATAAGCGAGCACATCAGTTCTCATAGATCCCTAATCTGC
Source organism: Micromys minutus (assembly GCF_963924665.1). NCBI lineage: Eukaryota > Metazoa > Chordata > Mammalia > Rodentia > Muridae > Micromys > Micromys minutus. Next base: position 40,359,863 of record NC_137978.1, read on the forward strand.
AGACACGCGCTGGTGATCTTCCCTGCTGCGGCCTTTGGCTTCCACTGGAGATGCAGAATCAAGTAACACGAGACTGTCTTTGGGGTACTATCTTCGGGAAGCCAGGGTTAAAACCAAGGTCCTGTAATCTGGCAGGGTGGTAAGGGTGCCAGGACAGGGCAGGGAGAGGGAAGCAGCCTTTAATGATTCTGATGGAAAACTCTTCTTGTCGGATGGAGATTCAGAGAGTTTGGCCAATGGGACACAGCAGCCTGGCCAGCTTGGGCTGTGAGAGATGAGCCTGGACTCCACCCATTCATTTATTTATTCAGCTAGACCTACTATGCGCCCAACATTGTCCCCTGCTTTGAACTTCTCAGCAAGGAACAAAACATACCTTCATTCTTGGACCGCCAGAGCTTAGACGGTGATGGAGAGACAGAGACACAGAGAGAGAGAGAGAGAGAGAGAGAGAGAGAGAGAGAGAGAGAGAGACTGTTAAAATGGCTTGGTTATCCTCTCCCCGATCCAGACCCATCCGGGACCCAGGCTGGCTATTGTTGGCACTGTTGCGATTAAGCCTGATTATTTCTGGTCCTTCTGGTGAGTTGACTAGGTCTCCGTAATCACCATGGCATCCCTTATGCAGGTAGGGTCACCCCAGCACGTCTGAGGCTGATCCTGGTTGCTCATTCCTCTTCCCCACGGCAGCCTGAGAAGCAGAGGCTGGTGGCCACTTACCTCTGAGCCTCCCTGCCTCCACAGCCCGGCTATAGTCTGACCACACTGCCCCTTTAAAAGGGTCCTGGATGGGCGTGGCCTGGGGTTCTTCAATGATGTCTCCTGTTTTAACATCTGTGTGTGCTCACTGTAGCTTTACTGCCTTAAAAATGTTTTCTAATAACCCCCAGGTGTTTCTCTTGCATACAATAGCCTGGCTTGTTACAGCCCAATTAAATCCTTATTTGAGACGCTTAATTAAAACTCTGAACAGAACAAGCCATAAAGCTTGCTCCTTGCCAGCCTTTCACCAAACTGTCTGTCCCTCCCCCACTGCAGGCTCCTTCCAGGACGCTGCTGATACTTCTCCACTTCTCTGTTGACCTGGATGGGTGGAGGCACCCAGCTTGTTCCCTGGAGACTCAGCCCATGGAACCTGAGTTCTTAGCTCCTTTTCTAGAATTTATCTCAGATAGCCAGAAAACCCAGTCTCAGGGACGGTGCCATCTGGGGCCAGATAATTCCTTTCCGTCCCCCATCACCCAGCATATCAGCGGCCTCCTCACCGCCAGTGGTGACAACCCAAAGTGTTTCCAGGCATTGCCAGATGCTCCCTGACAGGTGGGGAGGAAGTCACCCACTCTGGGGTACCACTGTCCCAAAAGGGAAGTCCCACCCCCTGCTTTCCCATCTCTGTTATCAATAGAGACAACTTAAGGGAGGAGGGGCTTATATTTTTCCAGAAGGTTCTGTCCATGCTTGCAAGACATGTGGTTAGAATGTCACTGTGGTCATCATGCCTCATTTCTCAGCATCCCACTGGCAGAGACCAGGGGTGAAGGTTGGTGCTTGTGTGGCTCAGCTTTCTCCTATTTCCCCGTCATTCTTTCCGGATGTCCAGCTCATCGATAGTGACACCTACATCCAGTTAATCCTTTCTGGAGATGTCCTCTCAGACATACCCAGAGGTGTACCTCACCATCTCCCCGGAGATGCTAAGTCTAGTCCAGGCTGCAGCCTGAACCTCAGAAAGAGAAAACAGAGATGAAACACGACTTCCACCATTGAATGCTCTGCAGTCTGGGAGAGGCAGCCCCTTGGAAGTAGGTTCTTGCTTCCTCCCCTACAAACAGAAAATTCCAATAGGAAATAGAGATTCCTCAGAACCCTGGAAGAACCAAGGTGGGAAAGCAGGTGGGCAAGGCAGGAGAGGACACATCTGTCCTGTCCACAGTCACGGTCTTCCCACATTCTCTCACCCCTTCTTAGCCCAGGATAAACTGAGGACAAGTCACTTTTCCACGATTCCCAGAAATCAGGACCTAGCCATTTGGGACTTTAAACTGGAAGCCTCTGTCTTAGGGTTTCCATTGCTGTGAAGAGACACCATGACCAAGGCAACTCTTATAAAGGACAACATTTAATTGAGGCTGACTTACAGCTTTGGAGTTCAGTCCATTATCATCAGGGTGGGACTTCAAAGTCCACCTACATAGTAACACACGGCTTCCAACAAGGCCACACGTATTCCAACACCACCACACCTTCTAACGTGCCACTTCCCATGGGCCAAGCATATTCAGACCACCACACCTTTCTAGCCATGGCTGAGCCAGAGACAATGGATGGGGCCAATCTGAAATTCATAGATATAGGAAGAGGGCATGATGGGACAGCTCACACCCCTGGCCCTCAGACAGAAGCATCCCCAGGTGTCCTGGTGACAGTCCAGAGTGAAGCAAATGAAATGGAAGGAGTAGCCTGTCACCTGACTGACAGGTGTAAGTGTCTAATAAAAGGATGGGACAAGAAAATGAGAGGAAGCCACCTTGTCTATTTGTAAGGTCCACACTTAGGAGGGTGTAGCCTGAGCATCACATGTGACATGTGATACAAAAGAAGACACACGAGCAGGGACCTGGGGTCTGGAATGGGGAGCATAGAGAGAAGAGCTCACTGCTGGCTCATTTCTATCAGTGAACACTCAGCGCTGCGTGACTTGTTTATTATTTTAAAAAGTGTGTGCGTCTGTGTCTGTGTGTGTGTCTCTGTGTGTGTCTGTGTGAGTGTGTATGTGTGTGAGTGTGTATGTGTGTGTCTGTATGTGTGTGTGTGTCTGCATGTGTATGTGTGTGTGTGACTGTGTGTGTGTGTGTTTGTGTGTGTGGTTACCCACTGAGGCCAGAACCTGGAGTTGCAGATGATTGTATTCCCCCCAGTGTTGGTTCGGGAACTGAACTCCAGGCTACCGCACGAGCAGTGTGTACTCCTAAATGCTGAGCATCTCTCCAGCCCCACCAGAAGCATTTAAAACGAAGCTGAGCCTGCACTGAACATGCACAGACTCCGTTGTTACCATCTTGTAGTGATCCTTAAACAGTGCAGTCTGACAGCTCCTTGCACAACATGTGTATTCGTTGGTTATTCTGTCATCCAGTGTTGACTTGCAGTGGGGGACATGTGTAGTACTGCCTAAATAAGAATACTATTGCATTTTCAGTAAGGGACTCGGGCAGCCCTGGATTGTGCTATATGTAGGTATCCTGGGACCAGTACTGTGTACGTTGCTTTTTCTGTCTTAGTGAGGAGGTAGCTGACAGTGGCAACTTAAAGGAGAAATGTTTCCTTGGTCTCACTGGTACAGAGGGGTCTGTACACAGTCCCTCCATCCTGTTAGCTTGAGTGGAATATCATGACAGTGGGGTGACGATGACAGAGGCAGATAGCAAGCAGAGAGGACAGAGGAAGTGGATGGGGTAAAGGATTCTCAAGGACCCACCCTACTCCTCTCTTTGAGACTTACTTCCTTTAATGAGGTCCCGCATGTCCAAGTTTCCAAAACCTTTCAGAATAACACCACCATCTGGAGATCAAGTGCTCAAACTTGAACCTGTGGGGACATTTCCTATTCAAATTATCACAAAAGCCCTCTGGGCACCTAGGGTCAACCGGAAAATTGATCTAAGAAAAATTTGGTTTGGACTGAGTCCTAGGGAACCTGCTTTTTGGGGGATGAGGGTTTTTTTTTTTTTTTTTTCTAGGAAGCTCTAGAAAGGTTGGACTTGTAGATGTATTTCAGGGATAGAAAAAGGAAGAGGGGTTGGTCAAAATGGCGTGTGCCTTGTGACATGATTCCTGGCCACACCATTTCCTAAGAGGACCTGGAGTCTGTTGGTGGAGAATGCTTCGAGTAAGCCACAATGAGCTGTTGTGTGTTGAATACCTACTCTATGTGGTGCTGAATGTTGAATGAATCACAGCTAGCCAGCCTTCACATTGCCCACAAGAAGGAGGACTTGATCTTTTTAGTATTCCAGATGGCCTGCCCAGAGTACACTGTGGTCAGTGGTAGACAGTGTGACAGTGTCCCTACACTAACTCTGGCTTCCATTATGGTAGGCCCCTTCCTGCCCAGTTGCTATTGGTCTTTCCTTCCTACACATGATGGGTTTGTAGCTTGTACTCAGTGGGGCCCCATTCCTTTGGAAGATCCTTGGGCTGAGGTGCAGGGCAAAGCCTTAGCTGGGCTAAGTGATGGGACAGGGGAACAGCAGAATGGAATCCAGAGATGCTCAAAGGCTCCCATTCCTACTGAGAAAAGGAAAAGGGCTTCATATTGATGGTGACAGGTGCCATGAGATGCTTCACTCACACTACACAGACTCTTGAAGAAGGGTGGGCTGACCTGGCCCCTTGGGAAGAGAAGCAAATCCCAGGTGAGTGATGTGGAAGGCTTTGGACCTGGGCACCAAGGCCATTTCCTTAATGTTCTTGAGTGACCCGTGACCTCAGAACAGAATGGGGCTTCCTGGAAACCTAGGGATGGCAGGAGGAATCTTCAGAAACCACAAACCAGAAAGCTTTCTTGAGGCCAAGGTTTGGAGACACCTGGCCCCATCTACAGAAACACAGCATTGTTGAAGATCCATCTTATACCACATGCTGTGTTAGGTTCAAGGCCAAGTTCTGCTAGGCTGAACTTACTTTTGGTGTGGCAAAGGCATCTGCTTAAACTTCAAGCCGGCAAGGTGCAGTGTGCCTGGGTTCAGAGAGATATTTGGAAAAACCTGTCACTGGGCTGTCATGTGCACAAAATGGAGATATTCCAAGTGTCCAAGAAGATAGTGAAGGCTCAGGATGTGGTTTGTATTGGTAGAGGGTTTGCCTGACACACGCAAGACCCAGCTCCCCTTCCCTGGGATCATGTAAAACTGGACATAATGATGTGTGTCTGTGATCCTAGCACCTGAGACCTGGAAGCAGGAGAATTAGGCGTCATCCTCCACTGGATGACTACATAGGCAGTTCAAGGCCAGCCTGACATCCTTGAGACTCTGAAGGCCAATGACACGGATCAGTAACTGGCCCAACTTTATCTCCCAAGACAAAGCTGTCAGTTCTGCCCCTGTGCGAAGAAGTCAGGGTGCCACAGAGCTCTGTGAGTTTTAGTTGCTAGACACAGACTTCCTTTGGTTATCTCCTGTATGTTGTTGGACATGGGTGAACCGCACCGCACGACAGTGTAGGACTCGGAGCTTGGGCAGAGCAAAGGCTGAAAGTCCAGGTTGTCCCCGGAGCTCTTTTGGATATGACTTTTTGGCCCTGTTTTCTGTCCAAGGTCTTCTCACTTTCCCTCTGCCCCTGAGCCTGTGCTCAGACAGTGCCCATCTTGCCTTTTGCCAGCCATTTGGGACACAGCCTCTGCCTCTTGGGGAATGGTCTCCTGGCTCCCTTTGCCAATAGCACCATACCTCAGATTCCAAGAAGAATTTAGTGGGACTGTCAGCTTTTTCCTTGGGCCTTAGTCAGCCCAGGGATGATTGTCAGCCCCAGGCGATCCTATGAATCTTGTGTGGATGGGGGAGATTGATAAGAGGCGGAGAAGAAAAGGCTCACAAGGACCGTCTTTGGGCGGAGGTGTGGCTGGATCACGACCTATAAACAGTGGTGATAATTAGTAGTTTTGCTTGCAACAGGAACAGGCATGCTTATTAAATTCACGCGTGAGGCGAAATGGCGGGAAATTACAATTTCCCTGGGTGACAGCAGCCGCATGTCTGAGCTTCTCGATGGCTCTGGAGTCTGCAGGAAACCACTCTGTGCTGTGCCCAGGCACCTGCAAGACTGCAGGTTTCCACTGCTTCTCCTGGGTCCCCTCAGCTTAACACAGGTCTCTGGTGGCAAGTGTCTATGTTCTGTTTTACGAAGGATTCTATCCAAGCTGACCAAGTCTCTCGAAGTAATGGTTATGGGTGGAAAATGGTTCCGATTCCAGCAGGAAGCAAGTGGCTTGGAAAGAACTCTGTCTCTGTTTCTCTCTTTTCCCCCACCTTCCCATGTGTGTATTTGCGTGTGCTTAGTTTCTGCTAGGAAGTTTAGGATGATCAGTGTGGTATGGCAACTGAAAAGAATTTTCTTCCAAAAATTCTATCATATCGAAAATAAATGATCTAAAATAGAGAAGGTAATGGTACACACACACACACACACACACACACACACATGCTCACATACTACTCTACATAGGGAGCCAAGGGCATTGCATTAGTCTTGGTTCCACCTGATGAAAGGGGAACTCTGAAGGTCACAGCTGACATGTATGGAAAACTGTGTTCAAGACACTATTCTGAGTGTAATATCACAACAACTCTATGGGATGGATGTTATTTCATAGAGAATAAAGTTTCGATATAGAGGAACTTAACTGTACTGTGTAGGTGGGCCAGGCTGAAGTCTGCAGGGTTGAGTGGTCTCCTGTGGTGGAGGTATGACTTGGAGGAACCCCACAGTTGTGCTAGGTAAAGGCTAGCTCACAGCACTGAGGGTGATCTGCAGGTAACTGGTGCCACCACACCCCTCGATGTCTCAGCCTTGTCACCCTCATATGCCTTCTCATACTGTCAGGATACCGGGAGCTGCTGTGAATAACAGGCCAGGGCCTCTTAGACCCAAGTTTCACTAATGTCTCACTTTGTGGAAGAGCAGAGCAGATGCTCAGGAATCTGAAAGCCCAGTTCAAGGACACACATCTAGTACAGCACCACGTGTGAACTCCCAAGCCCAGCTCCTGACCTGGCTCCTCGTAACTCACAGCAAGTCCCCAAGTCCCCTAGGCAGATGACACCTGGTTACCATGCTTAATCACCTTACTTGGTGTTTGAGCCACTGAATGCTCCTCTGCCCTCCTGCCTCACCAGACCCAAGGCTTCATCTCCCATGTCTGTAAAGATGCTTCTAGAATCTCTCTTCTCCCGGCACTTCCCAGGTATTCCAGAATCACTTTAGACCCCATCACTATCACTGGCTCATCTGTTCCTCATGTTACAGGAGCTAAAAGTTCTGCTCCTGATACTGGCTTCCTGTGCTCTAGCTATGGCTTTAGAAGGTAGTTATCCTCTCTGCCTCATTTCTCTCATCTGTAAAAATGGGAGTATTGATGACCTACTTATCCCATATTATTGTTGGTTTACCTATCCTACACACGTGAGCACACGTGTACACATTTGCATGTGTGTATGCATTTATTTGCACGCGCGCGCGCGCGCACACACACACACACACACACACACACACACACACACACACAAAGTGCTCTGACAGACCTGATTATTGCCCCCAGTGGTTTTGACAGTCACAGACAAGAACAATTAGCAGGTACTACCTCATCCTATGCCTCCCATGGGTCAAATGCCTCCACTTCGCTTTGTGCCTTGACCCTTGACCCTCAGTCTCTCCCATTGTCTCCACTAGCTCAGCGCTCACCATCTTTCTCTGTTTCCTAGGCAGCTACCATACCCATCCTCTATCACCTGGCTCACAGAACTGTGGTACCATAAGCATCTCCGTTTGGCCCTCAGGAGGAAGTCCAGCTTGTCCACCTAGCCCTGGAGACCCTGTCCTAACACTGGCTGTTCATCACATTCTCTTCTCAGGCCTGGCTCACTGAAGTCCTGGCTTCTCTCTCTGTATTCTTTCTGTGATCTTTCTCATCCATCCTTTTTCCACCTTCAAAGTCAGTCTCCTTAGGTTCCCAAACTCAGCAAGGGAGCAAAAGGTGGCCTGCTCCTTTCTGGGCCTGAGGTCTCTTTCCTTACAGATACCTGTAACCTCTGACTCTTGCCAAGATGTTCATGGAAGTGCATCTCCTTCTTTTAGACTGGCAGCTCCACCTTCAGGGCCATCTCCCCAGGCCCTGCCACTCTGCCTGTCACTCACCCCAGGACCCTGCTGGCTCAGTGCCCAGCTGCCTGGTTGCCTAGGTCGTTGGATCACCTTTGATGTGCCCATGCCATGCCTCCTACACCCTCCCCCCAGATCCTCCAGATCCCGTAAATGCCTTCATCCCCATCAGAGATGGAAGGCATTTTGTTTTCTTCCTTTGTGAGTTGGGTCCCAGCCCAGGCATCTCCTTGGAACTCAAATATGATAAACAACACATTCATGAGGGTTTGCCTGGGGTGCAGCCCTGTGAGTCCAGATGCTCCTCTGGAACTTCTGGCTGGTCCTTCCACTGGCTTGAGCTGGTTATGGATCTGGCTTCTACCAGAAATCCTCCTGACCTTTGAGATCAGGGCACATTGCTGGTTCTGATGCAGGGGCACCGGCCCTTCCAGGATGAAAGGGAAGCCAGGAGCGATTTCATGACCGAGAGCTCAGGAGGAATGCAGAGAAAACCTCACCCTGAAAGAACCAGTGGAATGTCTGTCCAGCTTCAGAAATAGGATTCTAAGGAAGGTAGGTAGAGGGGTGGGCGAAGTCTTAAGGGGTTATTAGGCAGATGTAAGGCTCTGATGCTGCATTGAGAAGAGCAGGTGGTAGCTGAGTTGGGCAGCTTGCTGCCTTAGTGACATCTACCCCACCCCCACCCCAACACCCCCACCTTGGCAAGGTACTTGAGTTGCCTCAGCATCTGCTCCTAGGTTCCTTGTGAGGTTCTAGGGGCATTGATTATGTCTGCAAGGGCCTCGGGCATTGTGTGGGGATGTCACATAAAGTAATTGCTCAATAAAGGGGGTATGGTTATTTCTGCCTGTACATGCCTGGGTGAGGAAGACTTAGTCAGAGTCTTCCTCTGTCTGAGCCATGGCCAACTCTGGTCCCTGCATCCCAGGCAGGAAGAAGACCCTAAGTGGTTGAGCCTAGGCTGGGTTGGTTGTGTCCCCCTGGCTGGAAGCAGGAGGGGCCCAGCCTTATCAACATGAAGATCCCAGAGATCCAAGCCTGTGATTCACAGGGCCATTTTGCTGACAGCTTCTCCTGCCTCACCAGACTCCAAGCAATTAACCAGCCAGGCCCCGGGGAGGGACGTTTGGCGGCAATCAGTGTAACCTTGACCTCCTTTGTGATGCACAGCCAGGCTCCAAGGTGCTCAAGTGCTCTTGAAGGGCAGCTCCTCCCAGCGCAGATAACTCCTCCTTCTGGGCCAGTGGGAGCAGAGGCCAGGGTCCCCTACTCAGCCATAGACTCTGACATGGCTGACCTCATTTGGCTTTTACATAGTAGAGAATTTCTCATGGTCCTGCACATTTTGCATCCTTAGAGATGTACAACTGACTGAGCTATATGCTGCGTGTGTGTGTGTGTGTGTGTGTGTGTGTGTGTGTGTGTGTGTGTGTGTGTATGTGTGTGTGTGTGCTCGAGCTAGGATACCATATAGAGCGTATTGGCGCAACAGAAACGTGGAGGAAGATGCGTGTGCCTCTGAGTGAAAATGGGACGTATGGGCTGAACTAGGGGAGAGGACTGCAGTTTGAGTGGAGTAGGGAGCACATGAGCTCAAATGAGGGAGCGAGGCAGGAGGGAGGGGCCCTGGCTGAGGGTGTGGGGAGGCAGGTTTGGGGATGTGGTAACAGCCCTCCCCTGCCAACCCTCCTCAGTGGCTCAGGCCTGTACGTTTCAAATACTTCATTGTCGGGCCTGGTAAAGCCTTTATTTATAAAGCGCGGGTGTTTCATTCAGCTTAACTGAAAAGGTCTTTAAATCACCGCAGCTGGGAAGGGCTAATTGCAGTTAGGGTTGTCAAGGACTCTCTTGTCTGCTTTCGCCATCTGTGACATAGTGAATGCAAAGATCATTTTAAACATAGGCAGTTAATGTAGAGAATAATTTGAGAGCTTTAGATATTTATGGTAAATTATTTAACTTTATAGTTGAGTTTTATTGCCTCATTATTCTGTGTGTGAAGAATCTTGGCGTTTCCTGTGACTCGGCACTTTGAAGAGTTTTACTTTGCCTCGAAGGCTCTGGAGAAAAGTAACTCCGCCCTGCTCAGCCTGGAGCGAATCTCCAGGCCTCCTACAGAGAGGCTCTGGACGGATGGCCATCTAGGAACAGGCCATGGCTGGGTTTTGCCCTGGGTCAGGATCAGTAGGTGCTTCACAGGTCTGTTCAGGTTCCTCTCTCTTGCCTCCTAAGGTACTCCTAGTGTACCTCCTAAGGTCCCTCCACTAAAAGGTACTGGGATCCCAAGAGGATAGTTCTTGGACAAGGCTGTTGGTTTCCTTTCAGCCTTTTGGATCCTAGGTCCTTCCTTTAGTCCCTTGCTAGAATTCTATCAGGGTAAGAGTTGGTTATATGCGTGTATTATCTTGTAATGGTTGCTCAGAGTCCGCCTTCCTAATCACCTAGGTTTCTTTTGCATGCCCCTAAAGGGAAGGCTTTCCTTACACCAGAAGCTAGCTCCTGCTTCCCTGACACTCTCCCTTCAGGTTGGTGACCCTGTGCCTATAGCCTGAGGGACTTACATCACAGCAGGATTCTGTTGCAGGTGCTTAACTGGGGGCGGATCCCTGAAGCTGTAGGGGGTGGCCCTCAGCCCATGGTGAAGGGAGGGCAAAGGCCCTATTCCTTTTCCTTCTGGCAGGATTAGCTCAGAGTGTAGTCATCATGTCTCCAGGGTTTCCCTAGCCCATCTTATCCTTGGCAATGATCTGTTCAGCCTCACTTCTCCTCTGCCTCACCTCCCTCTTCCTCATCAGTATTCTCTGGAGTAGCTCTCAAGTAGGCGGCTTGAACTCAAACCCTGTCTCATGCTTTGCTTCTAGAGCAGTGGTTCCCCACCTCCTTAGTGCTGTGACCCGTTAATACAGTTCCTCATGTGGTGGTGACTCCCACAACCATAACATTATCCCCGTTGCTACTTCAGAACTGTAACTTCGATACCCCTATGAACCAGAATGTAAATATCTTGTGTTTTTATCTATGGTCGTAGGTGATCCCTGTGAAGGGGTTGTTCAACCGCAAAGGGGTTTCGACTCACATGTGAGAACTGTTGTTCTAGGGGCTTCTTTGCCAGTTGGCTGTGGAGTTGACCCACAGACTGCCTAGCTAATGACTTTAGAGATGCTGAACTCCTTCGTCCTCCTTAGCCTTTGTCAGACTTTCTTCGACAGGACAAAGGAGCATCCAGCCTACCTGAGTTAAACACAGCCCCCTCTATGAACTTGCTGGCTCTCTAGGGGAAGGGTGTGTCTTTGAGAGATCTGGGTGATTATTTTCTTTGCGGCTCTATTCCTAGTTCCAGGTCTGAAATGACCGAGGTTTGAACTTAATGTCTGGAGTGGATTTAGTTGCAACCCCAAAGTTATTAGTTGTGGACGTAAGGCAGTCACAGGGCACCTGAGGTGTGGTGGAATGAGCTCTCTCCCCTCCCTAGTTTCCACTCCACACTACCATCCATTTGTCAGGACTCAGCTTCCAAGTCATCTCTTCTGCCCCGTTTCTTAAGCGCTCCTCCAGGCTTGGGCTGAAGTGTTTTCACAGCTCTTTGTTCGTTGCTGGGTAATTGTACTTATCACAGTATCTTGTCATTTATCTGTCTTCAGCTTTCTCCCTGACCAGGCTGGGAGCGCCTTGAGGGCAGGGAATGTTTTGATTCATCTTGTTTGTTCTCAAAGACTACTGCCTGGCACAGCCCCAACTCAGAAGTGTCCTGAGTTATGGATAGGTGGGTCTGGATAGGTGGGTGGATGAGCAAAGAGATAAACAGATGGGTGGATAGATGGACAGAGGGATGGATGGACAGGTGGATGGGAAGATGAGCATATGAGATGGAAGGATGGCTATATTTGCAAATGGATAGATGAGTGTTGTTTTTGTTTCATTTCTGCTGCTGAGATTAAATCCCTGACAAGAAACACTTTAGGTGAGAAAGGTACCTTACGATCTCAGGGTTCCAGTGCATCTGTGTGGAGTCACAGGGGCAGAAGATGGTCCCATATCACATCCATTATCACAGTCTGAGAGAGAGAAACATAGGCATGCTTGCTTATGCTCACCTTAAGGTCTCTATTGTTACTCAGCCCAGTTCTTGATGCCCTGCCTAGGAAATGGTGCCACCCATAGTGAGCTGGGTTTCCCCACATCAACTAATCTAATTAAGACAGTCCCACACATAGACGTAACTACAGATCCATTGCAGACAGTCTTTGATTGAGACTATTTCTAGGCGAGTCTGTGTTGTGTCAAGTTGACAATTAAAACTAACCATAATTGATGGACAGGCGTCTGATTGAACAGATGGATAGATAGATGACTGTAAGACAGACAAATGGATGGATGATAAACAGAATGATGGGCGGACCAACTTTTTGCTGTGTGGATGAATGTAATTTGTTATATGTGTGTCATGCGCTCATGTCAACCCTTAGAATCTGAAACAACAGTTTCCTCCAATGACTCTTCCTTAGCAGTGGGTAGATGCCATAGTAGTCTCCAGGGAATGTCAGAGATGAGGGAGCAGGAAATGTGGGTCTTTGGGTATAGGACCCTGGGAAAAAGCTCATTTAGCCTGACGGAAATAGCATTCTTCCCCATCATAGATGCTACGGTGAGGAGGAAAGGGTGAGTGCATATTCTTCATTGCCGGGGGCTACTCTGTAAGAGATCAGACAGAGAGAAGGCCCCAAGTGTGATGTGGGCACAGACGGAAGGAACTCAAACCCACTTCTAGCTTTGCAGCGGGAAGCCTGAGAGGTGGCAGAGGCTAACAGCAGCCCGGAGGGACAGGAAGTACCAGGGCCTTTGAGGTTTAATAACAGCTTCCCCCATTCTCCAGAGCCTATGAAAAGCTCTGCCCTTAGTGTCTTGTAAGTCAGGAAGTCTGTCACAGACTTGTTCTTTGTCCCTCAAGGAGAGCTCATGCTGCATCTGATATGGCTCCAGGGACACATACAGGAAGGACCACTGCCTTTGCCCAGCAGAGAAAGGGAGCTGAGGCTTGATTATGCAAATTTCCTTAGCCACTGGGCCTTCTTCAGTCATGGGAATTCCTATGTTTTGAGGCCCGTGTTCTGAGCCCGGCTATGTGGGAGGTGGGTAGCCATGACATTAATGTGGACTGGCTGGCCGGAAGAGGTGCATCCGCTAGGGCTTCTGCCAGGATTACTAGGGATGGACAGACTGCTCTGGGGCCTGAGAGGGGACAAGAGAAGCAGAATCACAGCAGAGTACCTGTACTTTGCCTCGTTTTCCCCCTTGAAAGCTCTGAAAAGAAAGGACCTGCTTTGCTGTTTCAGGTCTGTCCTATTTCCCAAAGTTGGAAGTCATCTAGCCTCAGTGGTCCTGAACAGCCACTGTGGGGTAGCTCTCTGTCAAAGCATGCTGAGAGTCAGGAATGTCTATTCTTTTTTCTTTCCTCCTCTTCCTCTTCTTCCTCTTTCTTCTCCTTCTTTTAAGACAAGGTCTCTCTGTGTAACCTTGAATTGTCCTAGAAGTTGTGCTGTATACCAGGTTGGCCTTGAACTTACAGAGATCTATCCGCTCCTTCCCCTGGAGGAGTGGAACTAAAGGCGTGCATTATCTATCACACTTGGCTAGGAATTTTCCTTCCTTTCTTGCTACTGATGTGCAGAGCCCTGCCTACCATTCTACATGTACCTGGCTCCTCCTGAGCTGTCCCCAAGGCTTGGCATGTCCTGATTAACCCTCAGCCCTGTGTTTTGCTTGTTCATGATGGCCCTCTTGGCAGGGCTCCATGCTTATAGGCCATATGGTCAGATGATGGCAGTGTGAAGGTGCCCCTTTATCTGGCAGAGGAGGAGACCTGGAGGGAAGGGTTCAGGCTGTCCCTCAAGAGTAACTTGCTGCCTTCCTCTTCCTTCTGTCCAGGTTACCAAGCCTGTGTCTGTAGCTGCTTTACTTCTTTCGATCCTTTGCTGGTGCCACAAGGGTGAATGTTGTGAGAGTGTGCATGGGTGTGTTCAGTGGCTGTGGAAATGTGAGTGTTGAGTTACAGCAGCTGTATGTGTGTATGCATGAATATGAAGGGCATGAAAAAGTGTGAGTGTGCAAGCATGTGAAGGCTGATTAGCATCACTGTGTGTGTGTGTGTGTGTGTGTGTGTGTGTGCACTTGTGTTTGCTTGTGTGACAGTCAACCTATGAGGAGGTGAAGAATGAGGATGGAAGGTCTGGGGACCCGTGGCTCATCACTTGCATGTTCACATGTACATGCTACATGATCATGCTACCGTGTGACTGTGTAGTTCATTCATTCATTATCCTGCACCCAGATTCTTGCATGTGGGAGCTCAGGTCAAAAGCAGAATCCTCACCCCACAGTGGGCAGCAGCGGGAGAGACAGAGACCAGGTTATAGCACTGTGGCATCTGGCAGTGTCTGGCACCATTAGATGCCCCAACGGGCAGGAGAGCAGAGGTGATCTGAGACTGGTCATCAGAGGGTCCAGAAGGGCCTCCATTGTAAAGGTTGCATGCTGTGAGCATTGTGCAAGTAAGCAGCAAAGAGCAGTGGTCAAGAGCTTGGCGCGGAGGCTCCGCTCTGCTGTTTAGTACCTGTGTGACTTTGAGAAAATGCCTCCACACCTCTGTGCCTCCAGATGTGCAGAATGAGAATGGCCAGCGTCTCCTCTTCTAGGTCACAGAAGACCTAGAATGTCCTGAGAACAGAGCCTGAGACATGGCAAGCTCTCACCACGTGCTCCCGGCAGTAATTGCTTCCCGTGCCTGGTGAGCAGAAGTGGACTGGAGGGAGAGAGTGGGCAGAGTAGGCGTCAGCAGGCACGTTCGTGTACTCCATAGTAGAGTTTGTGTGGGCGTGTGCACATGGAAGGCAGGGTGAGAAGGTCAGGTTTGTAGGCGAAGATGTGTGCATGTGTGTGTGTGTGTGCCTGTGAGCACCATGCCCATGTTACTGCAGGGCCTGTGAAGAGAGGACTGTGTATGAATGTGTGATCGTGTGTGTGAGGATTACAGTGGACACGTGCGACTGTGCACAAAGGCAAGCATGTGCCCCGTGCAGGGCTGGGGCAGGCGCAGCCACAGCAGCATGCAAGCCGAGGTCTGCTAGGGCCCCCTTGGAGATGGTGGTGTGTAACTGTAATGGGAATGGCAGGTCCTAGAGAGGGCTCATGGCTGTCCAGGGCCCTCTGAGAGTGCTGGTGACCCTTGTTGCTCTATCAGTTAGCCAACAGTTCCCTCCCCTCAGCCATCTCCCATCCCTACCCCCTTTCTCCTGTTCAGCCTCAGATCTGTCTCCTTATCCTTTCCTTTCCCTTCCCTCTAGCAGAGAGTGTCCTGTCTGTGCTTCGAACAAGACCCCAGGCACACTCTTGGAATCATAAGGACCTAAGGCTTTTGGCTGGGGACTCAGTGGCCTTTCTCAAGAACTATGTCTCTTCCTGTTATCCTTTCTGGATGGTGGGCTGAGCTCTGTTTTCATGGAAGTCATTAGGGGAAGGTGGAGTATGAGACCGGGTGGGGACTGCAGGATCGTAGCAGCATACCTGGTCCAAACCTTGACCCTCTACCTAGACAAGCCAGGGTTAGCATGTGTAGGAAACATGATTTCGGGGCACCTGTCCTGACTGGGTTGGTGGAGCTAATGACACCAAGTATTAAGGAGCTAGGTCGGAGTGGGGAGGACCTGGAGACAGTCTGGAGGACAGAGCTTGGCTAGTGTCCTGTGCTGCTCAAAGTGCATCCTGCTGGGTTTCTGGCTGTTGTCAACTCATTTGACCGGTAAGTATTGTCCATAAGGGGCTTTGTTCAGTGTGGTATCCCCTATACCTGAGACAGCTTGTTACCTAGTGGGCACACAGTGAACGCAGGCATAGCTCTCCCTGACCACGCCTCTCATGTGGTGGCATAGCCAGATGAGTTTGTCAAACCATAGAGACAGGTGGAGTTTGAAACCAGGGCCTGGTCTAGGCCTGGATGCATTATGTAATTTGACTGAATCATCTCCCTGCCCCCCATTAAGCATGCTGGGTGGAGAAAGAAGGGCTGTGACTTGGTCTTTTTTTCCTGAGAGTCCTGCAGCAAGAAAGTCAGACCCTCGAAGGGAGCTCTCCTAAGAAGCTCATGAAGACAGATGGGTCAGGCGTGTGGTATGTGTGTGTGTGTGGAGAGCGGTGTTGAGTGGCAGCACAAGAGGCCTTCCTCTTAAGATGTGTGCAGAGCCCTGGCTGGAACGGCAAAGCCTCTGGAATCCAGACACTCTGGAGGATAGACGTTCCCCCGATTTCTCTTTCTCACCTCCATCCCTCCTCTTTAAGCACTGTATTTTTAGGAACTAATGGTATGGCCTCCCTATCCTTTGCAGCCCGTGGCTCTGGCCCCATCATTGCTGTGCACAGGTGATCCATCTTGCCCTCTCTGGCCTGCCCTTGCCTCATGATCATTCAGCAGCGGTTCCTGCCACCGCTGGCCGGCAACTCCCTTCTGTTTATGTGTTCATATTCCCAGGAGACAAGCTGATTAACTCAACCATTCTTTATGAGCCAGGCCATAGGGCATCTGTCTTCGGGTCAAATGCCCGACCTCTTTATTCATCAGCTGAGCCCAGGGAGCATGAGATGCTGAGTATGGCCTCCATTACAGTAAGTTCCCTTGGAAGGCCCAGCACTAGCTCATGCAGGCTGGGAGCATTTCTGAACCCAGTGCTCTGAGCTCTGGCTTTTCTTATACATCTAATCTAATGGCTTGGTGGCTTGTTTCACGAGGCCTAAACCAGCCTTTGAGCTTCAAGGGGGTCAAAACTGGGTCATGATTCTCAGTCATAGTCCTAACCCTGAACTGTGGGCTCAATAACCATGCCATTGGTTCCAACAAGAGAATGAACAGCTTGTTGAGGGCCTACTGCAAAGTCGGGGCTGTGTTGTAATAAGGGCAGGGGACCTGCAATCTCCAGCTCATCTCAATGGCAGGTGCATTTGACCAGAGCCCCATACCACACTGTGACTATAGCTCCCTACTGTTCCAGATGAGTAAAGCATCAGAGAAGACTGGCTGGTGCCAACCTCTCTGGAGCTTTGGTTAGGTATGCTCACAGCAGGAGTTATGGCAAAAGGCTAGCTCTTCCTTCTCCCCTCTGCCCAGGATCTTTGCATTGTGGGAGTGTCAGCTCTCAAGAGAAGGGATCTACTTCCCTCTCCTCAATGGGGTTGCCCAGTAACAAATGGATGATTTGGCCAACAGAACGTAACAGGGGATACTGTGCTCCTTCTAAACCTAAGAATTCCTGCAGGGGGGCTAGACAACCGGCTCAGCGGTTAAGAGCACCTGCTGCTTTTGCAAAGAACTGGGTTTGATTCCCAGCACCTACATGGTGACTTACAGTCACCTGTAACAATTCCAGTGGCTCTCATGCCTGCTTCTGAGCTTCATGCTTGCCAGGCATACATGTGGTGCACCCACATAGCATGTGGACAAAATAGTCATACACACCAAATAAATAAATTTTTAAAAATGAAATAAAGAATTCCCGCATGCGCATGCACTCTTGGAATCCCGCCACTGGCACACAAATCAGCATAGTATGTTAGATGATAGGACACAAGAGAACAAGTCACCCCCACACCCTGACTGATAACCAGCCTATGGTTAGGCACTAAGTGCAGCCATCCTAAACATGATGGTAGTGGTCCCTTCTATCCAAAGACATACTAGCAGCTAGGGCATTGAAGATTCTTTATTTGTTGACCAACAGCTGCCTCATCTCAACCATCTTTCCTTCCCTATCCTCACCCCTTCTGTCTAGCCTCAGATCTGGTTCCCCACGCTTTCCTTTCCTGTCCGCCTTCCACGTTGCTTAGTGGGGCTCTGGTCACATGTTCGCTGCAGTATCTCGTGTGCACAAGCATACATTCATGCATAGTCATATATATTCACGCACTGGTAAAATAGAAAATTGTTAGTTTTGGCTCACACGATCCAATCTGAGTAGTCCAACTGTGAGCTGCATACCAGACAGACTGGGCCTGGTAGCTGCTTCATCCACAAGCTTCAGCAGTCCCCATCTGATGCTAGGGATTCAAAGATTCCCGGAGAGCCACTGGTCTTTGGACCACGTTGGAAACCAGAAGTTAGGTTCTGAGATCAGTGAAGGGATGTAATAGCAGTGCCAGCAGCAACAGAGTAGACGAACTCACCAGCAAGACGCAAAGGCAAGCAGGCAAAAAGAACAAAGCTTCCCCTGTTCCCCAAGACCACCTTCATCTAAGTTGCAGTATAAGGCACTGCCCACATTTAGATGGGAGGGGGAGTAAGGGGGTGTTCACACTGTAGCAAACCCAGCAAAGAAAACTTCTCACAGGCATGCCCAGTGACTTGCCTCTAAGCTGATTCTCAACTCAGTGAAGTTGACAACCAAGATTAGCAATCACACTCAGCCTAGGCCTGGCCCAGATCTTGAGCATGCTTAAATTGCCATTAGCTGCTGCGTCATAGTGTTGAGTCATACAGTGTTTGTTACGTGGCACTAGCTTACTGATACATCTCCCCATCCTGAATCCTCAGAGGATGTGTTGACATTTGCTTTCTGGCTCAGGGACCCTGAGACTAGGGTGGTCTGCTCTGGAAGGCTGGATTGAAATGTGTTTGGACCCAAGATGCAAAGATGACTTGGCATATTGATAGATGCCCTGTAATCTGGGTGTGGAGCGTGCCAGGCAGCTGCACTTCCTGCCACTTACAGAGAATTTGCTGTAATGCATTGTGAGGCATTAGCATAATAATTGCTAAGCATTCGCAAATGAATAGCTCACTGACGGATGGATTTTGTACAGAATCTGTGAAGGTTACATCGAGGGTGAAAACATTTCACAGTGTCAATGAACATACTTAATTTCTCTGGAAGTGCTATTTAAATTGCGTCGTGCTATGACATTAGCATAACAAAGACATAATGCATTCGTTTATGCTGTAGTAGGGAACACGGCCATAATCAGCGGATGGACGTGATGGAGGCTGTGGGAGAGGGGTCTGAGAGATGCCGAGGGCAACCCTATTGGGTCTCTTGGCCAGGCAGGGGAGGTGCTGCCCTGTGGGTCCCGCCCTCTAACTCAGCCCCAGATGGGTCTATGGGGCTCGCTTGGTGGATAGACTCTGTTTATTGCCTTGTTTCCTTTTCGCTGATTTTTCTCTTCTTGCTGCTCCGGCCACCAAGTCCTGCTAATGGGTGGGTGGGTCTTGGCTGTCAGCAGAGAAGCCCTCAGGAGAATTAAGAAGCATTCAAATCTGGCAGGATTCATCCGCCCCCTTCAGCAGGGCAGGACAGCCTCCCTAGAATCAGCCAGCTGGTCCAGAGAGCTGTGCTATGGGACCTCAATCTCTCCAGCCCCCTCCCCTCAAAGTGTCATCAGAGCTGTCACAAGAAGCCTCACAGGGAATGGCTTTATTGCCTCAATTTTCAACATGTTCTGCATATCTGGCTCTTCGAGGGGGAGTGTCAGGGGAAGAGAGTCTGTTAATTGTGCATCTACTGGCCTGCCAGAGACTGAGCTATTTTTGAACGTACCAGCTCCGCTCAGGCTCCGAAGCCAGCTGTGCACAGGATCAGGGCAGACTGGTGAGTTCAAGGTCCAGCACCGGCTCCCTTTTAAGCGGAACTTGTCAGAGCCTTTAGCGTGATAATGACTTACAGGTCTCCAAGATGGAGGCAGAGGGGTTTCAGATCTCGAAATCCGCAGAGCCTGGTGTGGGAGGGGCTGCTGGGATTCCATTAGAGACTTAGTAAGAATGGAACACGTTAAGGATTCTTAACCCCATTTCAGAGCTAAGGAAATGAAACCCCTCGAGTATAAAATTTGTAGGGAGCGGGATGATGGCCCAATGGGAACCTGATTTCTTGTCTACTTGACTTCAGTAGCAAGCAGACTTCTAAGGAGAAAGGAGACTGACAGCCATTTTTATTGGGAGAGACAGCTGGGAACAATGGTGAAACCTGCTGGCTATATGTCCTCACATACTTCTCAATGCATTGGCAAGGGAGAAGGAGCAGGCTCTGTAGATGCTGGGGATGTGGCTCACAAGAGCGCTCAAATGGAGGGGCGATGGACCAGTCTGTACCGCCCAGAAAGGAGAGCTCTTAGGAAAGTTCACCAGAGGCTCCAGCACGTTAGCCTTGGGCTAGTATGGAATGGAAGGGGCGAAAGCCCACAGGTAATGTCTCACACTGCTGTGTCAACTAAGAGAATACATTGAGATGCGGTTGGTTTCACGGTTTCCAAGTCCCCATTCTCATGGTGGGTGGTGGGATCTGGAGAGTGACTGAACTTGTGGGCTCCTGAACCTTCTCTTGCTAAGATCCCAGGGAGAGTTTGAGGGGTACCCTGTTCACTTGGATTCACCCCATATCAGCCAGAGATTCTCTCTGTCTAAGGGCTCATTGGGTGGTTTCACAGTGTACTGTGTAACAAGAGGGTTGTGAATGCCTGGGCATACAGCCCTAAATGCCCTCATGGTTTGAGACCTGGCAAAGAAGAAAAGGCAGCACACTCTTCTGCTAGTTTTCAGACTCTCCTGGGAGCCTTAGGTAGGTCAGCATCTTCCCTGACCATCTTACCACACACACCCTCCCATTCTCTTCACCTGCCTCCTGCCACTCAGGGGAGCTCCTGGGAGAACTCAGGAGAGCATAGAGCTTCCTGCTTTGAGTCTGACTCTGCATGGCTGAAGCAGCTCTTGCCTACTTTGGATTCCCCACTTCCTAGAGTCCTCCTCTGTGTTCACCCCTCCTTCTCTTCCCTTCAACAATTTGTATTACCAGACACATTCTCCTTGCAGAAGTCTGGGATGCCAGGAGGAACAGACTTGTGGGTTGCTGCACCTGGGACCCGCAGGACATCAGAGAAGCTGTCAGGGAAGCATTTTGGTGTCACTAAAGGCAGGGTAGGTTGTCTATGTGCCCACAGTAATGCAGGGTAAGGTTTCCCTGATGTTCACGGGGATCCCACTTTCCCGGTTTCCCTCACACCAGCATGCTGTCTGCCTTTAAGTAGGTTTAAAATTGGCTTGTAGATTTGCTCTGCTTGGGCCTAAGCAACTCTGCCTGTGAAATAGTGGGTCAGGATTTATAAAATATGCATAACATGAATTTACCGTTTTTTTTTTAAGTGTACACTTTAGCGGCACCAAGTACATTCTGGTGTTGTACAACGGTCACTACTATCCATTTCTAGGACTTTCCCAACATCTCAAATAGAACCATCCTCCCATCCCCCCTTTCTCTTACCATTCACTCAGGCGCTGGTAACCTCTGCTCTACTCCCTGTCTATGAGTCTATACTAGGTACTTATTCCCAGAAGTCGAACATCGCAGGACATGCCCCTTTGTGTCTGGTTTGCTTTGCTTAAGATGTCTTTGAGGTTAATCTGTGTTATGGTGGATAGAGCATGTCATCCTTCTTGCAGGCTTTAATAGCATTCCACTCTGTGTCTGGACTCATTGTTTATTTGTTGGTCAGGAAGGGATGACCGGGTTATTAGGTATACAGTTTGTGTTTTGACCTGGGATTCTTCATGGCTTTCTGTGATCCTTGCTTCCGAAAGCAGGAGTTCAGATGAGGACGTGAGCAGGAGTGGAGGAATGGAGACAGTGTGATAGGGGAGGGACCAAAGCCAGTAGCATACTGAGCTGGTTATTGCTGTGGGCAATTGGGGTTCGCTCTTAATAAGGTTTGAAGAACGGAGTAGACACACCTCAGACTCATCCCGCTAGAGGACAGGAGGCTGACACATCTGCAGTCCCCAGCCCCTTGCCACCACAGCTCCCTCCTCCCCAAACTGAGAAAAACAGCCCAGCCGGTGCAGGGAACTGTCCACTACCGCAGTGCTGAAATCAGGTGCGTCTAGGATGCTGTTAGTGAACACCTGCTGTGCTGTCTAAAAACATTTCTACACCTCATCCTGGGCTTGGAGAGAGGGTTGCTCCTTAAAGTGGCAGGCTAATGGCTGAACACAGAGCAGGGGCTGGCCTGACTGTGCAGGAAAGAGCATCTCAAGCAAAGACCCCCTCGCCCCCCCAGGACAGACATAGCAAGCTTATGCCCTGGGTGGGGGACAGGCCCTGTAGGGAGGTCTTGGGCAGTCTCCAGAGCTGTGGAAATCCCTGAGAGGATTTTAAACCTAGGAAGGAAGCACATGTGTGATGTGATCAATCAGCTAGAAATTGGCTTGAGGCAGATGCCAGGCTGGCAGGGGGTACTGCCTCCCAGGGAACCCCAGCGGGAGTCCCCCTCAAATTTTTGTACTTTGGGTGTCAATGGACACCTGGTGTGCAAAGATGACATTGATATTGGTGATGACATATTCTGACATGTTGGACTCCTTGGGGCCCCTCAGCTGAGCTTGGGGCCTTCATTCAGCCCATGGTGTAGAAGAAAATCTCACATGGAGTGGAGTGGAATCCTACCTCTACTGTCAGCTAGCTTGGGCAAATCACATCTCCCTATGCCGTGGTTTCATGGTCTGTCGAATAGGAGTAACCATGCCTAGTTTAGATGGTTATTGAGCAGACCCTATGAGAAAAATCCTACCATATAAAGTGCTCAAGACATGGGCTTGCCCCTTCTAGTGTCCCCACTAAGCTCAGCTCCTTGAACCTGGGCCAGCTGGCCTGATGGGAAGTGAAAGGAAGCCATGGAGGTGGTAGAACTTTGTTGGGGTAAGATCCATTTCTCAAGGGCCTGTTCTTCCACTGGCCCTCACTTATGCCATGTGATTACCAGGCAAGGGCACTGCATACCATGCGGCTCTTCATCTGAAAGCTGGCTGGGATAGGATGCACCTACTATGCTCTTCCAAGATGCTGACACCGAGAAGTCTATTCCAATCACACCTACCTATGCCCAGCCTTGTCTGGATCTTGAGGCCTAAGGAGAGTAGAGTTCTTGAAGGCTCCAGAACATTCCAACCAATGTGGGGGTTATGTGAAGCTGTTCTTGGGATACTTAGGTCTGGTAGAATTTCTTATGAAATAACCTTGTTGAACGGCAAGAAGATGGAGAAGTCCCCTATGAAGATGGATTGGGAGCTGTCTCCTCTGGAGCTGTTGGGATGCTGACTAAAACTAAGCAAACTATCCATACTTCTTCAAGCTCTCTTCTGCCCAGATCCCTGATTCAATTCTGTTTGGAGAAGATTTACCCTTGGCACAGGGGTTTCTGACTGCAATGTCTCCGGGCCCTGGGAGGGGTTCTACTTTGCAGAGAGGTGCACTGGGGACATTCCCCCAAACAGTGTATTAGGTCTCTGTGAGTCCAAGCTCCATTCACAAAATGAACAGAAAAAAAAAAAGGAGAGGGCAAAAGGCTGCTGCTGACTCTGCCAGGGAAGAGGTGGTGGGACCATCGTCCTTTGCACTACAACCCACCTGGAAATCTGGAATGGAGGGTCGCAGCTGCTGAGGGCCACCCAGCAGCCTTCCCAGGAGTGAGGCAAGCTTCTTGACCTCCACATGTAAACATGCCCCTCCCCCCAGTGAAAGCAGAGTCACTGTGGAAAACCCTGCTGATTAAAATCATAGTCTACCATGTTTAGACAGCTCCTCTGAGTTTGGTGCAAAATAGCAGGGCTCCCTTTACCAGCAGAGCTTCCCCTTTCAGACCCCCCACACCCTCTACTTGGGAAAGGTGGAGTTGTCCTCAGCAGACCTACAAGTTCAATCCACCCCTCCATAGGTACTTACCCAGCTAGTATCTGGGATTCCTGGAATGTCTCTCAACACAAACGAGGCTTTTACAGAACCTTAAGCTCTAGACAATGACTTTTATTTACCTGCCGACTCCTTTCCCACCTTCTGAGAATCATATAAAGCCCTGGTTCACCCCAAATAAAATATATGCACATAAGCTAAGATCATCTAAAAAGGCGTTTTACTGAAGATCAACGGAGAAGGCCTTTGTCCTAAAGAGCCACAACCACACTAAGGTATCTGGAGAAGACCTGAACCCATTTCCCCACTCACTCTGGGCCTGGATCAGGATCCTGCAGACCCCACCCATTCCAGACTTGGCTTCATCCTTCCAACCTGGTGTGCAGCGGAACCTGGACATGCTGAGGGACAGAATGGAGGATAAGGAGCCACCGTTGGTCATCGACCCACATGCCACAGGCCACTTGCTTGTTTCTCATCATTCCTTGTGGTACAAATAGAACTGTACTGTGTTGATTTTAGAAGCCCAAGTCAAAATAGCTTAAGCAAAAAGAATTAGCAGGCTGCCGCCATCGGACAGTGTAGGTGCAGACTGCTTTAGGAACAGCTAGACTAGCGGATCAGGTCGTAAAAATCTTGACTTTATTTCCATGAGACCCAGATGTAGCTGTCCTCAGCTCTTTCTATAGCACAGGCTTTCTTTCATTTGTGGGAAATACTTCCCCTCTGCCAAACCTCGTGTGACACTCTCTAAAGTGGTCACATGCCCATGTCTATCCTGGAGTCTATGTCTGGGCACAGAGGATAACTGCTGACTTGCCATCTTGAACAGTTACCTATTTCCATGGCTTGGAGAAATTGCACCATGATAGACAGCTGCATTGGTATCTCATGGAGGGGCTGCAGAAGAGCCAGACTGAGCATGTCCTGGAGGTCCAGAGATAGCTCACCCAAGATTACCCAGCAGCATACTAGGGTAGGTAAATTAGGTTTTACCGGGCTACTGATTTTTGTGGCTTGAACATCTCCCTTGTTATAATCCCTCACCTTGTAAGTTCTTCCTTTGGCCTGTCCAGTGGTCCAGGACCATGCCAGAGGAGAGAATAGCATCTTTCTTAGGGCATTTGTAGGCTACTTGAGAGGAAGTGTCATAAAAAGCCAATTGCAAAGCTAAGATCCTTATAAATGGCACTACAGGGTGGTTTGGAATCAGGCCCAGTTTGTCTCCAGTGAGCCAGCAGACCCATTCCTTGGGAACTAAAAGGCAATCATTGTGGTGCAGAAGACCTGAGGAGGAAGGATCCCAGGGAAGAAGTGTCAGGAGCCAGTTTGCAAAGATGAGATGAATTTGGGCAGGAAGTGCCAGGAAAGCAGATGGCATGCAATTGAGTCCAATTGCCTACCCACCCACCAGATCTACCCATCTATTCTTCTTCCATCCTATAAAACATTTATCAACTGTGACTCATGTTCCAAGAGCTTACCATGGGGAGCAAGGCCATAGAACCTGGAGGCTGATGATGCTTGGAATGAGCCAGCTAGGTAACAGAGCACTGGAGGGCCCTTATGGTTAGTTTTTAATGGTGAACTTGACATAACCTATGCTCATCTGGGAAGAGAGTTTTAATTGAGGGATAGTCCAGATATAGTTGGACTATGAGCCTGTCTGGGAGGAATTGTCATGATTGTTAATTGATGTGGGAAGACACAGCCCACTATGGGCAGCACCATTCCCTATGCATTTTTTCCTAAACTGTGGAAGAGAAAAGAAACTCAGCAAGCAAGCAGGATGCATTCTGTTATTTCTTTCTGCTCTTGATGAGATATGAAGTAACTAGCTTCTTCTGGCTTCTGCCGTTGTGACTTCTCTGTTACAGTAGCCTGTAAGAAAGAACCATAAGAGTGTTCATTCGGCTGTCTCCTCTGCAATGATGCTTTTCCTGGCATCCTCAGGAAGTAGAGTCTCCCTATAGTGAGTGCCCTCCACTCCTGGCACATAGGTCACCAACACACCCCTCATTCCACACTTCTCCACTTTTGGGGGTTTCATTTGTATGCTAATAAGGCTTAGCAGAATGCTGGATGGTGGAGCAGGTCTACCATGGTCTGACTATACGAGGAAGCCTGAAGAAATAGTTCAGTTAGTAAAATATTCACTGTGCAACTCGAGGGCCTGAGTCTGACGTAAAAAGCCATATTTGGGGAGTATGCATCCCAGGGCTGGAGAAGCAGAGATGGGAAGGTCCTCTGGGCTTGTTAGAAATCTAGCCAAGTTTGTGAGCTCTAAGTTCAGTGAAAGACCCTGTTACAAACTATAAGGTAAAGGCAGTGAATATGTAGCTGTGCATATGCACAAACACCTATGCATTTACATGCACAAAAATAAATAAACATTAGGAAGACTTTCTGCGGGAGAGATTAGTTTGTCACGATCAGAATTCTGAAGCCAAAAACAGAAAGTTGTGTTTCCAGGTGGCAGACTTGCCTTCCTCCTGATTACCCTGGAGCTAGTCGCAAGAGTATGACACCATCATCACTAGAAAAAGCCCCCTCCAATAGTTATATGGGGGATGGCGGTCCTCTGAGTTGTCCGTGTCGGTTTCTCTTTTTTCCCTGTGGCTTCTCTGGCTGGCTCCTTCTTAGCCTCTAAGAAGACTCCTGGACAGAAACCTACCTGCGTGGACTGAGTTGTTGAACAAGGGCATTTTCTAGCAAGGCCCTTAGTCAGAATTACTTGGGGCAAGAGGGGATGGTGTTTGCTATCCGTCCACGATTCTGATCTCCCGAGGGAGGCTGAAAGAGCAGGGTTTGGGAGCTGGCATGGCACTGGGCACTTTGATGAGTCTACTGCTTTAACTGGTCCCCTGAGAGAGGGCAGGGAGGGCTCTGGGCCTGGGCTTTGTCTCTGGGATGAGTCACTCTATTTACTCACACTGAGGACTGTCAACAGCAGCAGAAGTATGATTCAGATGGAGGTTTCAGTGCCCAGAGTTGCCCAGTGACACATCTGTCCCTGAAGCACGTGATGGCAGAGAAATGGTCCATGCAGCCTTCCAGTTAGTGGCCCGGAAGTCTTGGCAAAAGGCATTATGAGACCACAGCTTCAAATGGAGCTGGGGATAGGGATGGGAAGTGGGGTTTGTTCCGATTGTAAGGAGAATGAGGCTACTGGAACCACAGGGACGCTGACAGTTGGAGGAGCTATAAGCTGAGCCTTTGGAAGGACAGGGGATAATTTTATTTGAGTTGACTACAAGTGACTATAGAGAAAGGCTAAAATACTTCTTGCTCAGAGGGCGATGATCTTAACCTGGGATGAGATTAGCCAACCAAACCCTTAGTGAGATGGTCCTGTCTGTCTCACACTAGCAGGCACCAACTCCATAGCAACCAGGTAGTCAGATAGTCTGTCCTGTGGGTGGTGGTGGGGCAGAGGCAGGAAATGAAGGGAAAAGGGACAAGAGGCAAAGCCAGAGAGTTTGAGCAGTCAGTCATAAAGAAGAAAAAGAAGGATAGGAATGAAAAGAGGAAAGGGGTGAAGGAAACAGGGGACAGAGGGAAAAAGAGAGGAAACTTCCATGCCCCGTGGTAGAAATTTACAAGGTTCTCTGATCTTACCTGGGAGATGCTGAGGACGGTCTGTGTCAATGGGGTGACCTCTATCATGCGTGCCTGTCATTACAGCTGGTGAGCCTCTCAGGCAGTACTGGCTGAATCTGGTCTCTGTTCCAGGTGGTTCAGGACAGGCTCCTTGACAGTGAAAATCATTACCACAGTGAAATCGAATCTGCAGATCAGTCATCTCAATGCGCTCTCAGAAGGAAACACTTTAGACCGGAGTTTCATTATGTAGATAAGGAAGCCGAGCCTTAGAAAGTCTAGGTAACCTGTCTGGGAATGGCCAAGCTGGGCTTCTAAAGAAGTACTCGGGCACATCTCCTTGACACTTCTGCATCTTCTACGCTTCGGTGTGACCTAGTATACCTGCTTTTTTATATATGCCGAGGACCACTCTCCATCCTGTGTCCTCTCTGCCTCTTGTGCTCTCACTTTGTGCCCTTCCAGGCCTGGAACTATGGTCGTGCATCCTGGTGTGGATCCCTCCAACTGACAGCAGCTGACCTGCACCCTCTGCTTCTTCCTCACCAGCAGGGCCCTGCGCTGCAGGAGGTAGGGACTCTGGCCACACTGCAGCCGGGCCCTGCTGTGTGCTCTGAGGTCAGAAGGCCAGGCCAGGCCAGAGGACAATGAACAGGAAATACTCCGGGCTTTGTTGGGACCAGAAGGGAGTCTTGGGCTTCAGAGACCACATTTCCTGATCTTTTAGCTGTCCATGGAAAAAGGGGGACAGGAGCTGGGGGTGAGCCTGAAAGGCTGATCTGTGTACTGCTGGCTCATGAGCTCTCTCACAGTGCTCATCTAACGGAGTCACTGTCACCCAGTGGGGAAGCAGGCAGGCTCTGGAAACAGGATGGCTGGGGCCACCTACCAGTGTGTTCTGCTAGCCAGATTTTTATGCCACCTGCTTTATGGGGTGTCTGCTTTCCCCACTTCCTCCATCCCTCCCTTCCTTTCTCTCCTTCTCCCTCTCCCTCTCTCCCTTCTCTCCCCCTCCCTCCATGTGTGTGTCTGTCTATCTATCTGCATGTGCCAGCATGCACAGCACACACGCACGCACACATGCACACACACACACACACATATATACTTGTACTCTGTACTCTGCCAGTGTCAGAGGCCAGAGATTAATATCTATATTTTTCTATCACTCCCTCATCTTAATTTTGGAGACAAAGTCTCTCACTAAGCCTATCACTCATCTATTTGAAAGACTGGCTGGCCACTGAGCCCCTTGGATCCTCCTGTCTTTGCGTTCCCGGCTCTGATGATTTGGGCGGCACGTACTCCTACACCTGCTCTTTTCTGAGCTTGCTGGAGACGGAAGTCAGGTTCTCACACTTGCACAGCAAGCACTTTGCCAACTGAGTCACTTCTACAGCTTCCATGGGGATGTGGTCTTTCAAAGAATTTAGCCTCAATCCAGAGAGCCAAGTGCGACATTCTTTCCAGTGGGGCCAATGTAAGACCTGATATTTCACAAGAACACAACAAATATCAGTGATTCCTGCCATCCACATATCTGTCTCCATCTAGTCAGAAGACAGGGGTTCTATTGCGAATCGGTGTGAAGAAAGTGCTGGGCTAGGGCCAGTCTGGAAGAAAGACTTTAGGTTACCAGGTCAGTCTTTGAGGGATTCAGGGGTGTCTTAAGACATCCAGTTTCAAGAGGAAGGGCAGAGGGCTCTGGGCAGAGGAGGACCAAGACCTCTCTGGAGGCTATGTAGCCTTTCTTTTAATCCAGGTACTTCTCTAGCCTTCAGAGCTCAGGTCCAGTGGAACTACAAAGGTAGCCCGGCATCTCTGGGCAGGCGGTGTTTGAGGAGCTATCCCTGGTGCTGACCTCCTCACCCATCCCTAACGCAGGCTGACGCAGTCCAAACTGGCTGCTGAACCTTCCAAGGCCGCTGTTGGCTTGGCAGAGTCTATAACCTCAGACCAGGCCAAGCCATGGGCTATGTGTCTGACACTTGGCAGCTGCCTGTCTGATTCCATCTCCTGCTTGAGTTGTCACAAGTTCCCTCCGGGCTGAAACTCGGCCTATGGAGAGAGGGGTATATGAGCTCCTATCAGGACAACAAACAAGGTACATGCACACCAGCACTTAAGTGACTGGGCTTACATCCCGGGTTGGCACCTTTCATTGGCCTGGCCTCGTGGGACCTGGACCATATTTCTCTTCCAGTGTAAAACAGGTGTCGCGGGTGTGGCAGAGAAGTGCCACCTCAGCATGATGCTTCCCCTGCTAATGTAGCACTGTACGGGCTCATCCCTGGAAGGACAGATTAATCATTTCCGCCCAGAGTCACCATCCAGACCAGATTTACAGTGTCGGGAGCACGGGAGCACCCGGACTTTATGGTCTTGTAAATTACGGGGCTGCTTGTGTAAGAGGCAGGCTGGGCTGTAAATCATGTGTAATTGCTTGTAAATTGGGAAACAAATAGTATTTTTCCTTAAATCACCCTCTTTGTAGTGTTTCTTGGGGGGAATTGAAGGCGCATAGAGACCCTTTAACTTCTCTGGGGTTGAAATGCCCAATTTTAGAGTTTCCCAGGCCAAATTTCAGGAGATTAGGGGGCCTTTGAGTCAAATGGAGAAGAATTGGCTGTAACTGTCATAAGTTCCTCTTTTAGGTAGGCTTAAATCACTTTCTCCTGAGACTTCCCTCCTCCCCCTCATTTCAAATTAACCCCAAGAGTCCTGTTTTGCCCCTGGCCAGGGCCTGCTCTCTCTCTGGATCTGGGAAGACAAACCTAGGCGCTGTCCAGAGTGTTTCCTTCTGCTTTATTTTCCCCATGCAAGGGCAGCGGCTCACGATGGACCAGTAAACCCAGCTTCTGCGCCGAAATGCTTTTTGCTTACTTTTGCTCATCTCCTATTTTGATAAAATTTCATTTATAATTTTTTTTTTTGGCTTGCTGTAGTCAACTTTGAAGAGTCATTAAATTTGCTGGTAGTCAGTCTGTTAAACTTTAATTGAAACACGAATCACAGGCTCCTAGAAGGTCCAGCTACTGGGGACCTTGGGGACCATATAATTCAACTCCTTCAATTGACAGAAGAGAAAATTGAAGCCTAGGATGGGTAAGTGACTTGCCCAAGGTCAGACTCTGAGGGAGGGCAGCTCCTGGATGAGCCTGGGCCTCCCATTTCAGGTTCTGCACACTCTCCACCACACAGTGTGGGGCGCCTCCACTCAGCTGCTACTTCTGCAGCCTGCTGTGTGATAAACATTAAGGAGAGCAGCAGGCATTTGTCTTGCAACAGGGAGAATCAGCAGCACTTCAAACCCCTGTCTTGGAAACTGACTCATTTAATGAGTTTGGTGGAGATGCAAGCCCTGGAAGCAACAAACCTTTCAGTGGACTCTAGAGAGAACTCCACGGGCCCTTGAGGACTACTCTTTCCTTTATATGTGGGGTGTATGTGCGCCTGTGCACGTGCGTGCTTGTGTGTGTGTGTGTGTGTGTGTGTGTGTGTGCGTGTGTGTATAGGCCAGAGGTTGACATCAGGTGTCTTCCGTGATTGCTCTCCACTGTGCTTTTTGAGGCAGAAGCTCACAGATTGTCCAAGCTGGCCTGCCAGTGAACCCTGGAGATCTATCTGTCTGTCCTTTCAACGGCAGAGAAGTCACATCAGTGCAACAGTACCCAAGTGATGGGGATCTGAACTCAGGTCCTAGTGCCTGTACAGAAGACATTTTACCAACTGAGCTATCTCCATAACTTGAAGTTATGTTTTTAAGTGACTCTTGAGGCTTGGTCTTGATACTGTTGGTGACAGGAGTACTAGTCACATCACAGGAACTGTGGACAGGGCAAGGTAAGGAATGCAAATGGCCTCGATTCTAGGCTGCTATAGATGTGGCTCTGAACAAACTCTCTCTCTCTCCACTGACTTTCTCATCTATCCAATGGACACCAAGAGCTGCTCTCTGGAGAGTGGTTGTAATAGTTGTCAATGAGAAGGTGTCTAAGTCAGTTTGTCGTGTAGCTAACCCCATCCAGCAGAAGGCCAGAGATGGTAGCTAGGTGATGTAAGGATTGGTGCTTGACCCACAGTGCTATGTGTTAGGAAAAAGATGAAGAGAGTGTGTGGGGGGAGGTATGTTCCATGGAGGTATGGCGAGGCATGGGGGTAAGGGGGATGCCTCTGGGGGACCCATGTTGGGAATCCCTTCCCCCTGAGGGACCAGCCACACGATGGTGTAGTACAGAATAGAGTTTATTCAGGGCATACAGAGGGGAGTTAAGAGGGTGGTAGAGGCAGAGAGAGAGAGAAGAGGAGCAGAGAAGGAGAGGCCAGCCATGAGCATGTGGAAAGAGAGGGGGAAGGGACTGGGGAGAGGAGAGGTAAGAGGGGAGAGCAAGAGCGAGAGAGCAAAGAGCAGGAACATAAGAGACCAAGAGAGAGAAGAGGGGGCAAGCAGTCCCTTTTATAGTGTCAGGTAACTGGGACAGAGCATACCTGGCTGTTGCCAGGTAGCTGTGGGGTGGGATTTACAGAATCCCAACACTGTATGAAGAAGAAAACAGAGATGGCTATGCTGCAGCTACCTCAGGTCACTGGGAGTCCTTGGAGCTGATTCTTTTCCCTCGGTGTCCTCCCTAGTCATATAGATGTAGCTGTCAGGCAAGGACTCATGGGTACTCTCACAAATCCTGAACCCTCAAATACGCCTGCCTAAGGTAGTAGAGATTGTAGAGCCACTGGGGGAGATGGCCCATCTGTACAGAGAGATGAGGTGCATCAGCCCATGTACTCCTCCATTCCTGCCAGGCCTCCCCCACTGCATCCAGCCATTCATGCAGAGGTATAGGTGGGGGCATAGCCACCTGGACAGCATACAAGAGGCCATTTCCCTGGGGATGCTTCTAAAGGGCCTGCACCTTCAGAAGTGGGGTGCTCCCACAGTGAGGACTGCACTTCCTCACCCCTCTGTCTAGATCACAAGGAATCTAAGATAAAAGCAGAGAACCTAATCTGGTTCCCACCACTTCCTGGCTTTGCAGCCTTGGGTGAGTTTCCAAGCCTCTCTGAGCCTTAGATGTTCAAAGGGAGTGAACTGGTGGTACCCAGCTCAGAGATCTGGTGTGCAGACTCAATAAGACACTGCTTAGAAGAGCCCAGCATGGTACTGGACAGGAAATTGGCCTTGACCTCCTGGCCACTCAAGTAACTCAACTACTAAAGTCTTCTTTCAGGCACAGGGGGAGCCATCAGGAGGTGTGACGGGTTTGACTGTCATGACCCACCTGGTGTCCTGAGTGTCCCGGTCTCAGAAGGCTGAGCAGAGGCTGTGTTTATTCCCGGAGCTGTTTTCTCTGCTGCCTGCCCCCTGCCACCTCCTCCAGACACACAGAAAGAGCCAAATGGGCAGGCGTCCTGCCAGCCTGACGGACTGTAAGCCTGAGATTAGCGCCTGTGGACAGACAGATGGGTGAGGGGGATACTGGGCATACAGCCTACCCTCACCCCAGGCTTCCTTCCCGGGGCCCTGACCCAGGGCTGGCTTGGTTCCAGCTAACATGGCCCCTTCCATTTCTTTTCTTCCCAAATTCTGTCCTCTTTTGTGACACCCCCTAGCTCTGTCCCCCATTCTTTCTGTCCTTGCTACTGCCCCCCCCACTCCCAGCTCCTGATCTTCTGTCTGGGCCCTACTGCTTGGTGTCCTTTTCTTGCCCTTTCTTTAGAATCTAGAAGCATCATTTTTAGACTGACCTCTGTCAGTACACATGTGGGGGACATTTAACCCCCTGAAGGAGAAATAAAGGCAGGAGATAGCCTGGGCACTTGTGTCATGTGTTCTGTGAGGATATGTTAAGTTGTTTGTGTGGTCAACAGGAGGGGAGAGAGCCATGTGTTGGGTCTTATGACCTAGACATAGTGTCCAGCATCACTAGGTCCAAAACGCTGCTCCCACTAGGAGCTGTTCTTCTTTAAGGATCTTCATGGGCCTCCCTGCTTTGAGAGACTCCTGTGCCTTCCCACTTACAAAACAACTGTCCTTCGTTTGCTTTCCCGGAGCACCGGTTCATTAGATCAACTATTAGTGTGAGAAATGTCCTGGCTGGGTTTCTCTGCACCCCTCCAGGCTGTGTGCACCCTGAGCCAGGACTTTTTGGGCTTTTTGGTGCTGCTGTGTCTGTGCCTAGCACAGAGCAAGAACGCACAGGCCCTGGGCTGTCACTAAAGGGAAGGAGGAAGGATGTGCGACTTGTCTTAAGGAAGGACAACAGCAGCTTGAGGGGCCGCATCCTTGGCCTGTTAGCACCTCCCAGGTCTGATGTCTTCAGGAGCTCAAGGTAAAGCTAGCAGGACCTTTGAGAGCACTCTGTCAGTCTCCTGTTGCGTGGATGGGCCCTGGGGCTCACACATAGTCGTCAGCTGCTGATGGAAAGGGCTTCTTGCTGACTGGGTCTCTGGGTGTTCCTGCTCATGCCGCTACGGCAGTCTCCTTGGAGATGTTCGTCTCTTAGTGCCTGTTGCTGTCTTTGGCTCTGCCCCTGGCTGTCTCTCTGCCACTTCCTCGTCCTGTTTTTTTCCCCTTCTCCTCTGATGGGATAATTATGCTAATCAGCCTGTCAGAACAAAGATAATTTGTGGTGGGCTATTTCAGACTTCAGAATTCAGGCTGAAGTCCCTTTTCTGCTTGCTTCTGAATGCCCCTTAACCCTATCCCAGGGACTGAGCCAGGCAGGTCTGTTCAGGGAGGGATGATGGGCCCTTGAGGGCAGATGGGAGGTAGGTAGGGTGGGTGTGTGTGTGTTCATATGTGCTCATGCATGTGAATATGTGTGTGTGCACTCAAAAGTGTGTGAGCATCCATGTATATGTATGTGTACAAATGTGTACTGTGTATATGTGTGTACACACAAATGTTTATGTATGTGCATATATGCGTGTATGTGTGTGTGTGTGTGTGTGTGTGTGTGTGTGTGTAGGTGAGGCCCCATGTGATCAGGTGCATTGTGTTGTCTGGGGTCTACCTCTGTGTACAGGAGACACAGCGCAGCATCAAACGTCTGCAGCAATCAGTGGAGCGTGGGAGAGATGACAAGTGAGCTGCTGTCCCTGGGATGTCAGTACTAAGGAGGGGGCTTCTCCCTGTGCCAGCTCCAGCTCTGGAGGGACCACTGACCCCCAGCCGTTCTGCAGTGGTGGTGACATGGATGTTGTGTCTCACGTCTGTTCTGTCACCACACCAGCTTCCCAGGTGATCTAGGTATAGAAAGGGTCTGGGATGCTCAGTTCCTTGGTCTGGATGGTTGTCCAAGGGCGAGAGAGGCAGGGTCATGCTGTCTGTACAGGCACCCGCGCTAGCCAGACAGAGCCCAGAGGGCAGCCTTGTGTCTGGGAGCTTGCCAGGAGTGAAGAGTGTGATCCCAGGAGCCAGACGTAGCTGTGCAGTCCCAGAGACACTAACTGAAGGCAGGACAGAGGTTCTGAGCTACACCCCCCCCCCGTGAGCTCCCTGAGAACAGTCTGGAGGATGTGAGGGAACAGATGAAACTATACACAAACCATGAGTGGGTTCCGTCTATAGACAGAGGGTGCAGAGCTTCATCATTTACTTCAGAAATGCAATGGGCTACACAGTAAACTAGATCTGATAAACCATGTCATACACACACACACACACACACACACACACACACACACACACACACCCAGGGCTACCACTGATTGCTTAAGGACAGCTGAGCTTGTTACTTCCTTCACCAGAACGGCGTTTCCTTTGTCTTGGAGACTCCACTCTAGACCTCTACTGAGGTTGTCTGACAGGATTGACCCCAGACACTTTCAGAGCCTTGCTGAGCAGAGGAAGGAAAAAGCCACCAGGTGCAATGTGTGGTCCCCATGGCCCTGAGCAGCCTTTTCTTCTTCTGGAATCCAGGAAGCCTGTGTGTCTGTGTGTACCAAGGAAGGGCTTAGCATGTTCTCCCCCTCTTAGGTATGTTCGGAATGTCGCCTCTGGGCCACCATTCAGATAAGCGGTGGCAGTTGTACTGTTGAGGCTTTGAGTCATTTAAATGGCTGCGGGGAGATATTACTTTGACTGATTTAATCTTGCGAAGGAACTTTTCCTCTTCTGGGCTTCTGCTTACACAGCACCTCAGCCCTTTCAAGCCTGTAGCTGAAGCTCCCGCCCCGGCCTCCATCAGTGCCTCCACCTCTGGGCAGGGCTTCCAGGGCTCAGCTATTCCCAGCCTGGCTGCTAAGCAAGCCCAGAGGGCTGAAGGAGGAGGTGTCACTGAGACAAATGCTTCGTTCTGTCCATTATCAGATTCCAGTTCTGAGAATCCTTGTCCAGATGTTGCCGATCCTGTCACAGAGGGCCTTGGATGCAGGCCACATCTATCCCTTGTGCTCTACCAGGCAGAACTCAGCCCACGTCTTGTTGTCCAGGACGGGAGGGGAGGATGGGAGGGGACCCCTGACTGACACTGATGGGGCTGTGAGCCAGAGGCTGGGGGACACTGTGGATGTCTGTGTGCACATGAGTGTGAGTGTGTTAGTGCACATACATGCAGGACATCTGTACCCATGTAGCATGTATGAGGGTGTTGACCAGCCATCTGTCTGATTCCTGTGTGGATCCAAGCACCCCTGTTGTGGGGACGCTGTCCTGGTTGGAGTGTGCGTCCTGTGTGCAGGCTCCATTGGGCGATTCAGTACTTGGGTCTTACTCTGGTCTTGGGGCTGTATGCACACCTGTCAGCTTCCATGTGTGTATCTGCATGTTTGTGTGCTCGTCTGCCATGATCAGATGTGCATAATCTACCTGAGATTGGAGTCCTATACCTGTCCTTTCCTGCCCTGCTGACAGGGTTGATGACAGTGGCCTAGAGCCCTTCCATTAGCCATCTATCATGGCTGCCATTTTAGGAGGGGAAGCAGCTATCCAGCTAGCTGGCATATTCTTGGACTTCAGTGAATGGGTGAGTTGGAGGTCCTGTTTTGCATACCACACTACTCTGCTTTTAGGGAGTGCTAGTTTTGCTGAGAGCTGGGGGTCAGGTGGGTAAAGCCTCTGTTACCATCCAGACTGAAGCACTACCATTCAGGGAAGAGCTGTTTAGGGCTTCCTCCCTGTCCTGGGAGGAGGAGGCTGCCATGAGAGGTGCTTATAGGTCTATATGCCTTTGTGGAAACGTACAGGAATGTTTTTCCATCCACACCTTCAGGTGCCTGTCCATTCTGTACTTCCATTTGTGAGTCAAAGGGCCCCTCTGCTCAGTGTGAGTTTGTGTGTCTGTTCCTGGTTGTCTCTCTGAGATGTCTGTGCTTCTGTTTGTCATTCTGTGCACAGACACACTCATGGGTCTGTGCTGTGTGTACGTGTGCACAGTCTTCCAGTCTTCGAGTGGGACTACCTGGCCTGTTGCCCTGCCTCTGGCTTCTGTTCTCTCTCCAGCTCCAAATACACTACAATTTTTCATACACCACTCAAAGTTGCTCCTGTGAACCCCCATTTTGTGACTTCCCATTACTTAGTAAAGCCTACACCCTTGCTGCTGGCCTCCAACACCCAGAACGGCTCCAGGTTTCACTAAGTTTCTTTCTCAGAAGAGCGCTCTGGCCATCTCTGAGAGGCCAGGAGGGTACAATGTGAGGTAGCAGACCTCATTTCGGAAGAGTGGTGTAGAATGTCAAGGTGGGGAATACCAAACGGTCTTCTGACAGAAAAGCAGTGTCCAGTCTCCATCTGGGCTGGAGAAACCCTTTGTAACCTCAGGAGTCCCTTGCCCAGCTTCTCTTTCTGGAATCGTCTTTCTGTTCCTCAACTGAAGTGTGTCTTCTGTGCCATTTAAACACAACCCAGAGCCCCGAGAGTTCCTCTCCTGCTCTTGACTGGAGCTTGTCCCTAGCAGAGAGGCCTGGCCCAGCATCCAGTAGAGATGGGGGCCTAAGGTAGTCTGGTGGTGGAGGCAGCCTCTGAGAAGACTCCTGCATCCTCTTTCCTCCACTAGCCTTTCCCTGCAGTCTTCCTTTCAAGCCATCACCTCTCAAGTCTCCTTTGTCCTTCCCCTGCCGAGAACTCTTTTAGGCTACCTTTGATGTCAAAGAAGCTGTGGTGTCCACATGGATACCCCTTCTCTACACCAGACCACAGGAATCACCACTTCTCCACTGGGATATCTCAAAGACATAGAGAACCCAGAGATGGCCCCTAAGGTGCCTGGAGCTCATGGTGGTTACTGTTGGTGTTTTCCTGCGCACCTCATATTTCTGTGGAGTGCCTTCTCCTTACACCTCAGATCTCTCCGACCTCCTTTGCCTCCAGCACATCCTGGCCACTGCCATCCAATCCATTTTTAGGACCCTAGCCACTAAGCCCTCACCTGCTACACAAGTCATTCATGCCTGCAGATTCTGAACTATGATTGCAGGACCCCTCCCACTTCTTAACTAGTACCATCTGTAGCTTGTCCATGCTCTGAGACTGGAGTCCTCAGACCCAGGGTAGACCTTCTGGGCACTCTTTTTGTGGCTTCTCTTAAACTCCAAGAGGCAGGGCTGCCCACATGATATCTTTAGTGTGGCAGTAAATGAGGTACATCGTGAGGGCGGAGCTGAGCCCAGCAAATGGGCGAATAGAGGTGAAGATTTGGGGGGATGCACAGGTATGGCCTTTCTCCTCTTCGTTGTCACCTCTTTCAAGGAAGTCCTCCATCTGAAGACCCCATCTGGTGACACCTTTCTTTGGAGGACTGAATGTGAATGCTTGAAGGTGACCCACACTTTTTGCCACCCACTTCATGCTGTGGGGCTCCTGATGTCTCCTGGGGTGAGCTTACCTGCCCCACCTGGAGCCTCTGCCTGCCCTTTGCCATCTTGGGCTGATCCACCTTGAAGCGGTCCCCTGCACATGAGAACTGCACACTGAGTCTTTCATCCCATCCTGCTCCTCCCCTTGGCTCGTACAGTAGTTGGCACTTCCTTCATCCTATGCCTCTCACTTTCTGTTGGCGCCACCAACACTCTGCCCCAAGGAGACCAGGCCGCAGGTGATGAAGAGGAAAAAGGAGTAATTTGGAGGGGGAGTGATGTGGGGAGGGGGAGGGGAGGATAGATTAGAGGAGGAGGTGGGGGTACAACCAATACTAAAGATATTTGAAAAATCATATGGAAACCCACTATTGTGTAAGTCTCCCTCTCCCCTCCCTCCCTCTGTCCTTCCCTCCCCACCCCCCCCCACACATTCTCGAAGTAGGGTTTTGAGGGGTGAAAATAGGGGTTAATCACTATGTGGTATTATATGGTTCCAGCCATCCCTGTTCCTTATCCTGCTAAGAAAGTCACTTTCTCTTGGAGCCTGGTTGTATCCAGTAATTCCAGGGGCCTGGTGCTGCTTCGGCAGGGTGGGGGTTAAAGAAGGCCATGGGCAGGAGTGTTCCTTGACCTCCCTCCGACAAGAGAGAGAGGTCACCTGATAAAGGTCCACCAGAAAGGGGATTTCCTGGCCAGGAGTGTGGGAGCACTGCTTAAAGCAGCCTCTTCTCCTCTTTCCCCCCTCTTCCCACGCACCCCTCCCCTGGTCCCTCCCCCTTCAACTCCTTCCCTTCTTTTTCCTCTTCTGTGCCTCCTGCCTCCCCCCCCCCCAGTCTCTCTCCTCCTGCTGGCTGGAGGAGGAGAACACAAAGGGTAGTCAGAGTTAATTTAGGCTCAAGTATCTGGTCACCTGGAAACAAGGCCAGTCCCCCCAATGCGGGTCCTCAGCCTGGCCTCATTAATCTGTGAGGCTGGGATCACAGTGCCAACATAAGTAGGGCAGAGGCGGAACTGCTGAGGAGAAGGCCCCCCAGCAGTCATGACCAGTCTCTCTGTGAGCACTGGGGAGAAAAAGACAGGGGGAGGAGAAGCCAAAGACCCTTCCTCCAGCCCGAGGACTCTGGATCTTGCCTGTCCTTGTCTGGAGTGTCTCCTTTAAGTCCACGCCTACGTGCCCCGAGTTCAGGTTATGCCAGTTCATCCCCGTGGAGGCTGCTGTGGGTCTGGCCATTGCCTGTGTCAGGCTCAGCTCCTAGGTACCCCTCAGCTCCTGTATCCTCAGTGGGTGCTTAGTTGCAGCCTCCCTGCCCTCAGACCCAACAGTGAGCATGCTGGGTGACCCAGACAGATCTAACCTTCTGGCCCCAGCACTGTCTCCTCTTGGTGTTCACTCAGGCTCTTCCCCTTGTCTCATTGCATTCTGGGAGCTCTTACCTTTGGATTCAAGGACATTTGCTTTACTCAACCATTTGAGTAAAAAGCGGCCATTTTGGAGACCCTCTGGCTCTAGCCCATAGTGGAGACCTGACTTGCCTCACTCCAGACTTCCTGCTTTCAGTTTTCAGCTTCAGACCTCTGGTTGTGATTGGTAGATGGGAACATGGATCATCTGTGATCATCTTCCAGCTGTGACCCCCCAAAGTGACATCTCTGCTATGCCACAGGGAGCCATCAGTCTCTCCTGGAAGCCGTCCTGAGGATAAATAGACTTGCCTTGATCCAGGCAGACCGTGTCTAGTCACCCGGCCCGTTTCCTGAAGCTCCTTCCCTTGAAATCTGATTTATCCAGAAGTGTAGGAAGATGGATCCACAGTCAAACTGGGGCCTGACTGCAAATCTCTTAGGACCTGTCAAGTAAATTAAGTAGTGTATGCCCTTTATTGGAGAATATTACTTTATAAACAGGAAGAAGCGCGGAAGGACCTGTGCCCAGACACTAACAGGGTTTGTTGGATGGCGTCATTACCAGTGTTAATATCTTCCCTTATGGTATTCAGTAGTTGTGTGTTTAGTAAGGAGGCTTGATTACATTTAAAAATCTGAGTCTGAATGCTGGTGTGAGGGTATCTCAGCTGTGCTAACTTTGGCAAGCTTCTCTCCTTTCAGAACTCTGATTTCCACATCTCTAGGGCTTTAATCATAGTCTCTCTCTCTGTCTCTGCCTCTGTGTGTGTATGTCTCTCTCGCTATGTGTGTGCAAGTGTGTGTGTGCGCACGTGTGCACTGAAGCAAGACCTGCACACATTTGGGCGAATGTGGTGTTATAAGCACACACAGATACTCTGGAGCCAGTTGGTGCCTGAGCTCAGACCCGGCCCCTGATACTTAAATGACTGGACTGCGTGATTTTTTTAGAAAGGTCACTGGACTGCGTGATTTTTTAGAAAGGTCACTGGATCATCCTTTCCCTGTGTCTTGTCTGTAACATGGAGGTGTGATAAGGAATAAAGGGATCAGTATATACCAGGTATCTAAGATGGTGTCCGTATACGATAAATGTTCCCCAGATGCCAGCTGTCATTGTTACTGCTCTTATTAGTTTTGCTTTTAATTCGTGTGTGTGTGTGTGTGTGTGTGTGTGTGTGTGTGTGTGTGTGTGTGTGTGTATGTCTATGTCTGTATGTATGGACATGTGAAGTGCCTGAGGAGACCAGCTCCCCTGGAGATGGAGTTATAGGCAGTTATGAGCCACCCAACGTGGGTGCTGGGAATTGAACTTGAGTCCTCTGGAAGAGCAGTAAGTGCTCTTAACCAGTGAGCCATCTCTTTAGCCCCCTATTTTCTTTCTAAATACATGGGTATTGTTTGTTTGTTTGTTTTTTTCTCTCTTCCCAGGCTGTTGATATGGAAGGCCCTGTGACCATATGGCTGGCTTTCTCTGCTAGGCACTGTCTGCATGTCTATTTTTGGGTGGAGAGAGTGTCATTCCTTTAGTACCTTCAGTGCATGGATTGGTAGCCACCATAGCATCTGGGGTTCAGCTGAGATAAAGTCAACATTCCATTTGAGGCCAAGGTTAAGACTAAGTTGAGGAAAGAATCTTATTGCTGGCCTGGGTGTGTGCCCAGGTTTGTCTCTTGCTTCCCAGTAGAGCCAGGCAGAGCCCAAGGCCTGCTTCGCACTGCTGAGCCACACAGTCAGAATGACCTTTCTTTGGGTCTTTCACTTACCCTTTGGACAAAGCTGCCCTTGTGTGTCTAGCAGGATGTCTGATGCCTTTTCCCCATGCAGTGTGAGCTGGCCTACAGTGTCATGGACTCACATTCAGTGTACCCCAGGAGCCGCCTCTGTTCCTTGGCCCCTAAATGTCCTCTTTAATAGGGAGCCCCCAGCTCAGCTCAGTAGGAGGGGGCACCCCCACATCACTCGGCCTGAACTTTGGCTATATTTAGAACAGCTCTTCGGCCATCCACCTGGAGGGTAGTGTGCTGCAGGGCTGTGACAGGCAGGTTGGGCACACCTCCTGGGTGCCAGCAGGTTGATGGAGGGCCCAGCTGCTCTCTAGAGCTGAGCTGGGTTCCTGGGCTAGGCTGGCTGGTAAGAAGCGGTGTGCACAGATGGCCCTGCACACACTTGTAATTTGCCAGAATAAATAGTTATTATTAATCTCTCCTGTGCGCACTTCTTCCTGTGCCTTTCCTTGTTACTGACTGAGAGAGGACTGACTATGGGGCTTTGTCTTGCTCACCCTGCACAAAGTAGGTCTTCTCTTAGCACAATACTAATTCCCTCCATCACAGGAGCTCATACAAACAAGGCCTATGGTCCAGGCTGGTATACAATGGGTACCTAGCACATAGTAGGGGCCCTATCAGTCTAGAACCAGACCACAGAGCTTGGTCATCAGGTATGATATTGGGGGTGGACTCCAGACAAATGTTTGTAGGGTCAAGTTTTAATCCATGTCTGCTACTATGAAGGATGTCAACTCAGCACCTGGTCTATGGCCTGGTTGGCATCAGATGCTCTGGAGCTGGACGGGTAAGCCAAGTGAGATACAGACCTTTGATTCTTGCTGAAGGCACCTCGAGCCAGGTGCTGAAATACAGGCCCTTTGGAAAACAAGCCATCCAGAGATACAAGGTGTGAAGAGCTGGCTGTCTGCAAGAAGTTACCTAAATGGGTCAAGGTTCCATTTCATCCTAATACCACAGGCAGAAGGTACTGTGAATTGGATATGATAGGATGACTAGGAAGCATCTCTAGTTGACGTAGCAAATAGCCCACCATGGAAGGAGAGAGAGAAAAGGGGGGGGGGCCTTCCAGGGCTGTAGCCAATGGAGAGCTTTACATTATGGCTCTGCTGTAACTCCCAACAGGAGTGCTCTTGTTGGGAGGGAGGATAGAAGAAGCAACATCGTGTTAGGTGATGGCTCCTGGGTGCGCCCTGAGGAAAGATGGAGGGTGCTGGAGGGTATGAGCTCTTCGGGAATTCTCTTTGATCAAAAGGCCTGAGCCCAGTGTGCAAAACTCAGCAGGATGGGCAGGTGGAGACCAGATGGATCTCAGAGGGGCTCGGCCACCAGGACGACGATGCTGTAGGTGGCAGCCAGACCAGGGCCTTCTGAACAGAAGGGCAGGAGGACAGGCAGGGGGAGGCGGGGTAAGAAGCCACATGTGAGAGTACTACAAAACTGAATGAGGACTGAGAAAGATGGGGGAGGGCATGGCTGGTGGGAGGGAGAAGGGTGGCCTCTGTGCTGATGTAATAGAGGAGGGAAGAGAGAGCAGAGGTCACAGGGTCTGAAGGGATGCAAGAAGGAAGCTGACTGCATAGAAAAGTATGAGCCCAGAGTGGCAGGGAAGAAGGTCCCCCACCCACAGTCTGCTCTCAGTTCCCCCAATCTCTCTGTATCTTAAGCATCCTCTCTCTGTGCCCTGGACTCTCCTTTTCTTACCTCAGCAGCACCCCTCAGAGTCACAGAAGCTTCTCTGTCCCTGCTCTGCCCCCTCCTACACCCATGCTTGTCCATGCCTGGCTCTCCTTCCTCACTCCTCGGAGGAGATATTGGAAATCAAATCACTGTTGGAGTGCTGCTCTCAAGGTCTTCACAGGCTAAGTGACATTCTGATGATTAGGGGCAGTGCCAGGGACAGCAAAGTGTCCTGGTTTGGGTTCTACGTCTGCCACTAGAAGCAGTCTTCTTTCTCTCAAAAACCGGGGAGGTGTTTGACATCACCCAGCCACGCAGGGCAGGGCACAGGTGAGGGTCTGTGTGTGACCACTGCTGTCACTATGGCTGCCCCTGCTATTGCTGGTACAGCCAGCAGAAAGGCTGTCTGCCCACATGAGCCTCGGGGACAGCACAGGGTCAG
Source organism: Micromys minutus (assembly GCF_963924665.1). Taxonomy (NCBI): domain Eukaryota; kingdom Metazoa; phylum Chordata; class Mammalia; order Rodentia; family Muridae; genus Micromys; species Micromys minutus. The sequence continues at coordinate 40,403,167 of NC_137978.1, forward strand.
TGGGATATGTGTATTTCAGGAGCTGGCCTATTGGAAGTCTCAGCTGATGTTATCACACCCGGTATCTAAGAGTCCCACTCAGCTTCCCGACCACCTCTCTGGCCGCCATCTCCACAGTCACAGAAGAACCAGACCCTCTTTCTCCCTACAGAGATTCAGGAAATGCTTACAGAGTCTGCCACCTGTTGGAACCTTATGCTCTAGGTTTTCTCAAGGCCAGGATCCCTCTCTACACTTTTTCTGTGTCTCCCCAAACCAAGGGCAACTGTCCTGTTTTTCTGGGACAGAGCAAGGTTGGTGGCCAGTGTCAGCATGCACCCTGGAGGCTCTGGGTGCAGATCTTGCTCCCGCCCCTGGCTGGAGCCCCTGTTTTCCTGCTTCCTAGTACCCGTTCCCCTGGCTGACCTCAGGCCCATCCCCACCCAGCTGGCACAGAGCTACAGCTTCCTTCTGTCAACACTGTCTCTACCAGACAGAGAGATAGGAGGGCCCAGCTTTTGTCATCCTGGGGGAATCCAAGGTACACCAGAAGTTGATCTCCCTGGAGTAACAAGGATTTGTTCACCTCAGGAATATACGGGGACAAGAAACCCACTGTCATCTGTCATCTAAAGTCATTTCCCATCAGCTGTATGTCCTTGGTCGTCACCTACCTCCTCTGGGCTTCTGTCTACAGAACTCAGAAGTACGAGTCATGACTCTACCTTTTGGGGAAAGGAGTTTATACACACCCAGAGCTCCTCTGGAGTTGTATGTGCTGAGGAATATGAGTTACCCACTAATATATTGAGAAGCACAGGCTAACCCTCTGACTAGATGGACAATCTTGAGCCATCTGTATTTTCTCCCAAATCTCCAGTGTCCTCCAGTCTGTCTCATAAAGGGTCATTCTAAATAACGTCACGAGTCCCTGCCAGTTTTGAAGGGCTGTGATTGACACTTGGGTTTTTTCATTCCCTAGTGGGAGCCCAGATGCTTAAGAACCAATCTCTGCACAAGCAGATGGCCCAGACCACACCCACCTCCAACAACCCAGTCCCAGCTTGCTCCCCAACACCCTTCTGCACCCCTTCCGCCTTTTCCATCCCAAACTGGCACATTTTCTGGAGAACTAATAGCTTTGACTCCACTGTTTATTTGGAGACAATGGGAGTCAATTGAAACTGCCGCACCAAAGAAAAATATGTTCCACTTGGGTCTGGAAATTGCTCCGCACCCGCCTTTGATGAGGCTGCTCATGTCCGTCTCGTGCTTCTCTCTGCCATTGGCCACTGCGGTCCATTTGCTTAATGAACAGTGTGGCTTGTGGCCAGAGGGCGGGGCTGGCTTAGTGCACCTCCTGCTCACTGGCCAGAGTGGCTAGAGCGCCTGGCCCACCCCACAGCTTGACAGCTGGCCCTCTGGGTCACAGAGGCCACCGCGGTCAGCCCAGTCCCTGCTAATGGCTTTAATATAAAGATGGCAGCAGCCACGGTATACTAAGCCTTTCCTGGGTTATGTGCCAGGCCTGGGCTAAGTGCCCTGCAGACGTCACCTCCTTGAAGAGGAGCAGCCGTGAGAGGTGAAGGGCGCAGCTCTCCCATTATGCAGATAAAGAAGCATAGAGACTCATCTCTGAGTACAGGGCTGGTGCTCCTAGTTACTATACCCCAGGACCCGGAAAGCAACAGTGGAACTGAGAACAGCTATGGTACAAAGGGGAGGCAGCATTTCAGTAGGGATGGGAGGGGCAAGCAGCAGCCTTTACTTAATGTCTCCAGGGCCCAGGCCTCCCTTCTGATCTGACTCTGCTTTAGAACATGGGAGCAAGACCACACACACACACACACACACACACACACACACACACACCTTCCATCTCACACCCTTCAGTCTTTTGCTCCAGTCCTGAATACAAGGGACTGCAGCAGCCGATGGGATGTCTTTAAGCCCTCCAGCCTAAGAGCCTTCCAGGAAGGGTGCTTCTTTGCAGCCCTAATACAGTCCCCAGGGAACAGCGTTCTCAGGTGCTCCAGTGCATCTTGCCTGTGCCTTCCAGCTGTTCTGTTTACTATCAGAGCAAGCCCTGGGAAAACTGTTTTCCCTTCCCCTCCCCCATCTCTTCTCTACCTCAGCTCCTCCTGTGCCCTGGGGATTCTTAGGGCTGTGAATGCAGCCCTGTGAGGACCCCCCCCCCCACAAGCCTGCCTATACCAGCTGTGTGTACCACAGGTGGGAGCTGCCACAACACGGTTCTATCTTTTTGTTTTTGTCACCCTGATGCCCCCATGTGAGATGCTGGGTTACAGTCTGGAGAGCGGGTATTCAGGATAGGGGCGGATGTCTCAAGTACTGCTGTATCTAATGAGCCAGAGGAAGACCAGGCTTCATCCTTTGCCAGATTCCTGTTGCAGGGCTAGGGAATGCACGGTAGACCTGATACCCAGGGAGAGCAGCTTAGGGATGACCAGGCCAGGGCAGAAATAGGCTTCCCCAGGTTCCCTGGTTCCTCTGTAGCCTGCAAACACTCAACGGCATGGCACATTGTAGATCCACATGTTAGGAAAGAGTGGATGTTGAATGGCAAAGAAAGGAAAAAAGAAAGGAAGGAAGGAAAGAAAGAAAAGAAAGAGGGAGAAAGAGGGAGGGAGGGAGGAAGGAAGGAAGGAAGGAAGGAAGAAGGAAGGAAGGAAGGAAGGAAGGAAGCGAGGGAGGAAAGATATCACTGATTCAGTGACTAGTCATTTCTCTGCCATTCACTTTGCTCTTGTGCTGCCTACTCTTGCCAGGAATTTTCTGGTCTGGATGTTTAATATGTAATTATCTCCAGGGCCAGGCCAGGGAGAAACTAATGAGGTGCCTCAGGCACAAAGTTGAAGGAGCCATTCCCTCTCAGGGTCATGTGAGCGATTGGCCAGCTCAGCTGCCCAAGACAATCTTGCTGGTAGGAACGGAGAGTCTCCTGTATGGATGAGGAAGACAGAGTGTTGAAGGCTCGTTTGCAGATCTTGGTGACTTTGGGGTCTTCCTTTTGGCCTGTGGTGGTCTTTCATTTCCTGACTTCGCCTGCATGGGGATGGCCCCTGAGCAAGCCCCAGCCTGGGGAAATAAGGAAGAATCCCAATAGCTCGCTGCCTTTTATTGTACGTCTCTCCACACCATCACTGAGGCTAGAAGCCCAGATGTCATTGAGGCCAGAACTCCTGTCTACTCCATTCATAGAGTCACTG
>NC_137978.1:40411375-40636375 GCF_963924665.1 Micromys minutus
AATGGTGTGACATTTAAAAAGTCCTTCCAGGTCATGGGCGACATGGGTGTGTGTGTGTGTGTGTTTTTTTCATCTCCTGGCCTTTCAGCAAGAAAAAGGAGAACTCTGGGAGTCAGTCCAGCTGAAAGAGCCATTCCCTGGTGAGAAGGACTGCTGTTCCGTGGCATTCTTAGCTGATACCCTTGCTCCTTCCTGAGCAGCCAGGGTCAAGGTCTTACTATTTGATCATTGCAGATAGAAGCATGACCCAGCATTCAACTACAGTTCCCGGGATGCTGTATGTAACTGGGCACCATCACGCCCGTATGAAGAAGGAGACTGAGTATATACCCCACTCCATTGCTCCACCAGCGAGGTTCCTGTCTCCATCTTGATTTCTGCTAGGTCTGGATTAGAGCTACCATGGCAGACCTCAGGATATTGTCATTATTTTCTCCTCTAGGGACCCCAGTTCCCAACCCCATCCCTTGATCATTGTCAGCTTTTCCGCAGCCTCAGGTAACATTGAAATGAGGATGCGTTTTTCTCTTTTGGCTCATGAACATCTAAAGAATATTGGTTAGCGTTTGTCTTTAACTCATGACCTGGGCTGAGCACACAGCTATCCTTAAGGGAATGCATTTTGAGTAGTGTATCAGCATGTGGGCTGGTGAGGTTAACAAAGTTGTACAGAGTCTGCTCCATGCAGCCTAGCTAGCATTTATCAGCAGGCCCTCCGGGCTGGCAACTGAGCATCTCTTCCAGCCACTTGAGACCCTTTGTTGCAGACTGATGTGAAACCTGATCATTCATTATAAACCTGGTGTCCCCATCAGAAGTGCTTCCTTTCTTCGTCCTTCAGTTGGATGGATGTCAGTTCCAAAGATCAAGAATGTGGCCTCAGTAGTTTCTGCTCTTTACCTATAGCCTCTTGCCAGTTCACATAGGGATGGGGGCTCATCTCTTCTCCACTATTTCTGCATCTTTGACTCAAGACAGTGACTAACAGCAAAGGTGAACTTTCAGCAAATGTCTTAATTCTGGTTAGAGCCAGGCCAGCTTCAACCAATCAATCCTTCCCTCCCTGCCTCCCTTCTTCCTTCCTGCCTCCCTTCTTTCTTTCTCCCTGCCTCCCTCCTTCCCTTCTTCCTTTCTCCCTTCCTCTCTGCCTCCCTTCTTCCCTTCCGCTCTCCTTTCTTCCTTTCTTCCATCCCTCTTCCTTTTCCTTTTCTTTTTCTTTTTGTCTTCTTGAGATAAGGCCTCAGTATGTAGGCAAAGCTGTCTTCAAACATTCAATCCTCCTGCCTCAATTTGCACATTCAGGGATATAGGTACACACCACCAAATCCTTTCTTAGGATCTGAATAACTCCTGCCTGTCCGAGTAACCCACCTGGGTGTTTTCTCTTGTTGTCCACAATGCCTTGTAATTTGTGGATGCTCCCTTGGCCCCCTGCCTGCTGCTGTTTTCCACCATTTTTTTCTCTCTCTCATCAGAGGCTCCCCCAGAACAAGGTGTTTGTTCCAGCTGAGGCCTCCTGTTTCCTTCATCTGCTCAGGTTTCCTCACCAAAGCATGCTTTAGTCTCTCCCTCAGAGAATAATTTTCTCTGACAAAGAAGAGTCAGGAAACTCCTCTTTGCATTATTTATCCGCCCACCACCGCTCCTGGCCCAAATAGCCCCATTCCTTGGCTCTGAAATCTGTTTGTGGTTTTCTCCACCATCCCTACTCCCCCTGAGATTCAAGATTCCAGGAGAGTGTGTTTAGGAAGGAAAAATCAAGAAAAGTGTATTGCAACACCACGTTTCCTTTTTAAATTTCAGTCCTCAACCTGGGGGAGTTGGGAGAGGGGTGGCAGGTCTTCAAGGGAACCATCCATTTGAGGTTAATTGGTTTAGAATTCATTAACCACATTTGCCTGCCTGCCGCTGCCTTGTCTTTGGAACGGTGCTTGAGTTTTCCGATTCTTTGGGTTGCCAAACTAATAATTCACCTACTTTATTTCCTGACTCGAAGTTAGTTTGTTTTAGTCTAAATAATGCATATTCAGCTTCATTAGCATATATTTGGATCATTTCCGACTTGAATGTATTCAATCCCATCAATTTACCATTAGTGAGATCATTCAGGAGGGAACTTTCCAGATCTTTAATGCTGTGTCAGTCATTCCTATCTTTCCTAGGCATGGGGGAAGGGCGGGGGAGAGGTGATGAGAGCCTGTTTTCCATAGACACAGAGATGACACAGGGACCCAGATATTCCCGTCTCACAATCCTATGTAAGTGTGTCTGGGAGTTTGACAGTGAGGCTAGATGAGCAGGGCTATGTTGCCAGCTGTGATGACCTTGTAACTGGGCATAGCACTCAACATTGCATCTGTTGGGGCTTTAGACATTCCAACCAGAGTGACAAAAACAAAGAGTTCCTTGAGAGAAGCATGTACCCTGGCTACGCATGGCACCAGCTATACATTGGTGAGCAAAGCGTTCAAAAAGTTGCACACTGTGGAACTCACAAAGAAAACTGAGAACATTGAGCAAATAAATGCCCATAATAAAATTCAAATCGAGTCCTTAGTGACCTTCTTGCGTCTTTCCTGTCTTCCCTTTGAATGATTGGCGACGGAGAGGAAGACTGAAGAAACTGAGGAGATCTGAGCTACCCCACAAATGGTGAGGAAGCACAGATGTGAGGGAGAAGGGGCCAGATTGGAGGGGGGAGGAGGGGCAAGCTGCCTCTGCGCTTGGGACTGTGGAGAAAGAGGGTGATGGCAGAAATTTGGGGTGCTTTTGCTGGGGGACGTGTACAGGGGCAGAGCCACTGTACCATCTTAGCCTGTCAAGTATCTGTGCCTTCTTCCTCTGAGAGGAAGGGGGGTCTGCTGAGGATGAATCAAGGTGGCTCAGGAAGAGATCTGTCACCTTCGTGTCTTCCAAATATAATTACAATTAGTAATAAGTGTGGTGGAGGAAAAGAACGAGGGCTCTGAGGTCAGGGAAAGTCGATCCGAAGATGTGACTGACATTCAGGGTGAGGTCTGAAGGGGATGGATGGCGAGCACAGGTGGATGTCCTAGAATGTTTCAGCAACAAGCCCAGCACGGTGAAATTCCTGAGCTGGGCAAAGGCCCATCCTTTTAAAAGTCAATGGGCAGACAGAAGCTGTGGGTTTGGGATTTAATGAAGATGATATTCAGAAACATGTATAGGTAATCACAAAGAAAGAGTCGCCTCACTGGAGTTTGTCAGCAATCAGGCTGAGTAAGCAGAGAGGCCATGAGAGATCAGTATGGGCTGTGTGCCAGGGAAGGGGTACAGAGACCCAGGGCAGAAACAGACAGGGTTACTCAGGGGCAGCCATCCACACTACAAGAAATCCTGTGGCTGACAGTACTGGGTGCCCAAGGCAGACAGGCTGGCTCCATGTGCCGGTGCACCCACAGAGAGGGGCGCTAAGACAGAACAAAGGAGGGGCCCTGCGAACAACACTGCTCAGGTCATGGTTGGTGGGGCATTGCATCCCTGACACAGTGACTGTGGTCCAGGAAACTCTGAATATACAGATGAATGGTCTCTCATTCTGTGAGGGGGTGAGACATAAAGACGGATTGTGGAAAGGGAGAGAGGCTCCTGGGAGAAGTAGAGTCATAAAGGTGGAGAGGAGGTGCCTCTTCTATCCTGAACAATGAAGACTACTCCCTCTAGTCAATGGAAGAAACAAGTCCCTTCCTAGGCAACCCCATCCCCACCTTCAACTACAAGTTCTGACGTTCAGAGGTCCACGCATCTTCATGCAGAAGTCACTGTTGCCACAAGGAATATTGTGGGGGAAAGCATGCAAGATGAGTTCCTTCTGCTGCTTCAAGCCGGCCCAAGTAGCTAGACAGATTATACTCTACCTCTGATTTTGTTCAATAGAGACACTCGGTTACTGTGAGTGATCAACAGGTCTGCAGATAAACCATGAAAATCAAAATGAAAGGAACTCGTGAGAAGGACAGGAGGGATGTGTGTGTGAATGTGTGTGTGTGTGCCTGTGTGTATGTGTGTGCATGTGTGTATGTGTGTGTGCGTGTGTATGTGTGTGTGCATTTGTGTATGTGTGTATGTATGTGTGTGTGCATGTGTGTATGTGTGTATGTGTGTGCATGTGTATGTGTGTGTGTGCATGTGTGTATGTGTGTGCATGTGTGTATGTGTGTGCATGTGTGTATGTGTGTATGTGTGTGTGCATGTGTGTATGTGTGTATGTGTGTGTGCATGTGTGCGTGTGTGTGTGTGTCTGATTCCCATCAGTGGTAACATCTTTCTCAGAACTTGAACACTGTATGGAACTAAACAGACTCTGTTGGGTCCACACGGTGTCCTCTCCCCAGCAGTCAGTTGACATGGCACACATTGCTGGGAAGGATCATGTGGGTGGAAACACCATGAGTGGCTTGTCTGTGATTTATGTGACCTGAGAGCTGACACTTAAAGCCAGGTGTAGTCACCCAGCCCAGAGGTAGTATATGCCAGGAAAGGGCAGGTCCAAAGCTGCTGGACCTAGCCATGTGGGCCCACATGAGCTGCCAGAATATTAAGGAAACAAAATGCTTAGCTTGCCGTGTGACAGACCCGGTTAGTGTAGTCTTTGTTCTCCCTTCATAAAAGAAGCTATCTCAGATGAAAACAGACTGTAACAGGCTGCAGAGTGAATGGTAAATGCGGCTCTACATATCTGAGGCTGTTGTAACAGGATCTGATCGTGTTCAATCTGTGCTCTGGCATGCCTGGCTGTTAGTGTGAGCGTGGTCTGTCTGGGCTTTTCCATGACTCACCACCACCACCACCATTATCTGAGCATGTGCATTCATGGTAGATTTGTGGCCCAGTATCTGTCTATGGTGGGTAGACAGATACTGCCCGGCTTCCCATCCCCAAACCTCAGAGATGCTCAGCAGTTAAGAGCATGTTCTGCCCTTCTAGAGGACCCGAGTTAGAATCTCAGTACCCACACCGGGTAATCAGGGTTGTTTGTGTGGTCCTCACTTCTCTCCAAGGCTGTTGGCCACTGGCCCATGAGGACAAAGGGCGCAGAACTGAAGAACAGGGTTTTGGAAGGCCCACGAACACAATGGAAATAACAGACTTATCCCTGGGAATAGCTTCAGGGAGACAGATCAACTTTACTCAGGGTGAATTAAGGGCTATATGGGTTTGGAAAAGCGGGTAGGACTATCCAGGTTGGGTAAAGGTCGTCGGATGAAGACTAAGGTACGGAGATGCCTCATGGGGAGGCTTTCTAGAAATCTCAGGTATTAGCTGAACAGGTTCTTATCTGGAGAAAGGAAGCTGAACCTGTAATCTCAGCCAAGGTTATTTGATATTCCTCATATAGAGGGCACAAGGGTTTTTGGAACCCCATCAAGGTCAGAGGAGGAGAGGCCCTGCTAATAAAAGGAGTTTACCATTTTGCAGTGAGCTCAGACTTTCCCAGTAACGGTAGACTTTGGCTTTAGCAACAGGCTTCTCAGCATGTTTGTAACTTTAGTTCCAAAGGAATCTAACTTCTCTGGACTCTACAGACACCTGTACCCACACACACAATAATAGATTATTATTATTATTATTATTATTATTTATTTATTTATTTATTTATTTATTTATTTTTAACAAAGAAACTAAGACTACCCAATTTGGAGTTCAGAGCCAGCAGCAGAAACCCTTAGCAACAGATTCACTGCCAAACCCTAGAGAACAAAGGAGGAATAAACTGAGAGGCCAGCAGACCTGGAGGTGTTGGTTCTCCAAGAAGCCCAAGAGAGAACAAGATAACTCAGGAGAGGGGAGGTGTAAGTCCAAGTTATCACAGCAAGAATCAAGATCAGAGAAGGATCATGAATCAGGAACTGGGTAGGACACAGAGGGACAGATGAACAGGCAGAAAGACCGAGGCTGAATGGAGTATCCAGGAAGATCCAATTAGGACCAGGTTGGACAAAGATGCAATGGGCAGTCCACACCTGAGAAGTGGGGCTAGCGAGAGTCAGACTGGAAGTCAGCCCCAGCCAACTGGGAAGCAGACTCCATGCCAGATGCCAGGGATACAGCAGCTGAGAGCCAGACGGAAGGGACACTTGGGGCAGCCAATGGAGCAGGCTAGGGAAGAACTCTATGTGCAGTGCTGAGTTAGAAGCGAGAGTCTCCCGAATAGTCTCAACTCTCCAGCACACTGGCCAGGGTAGATGCCCCTGCCCAGGCTGGGACAGCCCCTGGCACCACAGTGAGCACAAAGAAAGAGGATGGGGATAAAACAACCATCGTGAGGATGGGATGTAGCAGCCCTCAATGCTCCCCCTCCCTGCCTGGCCCTACAAAACTAACGATAACATCAAAAATAGCCACTGTTCACATTTCAGTGAAACTTGCCATCTTTTAGGGGCGGTGCTAATGAGCAGGTAAATAAATGCATGTTTAGTTGCAACGTATTTTAAGTGGTAGGAGTGAAATGAGTCAGACTCACAGTGAAGAACAGAAAAGAGATTATATGGAAGATGTAAGGAGGGAAAGGCTTTAAGTTGAGGGACCCAGAGAACAGTAGGCTGAGATGGTGTTACCCCAGAAGGTCCTTCCACTGTTATGCAGTTTCCCCAACTTGATGAGTTCCCCTGTTGATTCCAACCATGATAGTTAGACAAATCTACTTAGTAAGAGGACATGCTACTACAGAAACTCGGGATACATTGAGTTCCAGTCCTCGGAGGGAAAGGGAGACTCTGTTTAAATAGGCCCAACTGTGACAATGCTTACTCCTGGACTAGGACAAAGATATACGTAGCTCCTAGGAACATTCAGTACTCATTCAAGCTAACCCAGAGACAGGCCTCTCTGTCTGTTACCAATGTAGCTGCTGGAGCTTATGCAGGGGTGAGGAGTGGGCTCAAGGGGCTGGTCCTGATGAAGAAAGCTCCTAATGTTTCTTTGGAATGTGATGGCAGAGACTCATAAGAAATGGAACAATTCAACGAACGCATGCAGCCATTCGTCCAAGAGATTTCTATTCAGCCTTGGCTGGAAAAATGTTTGCCGGAGAGAGAACAGGAAACCAGATTCTAGTCACAGCTGTCACTGAAAATGGGGTATTTGAGAAAAATCCACCTATGTGTCATTCATCAATGAGCTTCTCTGGTCACATTCCCATACAAAGATGTCTGACAGCATCCATTAAGGCTGTCTATGTCTTTCCCAGCAGCAACAGGAAAGAACAACAATACTAAGGGAGCTAGAGGACTCCATGATTAAGAGCACTTGATTTTCTTGGAGAGGACCTGGGTTCTGTTCCCAGCACCCACAGGGTGGCTCACAATAGGGTGTAATTCCAGTTCCAGAGGTTCCAACACTTTCTTCTGGCTCCCACCGGTATCCCATGTATGTAATGAACATATAGGCAAACATTCATACACACAGATAAATAAAAATGGTTTGGGGGCTGGAGGGATGGCTCCGTGGTTAAAGAGCACTGTCTGCTCTTCCAGACGTCATGAGTTCAATTCCCAGCAACCACTAGGTTCCTCACAACAATCTGTAATTGGATCTGGTGCCCTCTTCTGGTGTGCCAGCGACAGGATGCTCATATACGTTAAATTTTTAAAAAGTCTTACAAAAGTAATAATCTATCCAAACTAGACAGATTTGAGTTGGTATTGCTTTGTATGCAATAGAAATCCATTTTATCGGGCTTTATAAGGAAAACGAGAATGGACTGAGGCTCCAGCTTAAGTAAAGTGCTTGCCTAGCATGCATGAAATCCTGAGATCTACCCCAGTCCCCAACCCCTCCATCTCCACACTACATAAATCAAGAGGTGGGAGGATGAGGAGTTAGGAGGCCACAAAGGGTCCATCCGTAAAATCTCTGCCCTGCTGTAAACACACACAACAGATCCACTCATCCTGTGCCTGTCTACAGCCTGCCGTGTCCTTGGCCCTGTGTGGTCAGATCTGCAGATCCCTTTGGGGTTTGATAGAGGAAGAAATTGGAAGAGGTAGGTTTTCGGGGGAGGGGCAATCTTTTGGCCAGGGTGAATTCTGGGTTGGATTCCTAGGTAGCGTGCAGCCAAGAAGGATTTTAAGAAGCAGTGAAGCCATGTTCAAGTCTGGTGCAGCCTTTATATATAGCATGTACGTGTCAGGTTACACACACACACACCAAGTAGAATGCTGCTCTCAGCCCTGTGTGATAATCAGCCAGGGCTAAATCTAAAGCGAAGGGCTCTCACATGCTCTGTGACACTGTTCTGTTCCTAACAAACCTGGCATACCACACACCACACACCACACACCACACACCACCTCAGACTCACTTCTTTACTGAGGTGGCCTGTGGAGAAAGGTATGGGAGACGACATGGAGTCTGAATAGATGCAGAGGTGCAGGCTGAGGTGGCTGTAGCTGGCCTATCACTGCAGGACTCCGCCTGACTACAGCTGTTTCCACACACCCCAGGGTGGCAGAGGCCAGCTGGGACATTTCACTGAGTCTGCCTCCGCAGCTCTTACCTCTGTTGGCCACTTCACTCCCCCACCCTCCACTCTGGGAGGAGCCTTCCTGCTTTCTTCATGAGACACAACCTTGAAAGAGCCCTGTGGATGGCCCTAAGGCCTTCCCAGGCCCCCAAGTTAGGTCCCTTCTGGTAGGCTAGCTTCCCAACCCTTTTCTTTGAGCATCAAAAAAGGTCTCATACCCAGCAGATTCAGGGGATCCCAGGCAGAAAGCTAGACCATCTGTTTTTTTTTTCTTCCATCTGTGAAATAAAAAATCAGAGGGCAAAGTGGGGCTTGGGGATCTCCAGTTATCTCTTTCCCCCTTCCCCTCAGGGGCCTCACACTCTCCCCTGCAGCTCACCAGCAGTCAGCAGCCTCTCAAACCTGTTGAAATCCATTACCGACCTTTGGTCTCAGCCACCACAAAGGAGCTTTGCACAGTGCACAGGCAGATTAAACAAAAATGAATTGGCCAAGGGAGGCTTTGCGACCCTCTGAGTTCCCGCCTCCCTCCTCCCCTTTCTCTCCTTCTATCTCACTTTTATTATGATTTTTTTTTTCTGGGAAGCCAGCTGGGCAGAGCCAAGATAAGGCTGAAACGATCCCTGAGGTCACAATCACCTAAACGGGATTCACTTTGTTCCTTCAGCAAAGTAGGGCATGGCAGTGCCTCTGCACGGGGCCTGTTAGTGTGGAATTCATCGCATCTTGCAAAAAGTGAAAATAAAACAAAATGAAAAGCCCATAAAGTTGAACCGTTAAATATTTAGGGCTCGTGATGAACAGTGTGTCATAATATTTGTTGAATTGCATTTGTGATTCAATGCATCTTTCCCACTTAAAGCCCCAGTTTTCAGAGGTGGATGGAGGAAACCAGAGGAAGTAGGCTGTGTCAGAAATGAAACTCCGGCTTTAATTTAACCTCAAAGACGAATCTGGCTGCCTGTACGCCCAGGGCTGCATGGCTGTTAGCACTCTCGGGCAGGGGTCTCTGTCTCCCCTGGAGCCTGTTTCAGTGTTCACACGCTGCTCCGTGTGTAATTAAGCAGGTGCCCTTCGATGCTGGATTTAAATTATCAAATGTCAAGACGTGACACTTTATTTGTGTATGTTTTCCTTGCTTAGCAATTCAGGCAGTATCTGGGGAACAGGAGTGTGTCTGCAGGGCTCCCAGGAGGAGCTTCCTCCCGTAACTCAATAAGGTCTACAGTTCCATTCTTGGGGAAGGGGTTTATTTGTGCTCTTTCATGCAGCACCCCCCCCCCAGGAGAACCTGCAAAGCTCTCTTGATTTAGCTGATCAGAAGGAAGGCCAGGATCATTTCTTGAGATCAAAAATGGGAGCGAGTAAAAGGTTCTGGAAGTCTAAGCCTGATCTGTTGTGGTGTCCCCAGAGACAATGTAGTCGGGGGTGAGGGGGCAAGGAAAGAGGGAGGCAGGGAGAAGGAGGAGGAGGAGAGAGAGGGGAGATGGGAATGAGAGAAGAGGTAATGAGGGAGAGATGAGAGAATGAGAAGGAAGGGAGGGCGGGAAGAAGGGAGACGGGGGATAAAGGAAAAACCCTGGTGTATGCACATTCTATAAGCTGCCACAGTCTCCTAGGCCCTGAGGCCTGGGTCTTCTCCTTGTCCATATATTCTTCCCTGTGAGTTTTCCTATCTCTGCCTACTCTGTGATGCTGACGAGAGGATCACAAAGTTGGATCTGAGCAGACATTTGCTGTCCTGTCAAGATCACCGAGGGTGCAAAGGGCAGAAGGTGGGGAGAGCCTTCTTAAGTAGAAGTGGGCTCCAGGAATCTAGAGTCCCTGTGGCCTTAGAGGTCTTCAGAGAATGATCTCGAGAATCTCTAGCTAATGATGTCTGAGGTCCACATGCTGTGTCTTTGGGTATCAGGGGGCAATGACGTTGAAAAACTAATGTAGATCTGTTCTGGGTAGAGCATTAACCTTGAGAACTAAGATGGTGACCTTGGAAATCAGTGCAGAGGTAGACCTGTAAGTGAGACTCTCAAGGGTGGGAGTTCAGTATCGACTGTGAGGCTGCAGGTCTGGCCATCGCTACCTAAGTGTCCAGGCCAGTCAGGGCTGAGAAAGTGTTGCTCAGGAGTCCTCCAACAGGTCCCCACCCCAACACTGAACACTTCACTTTTTCAGGGCTGCTAGGACCAAGAGCTTCAGAGAGCCTTTGCTGTGTGACCAAGGCTGTTAAGAAATCCAGATCCCAGAGCAAAACCTCCTTTTGGCTATGCTTGGCTTGTGACAGTGCCACCCTGCCTGCCTTTGTGATTGTGTATTCCCAGCCTATGGGAGGGGCACTCCACAGGGCCAAAATGGAGCCAAGTTCTAGATTTCAGCAGGCTTGTTTGTTTCCACACAACATCTGGGGCGTCTTGCCACCATCTGGATGTGATCCCCATCGGCCTCTCTATGATTGCCAGGAGCTGTCATAGACATCAGCTGAGGCAGTCTGACCAGAGGCTAGACAGCTTACAGAAGGGCTCTAAGGACATGTTTGGGGGCTACTCCAGCCGTTGGGAGCAAGAGCTTGGGAGCAGTCTGCTATGGACCTGCTGTGCAGAGACAGGAATGCCTGCGAGAGAGTACTTCAGTGAATGCACATGTGTGTGAGCATGTAAATGTCAGCATACATGTGCCTTTGAGTGAGCAGATGTGTCTCGGTGTGCTCTTGGAGATGACTCCGACACACACTGACTGCTTCATATGTAAGACAGCGTGCTATCGGCCTGCGAATACACTTGGAAGTCCATGGTATGTGTGCCCCCAGTTTCTGTGTCTCTGGCCAGTAAGTCTTCTAGTATGTATGCCCACCCCCACCCCTCCCCCCCATGAATAGGTGTGTGCCTGTACACTTGAGAGCCAGGCGCCTGCTAAATATTTGCTTTGCTGGGCCCTGGGGAGTACAATTGGCAGAGCTGCCAGCCCAGGCGTGCTGTGTTTTTGACAGCTCCAGAGCATGGCCTCAGAATGTGTGAACTTTCTCAGGGTAAACAGCTAATGATACTGCCTCGCCTGTGCTGACCCCCTAGCAGGCCTCCTTGCAAACTGGGAGTTGTTAGGCAGCTATCAGCTGGTGCCTCCCTCCCTGTTTTCTCACATGGCACTCCAGGCCACAGAGGCCTGCAATAGGACTGTGGGACTCAACATTCCCTCCCCTCCTCTCTGCCCAGCCAGCCCACTCAGTAGTAGAGGAAGAAACATCTTTTCTTAGCCAATCCCTCCTCACTCTCAGATATCAGCACCTCGGAGAGCTCTCCACGTACGCTTGGCGGGGGGCGGGGCGGGGCGGGGGGCGGGGCGGGGCGGGGCGGGGCGGGGCGGGGCTACCAGCTCAGCCCAGCACCTGCCCCTGACTTATTTCTGGAGTACCCAGTATGGTCAAGGTCTCTGGGCCTGTGGGTCTCCAGCCACTGTGGGTCTCAGGATCAAGGAAAGCCCTGGTTAGGGCATAACTGCCTGGCTAATAAATGCAAAATCTCACTCTTGCTGGAATTGGGTCACAGCTTCGTGGAGCTCTTGAAACCCTGGCATAGAACTGATTTTATTGAGGGGGAAAACTGGCCTTTAGTCCCCTTGTGCTAGCAGCATCCTCCCTGTGGCCCTCAACCCTACTGGCTGTCTCTGAGGTGTGTCCATCTGAGCGTGTCATTCTTTTGTCCTTAGAGCAACATCTTTGTCCTCAGCTATATGAGACTCTGAGATGCAGTTCTTGCTTGTATGGGTACAAGCAGATCAGTTAGAACATGCATGTGTACATATGAGGAGAACCAGTTTCCACTCAAATCCCACTCTGCTGGTGGTCTAAGCTCTTACTAGTGGCCTGTTGCTTCTGCTTTGAGCCCTATCTAGGCCCCTCATAAAAACAAGAAGCTTTAAGAAGCTCTCTCAGATCTCCACCAGGCTCGAAGAAGCTGTTTCCTGCCCTGCTCAGAGCCAATCTAGCAGAGGCCCCTTTAACAGGCAGATCCAGCCTCCTACCCCCAACCCCCTGCCGCTGAGCTGAAGAGAGCAAACTTTTCCAGACAGCCCCTGTCTGTGTCTCATTACAGAGACACAGCCATATTCCATTAATTCCTCATTTGCTGTGGGCAAAAGCGCTGATATGTACGTTTTTACCTGGGGTGGTTTTAATCAGTTAATTTAACCAGAAACATTAATAATGTATTTCTTTGCCACTCGACTGCCCATCTGTTGAACAACTTACCTGTTGGAAAGTAATGTCACCTCCTGTGACTCAGAGCCCTCGGCTGCCCAGGAACAAGATGAGATCCTGCATAGTTAATGGTTTCTTGGAGCAAGGGTGAGGGCCAGGGGGTGCCACATGCACTCCTGGGCGGCTGCTCCGAAGCATGGCATCTCTCAACCTCAGCTCTGATGGGCTCTGGCGAATGCCACCTCCCACCTGTGCCTTTGATATCTGCTTTGTTGAGGGCTGTGGCTTCTGAGAGAGGCTGGAAGACTGCTCACAGCTCAAGGAGGGGAGAGGCTGGGAGAGGATCTGCAAGGGTGGATCTGAGCTCTAGCATTTTATGTTGCTGGTCCTTGGTCACATAGCTCATTTGAACTGTCATTGACCTCTCGATGTCCTGGGAAGGCTCAGGGAGAAAGACCATTGGTGCTTGATCAAGGAAGAAGAGTTCCTTCCTTCATTGCTAAAATACTCTTGATCCTAGACCATTTGGATCCATCCCAGGAGGGCTGCAAGTCTGAGGGAGCATGGTGAGCCAAGGGTCCTATTCAGCATATGTAACCACCAGTTCGGAGAGCACAGCACCCCAAGCTCTACTCACCTGACCTGGCACACTTGGCCGTCTAGTTGCTGAGCCATGGGCTGTACCAGGAGGAGATTCTTCAAGATGTGGTTGAAGAAGCAGCTGAGGCAACAGAGAAGTTACTTAGTTGAGGAATGACAGGACATCCCCCCCCCAACCTCCTTCACCTCTTCTCTTCTGGGATATTCACTGTCCCCCTTCCCCAGAGACCACGAAGCAACAAAGTTCCGGGGATCTTCAGGGAGCGTCTTCCACTGCTAAGCCCACTTTCCCACTAAGCTCCTGTCATCTTAAGGGCTGGAGGTGTACTGAGATAGGCTTCAGCACGCGGCACAGCCATATTCTATACCTGGTTCTGTGACCCTGTGACCTCTCACTCCTGGAGAGATGTGTGAATGCAAAGCATGCTTTTTTCTGAAGTTCTCAGTGTCCCCAAGGTGAACTGAGGACTTCCCTGGATAAGGTCCGGGGTTGGTGCAGAATTCTTGGGGCATAGCGGGTTCAGTCCTCTGTGGGAACCACTTCCCCCTGCCTGGAGCTGTTTTGCTTTCTTAAAGCTGGAAGACACAGCCAGCTGAAGGCACAGACTTTCATGTACTTCCCTAAAGGGGGAAAATGCCACCAATTAAACTATGACACGGTTCTTTCTTATCATCTATTGCAAAACCCATCTCCATTTCAGGGATGTTAAAATGGAAAAAAAAAAAAGTGTGATTCGGGATCAGTGAAATATGGAAATGAAAATATCGCTGCTGTTTATCAAGGGCTCTGTGCTCCAGGGACTCTGCTTGATGGTGGCGTCTCATTAGATCCTCATGGAACCCTGTGATTGGAGAGTCTGCTCAGAGGGGTTACCTAGTGAAGAGTTACACGGTGATCTACCAAGAGCTCTCGAGTAGGATTGTGGACTCTCAAGATTGCTTCTTTGGTCTTCACTTAAGGACCACGAGGTTCGCATGGCTTGCAAGTAGCAGAGAGCTGCTTGGTCAGCCATTCTATTGTTCTGAGACCGGCTAGGAGGGACAGAGCTGGGCGCCCAAACCTGCCCCACTTATCTGACGCCTGTGCTCCAAAGAGAACAGAGGCTTCAGATGAAATGGATTATGTCTCTGGATCTACCCCTGCACGCACACCCCCACTCCCTGTCCCAGGATGCCTCTCTCAGGCCCTCCGGCTCTCTATTGCTATCCCCAGTCCAGCCCCATCCACCTCTGAACAAGCATTCACTTTCCCTGACAACTGCTTGGTGGAGGGTGATCCCCACCTCTCCTACCTCCTTCTGATTCCTAACAGTCAGGAATATGCGAGCAGAGCAGCAGGCAGGCAAGGACGAGGCAGAAACTGAGATCGAGATCTGCCGCAGAAAATTCACAAATTGGTCCCAGAGAGCAATGGAGCCTCTTTTTTGCCCATCAGCTCACTTCCCCGACCATTACCAAGCAGCTAGCATGAGGCCGGTGGCTGGAGCAAAAGCCAGGAGTGGGCAGGCATGGGGAATGGTATGGGGTAGAGTGGCTGCTTTTCAGAGGAGCACAGAGACCCAGGGCTGCAGCCTAGTTCAACATCCTCCAGTAAGAACTGGAGCTGGAGCAGGGGAGGCACTACTAAGATGTAGTTCCGCTTTGTTTAGATGGACAGAAGCCAAGACCGACCTGTTGTCTATCCTGGGACAGGAGGTGCTTTCTGGCCTTTTAGATGGACAGAAGATAGAGTTAGGTCCAGATCTTGCAAATTCAGGGACCTACCTTCTTTTGGGTCTCACATGTAGAGTGGAAAGGAAGGAGGGCCCGCTGCTGTCAAGGTGCAGCTGTTCTGAGCCAGGCATAAGGACATCTTCTTTTACCCTACCCAGAAGTCTTGGAAGGTGAATTTGTCATTTCACAGATGTAAAAACTGACTTGCAGAGGGAATGAGTAACAGTTGGCTAGTCGCTGAGGTACAAAGTGCGCCAAACTAACTGAGGGCCAGGGCACTGTACTCTGGTCCTTCTGGGGAAACTGAGACATGAAACAGAGAAGCCAGGCAGGACAGGGTGAGCTCATGGAGAGCACCCAGTGAGGAGACTGGCCTGAAGGATGGGTCTGTTGGAGTTATTTAGAACCGCACAAAGCCTGAGAATAGACACAGCTTGCTGTTGAGAACCGGGAGCCCGGTGTTGCCCACTCAGCACTGGTGGCTCCAGATTGCTGTCCTGACAGGAAGAATGTCACTTCATTTCTGGAGACCTCAGATGTCCTGGCTGTGGGAAGGTCTGAGAGGCCACCTGTGTATCCTCTTGTGCTCCTGTGCTGCCTAGAGATGAGGTACCATTGCAGTGAGCTAACTACCAGACAGCCTAGTGACACTGGACAGGAGAGCCAAGGTTCCACAGGCAGAAAAAGATTTGCCTGAGGAGAGATGAGCAGGCAGGATATGACTTTCATACCCAGCTATAATATACACTCTCTGCCCATCAGGCAGTTTCTCTCCTGCTCTGTCTACATCTCACCTTTAAAGGCCTTGCCTGCCTCTTCTCCTCTGAAAAACCTCTTGTACCCTTCCCTTCATCCTTTGTCCTCAAAGCACGACATTCACAACAGAGGGGCATCCTGTTGTTGGTGATTGGGTGCTATTACTCTTTCTGACCATCGGGCTATGAGCAGAGTGTCGTGAAGAACACGTGCCTGTTTGCCTACTGTCTGCAATGCTTGGGGCTAGATATGATTGCTGTGTCCGGTCTCCTTTGCCTCTCTCCAGAACCTCTCCTTGCACACTCTCCTCCCAGTTCTTGGCACAAGCAGATGCCATCTTGAAAGCAGGAGCTGGCTCACTTTGCTCCAGGCTACATTTCCCATGCTTAGAACAGTGTGGTACAGCAGGCGTTTGGTGAATGTTCTGTTATCAATAAGGCAATTTAGAGAAGAGTTGAGTCACACAGGGCCCAGGATGGGAGCTTTGTTCACATGAGTTCTATTTATTTGCCTCTGTGTCTGGAATGAGCAGCTCGTTCCTTGAGGGCTTTCCTGTCTAGTCTGAAGATTGATAGGGGTAAAACCGTGGGGCAGATATACAAGGTCATCAATCACCCATCAGTGTTGTCTGGGGGAAGGAGACACTTGGCACATCTGGCTTCTAGGTGTGAGCCATGAGGGAGTTACATCATTTTGGGGAGCTCGTCCATGAAAGTGAGTGTCTAAAACTTAGGGACATGGCCCAGACTGAATAAGCAGATGTGCATCTGGCACAATGTCCGGTATGTGAAAAGTGCTCCAATGTGTTGCCACTGTGAATAAACAAAAGCAAGGTCACGAGGAAGTGACGGCCCTTAGCCTGACTGAGCAAAAAAGTCTCGTGTGACTAAATGGTACTTTGCATGAGGATATTGAGAGGGGATAAGGCAGAGTGGGGGTGGCAGCTAGATCCATGAAGCCTGGTCCTCTGGGAAAAGCAGGGAGAGAACAAGAGGAAGCTGGTGCGGGATGGGAAGAGCGAGAGCCATGCAGGTGGCAGGGCAGGTGACAAAGGAAGGGGTGAAGAGGGTGAGGATGACACCACACTTACCAGCTGGGACACAGAAGGTCATCAGTGTCTTGGATGGCAGGCCCAAGGACAGAGTAGATTTGGAAAGCAGGACCCGAATTTGATTGTAAGTATGTGTTGGTGACATGGTAGAGGACCAGAATGCCCACAGAATTTCTGGAGACCCTGACCCTGTTAGAGCCCAGTCCCCTCAGCCACAGCCCAGAGACTTCACAGCTTCCCATCAAAGGCCACACCTATGTGGAAAGGGAGGAGCTGGACAAGCAGCCACCAAGCATGGGCAAAAGCCTTATTCATCAGGAGGCTCTCTGGTAGCCAGTCCTTTTGGGGGAAACTCTGCATGTTTCAGTCTCACGGCTCAATTGCCTAGACTTGGAAATAGGTTTATCTGCTGTTAATTATAACCTTGTGAGGCAATAAAAGAATTCATTGGAAATGACGGGAATGAGATGTACCACGTACAATAGAAAGGATAATCTTGGAACCGCCTCTGGCTAGGAACCTTACATTCTAAGGACTGAGGGCTTCAGGGCTGACTTGCAGGGGAAAGCCTTCCTTGGGTGGGACTTAGGAAAAGCTCACCGGGACTCTGAGGTAGTCTTTCATCACCAGTGAATCTGCAGAGCCCCTGAGATTCCCTTCAGATGGCTGAGTTCGCTGAGCCTTCTTTCCCACTAATGCGAGCGGGGAGATCTGGGAGGATCCACCCAGCCAGGTTGTTGTGAGGATTAGATGAAACCAAAATGGCAGAGATTCAGAAGCGCAGGCTCAATGTGCAGTGCTGATGTTTCTGTTTGTCCGGATCTCCCTGCTCAGCTCCTTACCAGGTAGGGATGCAGGAAGGCCCGCCTTTTCATTAGTTCAGCATGCATATTTTAGGAAACCGCACTTTTAAACCTCAATTTAAAAAAAAAATTCAAAACTACTTATTTTCTCCGTTGCTGCTGATGCAAATTTAGGGGTTGCAACTTAGCTCCCCGCCTTGCAGTCACCTGCTGCCCTCCCTGTCATAAACTGCCTTAGGCTTTCTGCACGGCTATGATGAGGTGGAACTCTGAGGGTCCTTCTGGGCTAAAGGAGTTCAGTGTTCTGATCTGGATGCTTCTGCGAGGTAGCATCACACACACACACACACACACACACACACACACACACACACACACACTTCCACCTGCTTAAAGACCTGGGTTATATTCTTAAGCTTGTGCAGTGTCACCTTCTGCCACCCCGAGGCAGAAGTTCTGGTTCAAAATTTCTATGCACTTATTACCTTCCCAGAGTCTTGCTGCCTGTGTCTGCCTATACAAATCTATCTATTTTATGCATATTCATTCATATTCAAGCAATGCTGATGGAATGACCCCTCTGTGTTGGACATAGAGTAGACAGACACACTGATAGAGTTCATAACCTATTGTGCAAGGTGCAGAACAGACAGACGGAACTAAGCAACAAACAGATGTTTCAGCATGAACTGGGGCTGGGCAGATGCTGCTACAGGTAAAGGTACTTGCGACAAAGCTTGGGGACATGACCATGATCCCTGGAACACACATGGTGGGAGAACAGAACTCAGCAGAACAAGCTGTTCTCTGACCTCCACACACGTGCTATGGTGCACATACACACACAGGATCAAGTAGTGTAATAAAAAAATTCTTTTTAAAGAGATTACTATGAAATACCTTATAGATCTGGGGAGTAAGCAAAATGTTTGGGGTAGAGGTCTCCCCACTGTTTTAGCAGCTGTGGGTCAGGCGCCTGAACCATGGTATTGGCTTCCCTGAGCATTCAGTGAGGGGAGAGCCGAATGGTTGAATGTCTCTATCACTGGTGTTAGTGGATGACAAGGTCGCTGGGGATCCCTTTGAACAGCCGCAAGCTTGTGAAGACTCAAGCAGTCTCATTTGCTAATGATCATAATTAAGTCAGAATCTCTTATTTCAGCCAAGGGCCCTGGGGAGAAAGGCACAAAGCATGAGGTTGATGAATTGGCTCCCCATGCTTTTCACCCTGCTGGGCTTCCACCTAAGCGAGATGTGTGCCCACACCTGCCCAGGTGTGCACACACATCGGCACACTAATGAGAGCCGAGTGAGTAATCAGACCTCGAAGGCTGCATTTAAAGCAGCCAGCCTCCTAACTCTCTGGGAATCAGCCCAAGAGAAAGAGGGTCCGGTCCCTCAGTACCCCTTGGGGACGAGTAGACCTCTTCATCTTTTCTGCATTCTTTCACATTCCTCTCTAGTGTCCAAAGCTGGGCATCGGGAGTGAACAGGCTGACACATGGAAAATCTAGCCCTAGACCTCATGGTTCAGAAGCAAGGGAAAGGAAAACTTTTGCCCAAATCACTGGAACACAGCGATTCCCCAAAGCGCCTTTCCGGTGAGATGATCTGCCAGAAAAGGTTTCCGCGGTTGTCATGTCGGTGTGGCAGAGAGCAGAGCAAAGGGGAGCCCTGCTCATTTTCCCACACTGTGGCTGTTGAGGTTGCCGTTCCTTCAAAAAGCCAGAGGTGCTCAATCTTTGCTCTACTTACTCCCAGGGTTTCACAGATGGAGTCCGAGCCTGGGTAGGGATGAGAAGAGAAAGCCAAAGGACCCCAGTAGAACAGAAGAGAAGATGCACCCTTGTGCGTTATAGATTGAGCGCCCTTTATCCAATGTTTGGAATCGGCAGTGTTTCAGATTCCAGAACTCTTCTGATTTTGAAATCTTCGCCTAAGCTGTCACATAGCACCCCTAAGTACGGATTCTGAACAGCTTCAGACTCTGAGATTGTCTGAGCACAGCAGCACAACTCAAAAAGTTTCTCTTTTGTAGACATTTGTTTCCCACTACCAGATAAAAGAACGGAAGCTGCCGCCCCTGACCAAGCAAACACTGAGTTTAATTGGCCACCCCGGCAAGTCACGCCCACATAAGAAGGAGGAGCCTGGATGGTTCATGGCTGAGGGCAGGGAATGTTGGTAGATCTTGGCTAGGGAAGACCACACTGACTTTAGTAGCATCACATGGTTCCGCCTTTGAGGGCTCCTGTCTGGGAGCAGTTTGCAGAAGAGCCCTGCCTGGGGGTGGGGCTCCTCCCCGTCAGGAGCCCTGCTGGAGGAGGGGGAATGTGTTTGGGTATCATCAAGTAGTAAAAACATGTGCTTTGGGGTGTTTTTTTTTTTTTTTTTTTTTTTGCTCCCCCCAGGCTCACTTCTGTCACTCCAGCTGCATTGTCAGAGAAGAACAAAATAATACAGAGTAGAAGCTGATTCTATAATTAGTGCTGTTTCTTCACTGTTCATTCCCGATCTCCAGAGATCAATTAGCTTGCTTTTAAGCTAAAAGGCATCTGAATAAGTGTTTAACCTGCATAGCAATTGATATTTAAAACAGACGAGGATAGGAGTGATAAAGTCTCCAGTTCTCTTCACTGATCTTCCCTACCTCACCTCTGGCCACCGGGGCACCGCTCTTTTTCTGGTGCTGGCCCCTCTTTCCTGTAGACACCTATTTGGAGCACAGATGGACTGTTACTTAGGTTATAGACCGACTCCTTCCACCATCAACGTCGAACAGGGCCTCTCTGCAACCACTCACATGTCAGTCCATGGTCACTGATGCTCTCCAAGCACGTGGCTTTTCAGGGATCTTATCCTCAGTTTCCCCATTAGTGCTGGGTGGGGTGAGGAACTTCAGGAACCCAGTCCTCCTAACTGGGTGTCTTTGTTGCTGATGGCTCTAGGGGCATTTGTATGTTGTTTGATTTGTCGTGTAAATATCAAAGCCTGAACTGGAATTAGCTTATTAAAGCAAGCAGTGGTGTGTGTGTGTGTGTGTGTGTGTGTGTGTGTGTGTGTGTGCACGTGTGTGTTTTAGCATTTTCTTTACAGTGTGCTTTGATAGCCTCTCTGCTAGTGCATTAGACCCTGGGAAAGATGGGGAGGTACCTGAATGACCAAGGTGTAGGCTTTACCCTGCAGATGACAGACAACCACAGAGAAACTAGGGAGCAAGTAGAGTGGGACACACACCCTGTATCTACAGAGTGTTGCCACATGGGAAAAACCCTCAGAGCTTAGGGGATCTCCTAATTCAGACAAGGGTGAGGGTTGAGAATGACCCCAGGAAGCAGCACCCTGAGATGCAGGAAGGCCAGGGTAGGAAAGCAAAGGAACCACGAGAACTCATAAGCTGTGGGCTGTACTAGGGACTCCTGCTGCCCTAGGTACCGTCTTGCTGGGGCCTCTGGGAGACTGTGCGCTCAGCACAGATCTTCCTGTCTGTTCACATCCTGCACCTCCTTGTTGAAGCTCCTTCTGGTCAGTGGCTGGCACTTGCAGTCTGTCCCCTCACTGGCCAAGTCTTGTGCTTCTTAGAGAAGGTCAGGGACAGAGAATGTGAAGGGGTGTGGATTCGATGTCTGCAGATGGCCTCCGGGTAGGACAGAGGAAAGCAGTGCGTGCCATCCAGGCTCAGAAAAGAATTGGGAGCTGGAGTAGGGAGGGTGAACTGGGGAGCTGGAAGGCTGAAGAAAGTCATGAGGCAAAGGGCAGTTGGGGAGGGGGTGGTGGTGGCAGTAGGAATGAGGACCCTGAGAGAGAAGGGTGGTCTGTGCTGAACTGAAGGGCTGAGGCTGGAGAGGGGTCCAAGCTGTTCAGGAGGGACTCAACCTTTCAGCTCCTTGCAGGCCTGTAGGAGGATGTGCTATGGGGCTACTGTAGAGGAGGTGGATATCCTGTTTCTCTCCAGGAGGCCCATGTGGTAGTTCTAGATCTCCGATTCTGCTGCCTTCCGGCAAGGACATTCAAGGATCCCCAGGTCCCTCTGCAGCACCTGGTGCAGCCCTCTCCCCAGCAGCCAGGCTCTGGCTCCAACGCCTGATGACAGCCCATCCCTCATCAGGGTCTCTAGGTAGCTCAGAAGCCTGCAGCCATCTTCTTGACGTGGTCGATGTCGCTGTATTTGACTTGCATGTCCTGGAGTTGTACAGACAAAGTTCCACATATCGCCAGATCAATTAAAACAACTGCCACCAGGCCCTGGGACTCAATCAGGAGTACTCCCCTGGGACCCTAGGGGCGGGCATAGACCCTCCTCAGAACCAAGCTGCTGCTTTTCTGAATATCGAAAAGCGAAGGCCCTCAGTCCCTATGACTGTAATGTCCTATTCTTACCAAGACCTGACCAAGCCTGTTTGCTGATTTGTGCTGCTAAAGCCCTGGGACATCCCATGTGGTCAGCAGCACTGGTGTTCTCATTTCTGACACACGATGCCACCAAGAAAACTGGTCAAGGTCGGTCATGTGAGTGGGGGAGTGGTGACACCAATGTACGGTGACTTAACTGTATAAAGTCCTCAGTTAAGCCGTGAGTTCATCTTCTATATGCCCCCTTTCCCTTTCCAGTGCTCACTCTCCACCTGTGCTCACCTCTGGCCAGGTCTAGAATAGCAATCCCTGTAGCACACACCTCCACCCGCCTTCCATCTCTCCCTGCTGATCAAACACAAGCCCTTCTCATAGAGCTGGACCAGAGCCAGCCTCCCTGCACCTGGCTGCTATGCTCCTCCCACATCTGGACTCAGGGCAAGCCATAGGTTGCTTCTCCACTAATGGCCTCAGCCCAGTCTCTCCCGAGTCCCCTGCTGTTTCAAGCAACTATCTCAGGAAAGTTGGAGCCCTTAGAGTGCTTTATTTGCAGCCCAGAGTCATTTCCTGTCAGAGCCTTGAGCTCCTGCAGTGCTGGGATGCTTTTATTGCTCAGACTTACCTGGTACCTGCACTGGGCCCATCTGCTCAGAGTTGTAGCCAGTAATTAGCAGTGTAGTGAATGAATACGCGAATGAATGAATGAGTGAGTGAATGAATGTATGAATGGAAAGAGCCTATCTCGGGAATTCTCTGCTGGGTGCTTTCAGCCTTTCTAAACCACATCCAGATACCCCTTGACTTCTGATGGGGCCATCGTAAGTACAAATTGAAAAATATCACCTATGTGAACCCTTCTGCACTGACTTGAAGCTGAGCACACAGGACACTGGCACAGCTGACTGAAAACTGCCACTCACTGCTGCCAGCATCACGAGAGTATGATGCTGTGTACTGCTAGGCCAGGCCAAGGTCAAAAGTCCGAGTCAATGTGTCTTGCTCTCACACTATCATAAACCTAACAAACTATTGCAAGTCAGTATCATCTATTTTGTGTCCGGCAGAGACAGCTAGCCACCATGTCCTTCTGCTTGCTACCCCTCCTCCCACAGAGACAAGGGCACAGATAAGCCCCAAAAGCAAGTTGAGAGGCACACACCCCCTCACCCCCATTCCGAGTTGGCACAAAGGGCAACCTGTTTGATATCAGAGTCAGATTCTCCCAGGCCACGGTTGTGCTAAGAGCTGCAGGGGCTCTGGCAGGGAGAAGGGTGTCCAGGTCAGGACGGACAGGGAGAGAAAGGGCTTGGAAAAGAGGAGTTAGGAAAAAGCTCACTGATCTCAGTTAATCTCTAGGACACCTGAGAAACTTCAGAAAGAGAATGAAAGTAGCTTCGAGAGAAGGAATAGGGCCGCTGCCTGAGGACTTGCAAGTCCCAGGGCGAATACTAGAAACTCTGTGTCTCTCCTGGGCCCAGCTGCCAGACAGCTTGCTGCAGGCCATGTCTGCATCTCTTAGGTTCACTGTGTTCAGGGACCTATTGGCTCAGCGCTTCTGCAAAGACCAAATTAAAGAGAAACCTCGGTAAGGGGTCAGCTTTTCATCCCAACTGCCTGGAGACTCTGGGGGCATCTTGATTCCAGGGAGGCAGAGATATGGGGTACTGGGTCTCCTCTTGGACCTGTAGTCTTGGTGATAAGGTCTGCAGAGACAACAATAGTCGTCTATTGTAGCATCTGCAGTCATACCCAACTTGACTATGTTTTCATAACATCTTCAAGAGATTCTACCACATGGGTACATTCTTAAAGGTTTAAAAAGCAGTCTGTGCAAACAGGAAGAACATGGAAGCACATGTGAAAATGCCAGGTCTGGTGGCATGTACTTATAATCCAAGTGTCTTAGACAGGGTTTCATCTCTGTGAAGAGACACTATGACCACAGCAAATTCGCATAAAGGAAAACATTTCATTGGGGCTAGTTTACAGTTTCAGGGGTTTAGTTAATTTTCATCATGGCAAAAAGCATGGCAGTGTCCAGGCAGACATGGTGCTGGAGAAGGAGCTGAGAGCTCTACAATCTGATCCACGGACAACAGAAGGAGATTGAACCACACTGGGCATAGCTTGAGCATAGGAGACATCAAAGCCCATCCCCATAGTGACGCACTTCCTCCAACAAGGTCACTGCCACTCCAACAAGGCCATAGCTCCTATTAGTGCCATTCCCTATAGGCTGAGCATTCAAACACGTGAATCTATGGGGGTCATTCCTATTAAAACTAACATAGCCAGTGATAGACAGAGACCAGCAGAGCCTGAACTGGCTGGCCAATCAGCTGAGCCCACTTGATGAGTTCCAGGCCAGTGGGAGACCCTGTCTCAAAACAAGGTGAACAGTGCTACTGAGAAAGATATCCAAGGTTGTCCTTAGGATTCCATGTGCACACAAACACACATGTGCACATACCCACACCAGTCCAACCCACGATGCTTCTGAAAACATGCTCTCACATTCTGAAGGAGGAAGGAGCAAGACAGAAATCTGTCCAGGGACTCTTGAGTTCCTTCCCTCCTTTCCCTCCAGCCCTGGGTCAGGGGTGAAAGGTGAGAGTGCGTTATGTGTCCTGCAGGGTGGAATCCCCATTAGCTGCAGAGACGTCTCAGATTTGAAGGACACCCTGCCAATAAGCACTGTCCACAGAGCAAGTGCTTTTGGTAGCTTCTGCCGATTTCTGTGATGTGGATTCTCTCACTTTGGCTGCCTTCAAGCTGCCTGCCTGCAGTATAACCTCTGGATTCAAACGCCCCTGAAGATTTAACTCCTGCCTCTCAAAAAGCTGGCAGGAGCCAGCCTTGCAACCCTCTGCCTTTGGTGGCAGAAAAGAATTTGCCACTTAGTTGTACTAACAATATACTTAGTGCTCCAGGACCTCTCTTCTCGCTCGTATAAAACGGCAACAGTAGTCTTCATCTCTTGGAGCTGTAGAGGTCTTCGGGAGTGTGTGACAATGGGGGTTAGGACTAAGTGTGTTCTTTTTGCACAACCGGTGTCTGGCAGGACGGTCATTTATTTCACATGCTGGGCTTTCAGCAGAAAGCTTATTTGAAGACAACATCCCAACTGTGTCCCAAGCCACATGTGTTCATATCTTCTGGGACAACACACACACACACACACACACACACCCTATCCCATATCCTTGGCGGCCCTGGTGTCATTGCTCCATTTTATTAAAGCAGAAAGCAGTGACAATTATTTTCATAATGAACTGGCTCTTCAAATTAATGCCAATTACACTATGCAATCATGATTAAGATTGTGCATTAATCAACGGTGCCAACCTACTTATTAGCCTCTTTAAATACTGCTCGTGAGGAATGTATGGGAAGGGAGAAAATGGAGATGAGCCAGGGGATTGGGGGAGCTGTCTCCAAGTGGGGCAGGAGCACTCTTCAGAAGCCAAAGCCCAAAAGTGCTTGTGCTCCACGGGCTTGGGGCCTGTGCCCATCAAAGGGGCGTGGTCTGGGTCCCATAGGGCGGGGCTTAGATCAGAACTCAGCCCACCAGACACCTGGGCTTCTGAAACCAAGTTCTGCAGAGGGTGGGAAGACCAAGAAGGTAAAGGGTTGACGGGGACCCTTGACTGTTTGTGAGTGAGATTAGAGCCCTCCTTCTCCCCCAACTAAAGAGACATGCAGTCAGCACCTCCCCTCAAAGTGTCAACTGGGTCATAGGTCAGATCCCATGGATGCAGGTCTATGGTGTTTCTAGAGTCGAGGGATGAGCAAGGTAGGTTAGAGGAAGAGGAAGGCTGGGGCAATGAGGTAGCCTCAGCTAAGGTTTGGCATTTTGTTAAAACATCTGTTGGTTTCTGAAGGTGCCTTCATGATAGAGTTAGGCCACTGCATCGAAGATCGGCTGGCTCAGTAAGGCAGAAATGTCTGCTCTCTGGGTGTCTACAAGAAAAGACTGTCAACACCTGCCCTGGGATATGGAAAGTCAAATCTGTTGAGATTTTGTAAACCCCACCCCACAGTTACCTGGCGTCTTAGTCAGGGTTTCTATTCCTGTACAAAACATCATGACCAAGAAGCAAGTTGGGGAGGAAAGGGTTTATTCAGCTTACACTTCCACATTGCTGTTCATCACCAAAGGAAATCAGGACTGGAACCCAAGCAGGTCAGGAAGCAGGAGCTGATGCAGAGGCCATGAGGGATGTTACTTACTGGCTTGCTTCCCCTGGCTTGCTCAGCTTGCTTTCTTACAGAACCCAGGTCTATCCGCCCAGGGATGGCACCACCCACAATGGACAGAGCCCTCCCTCCCTTAATCACTAGTTGAGAAAATGTCTGACAGCTGGATCTCATGGAGGCATTTCCTCAACTGAGGCTCCTTTCTCTGTGATAAAACCAGCTTGTGTCAAGTTGACACAAAACTAGTCAGTACACTTGGCAACAGCCAGGTAAACCCCACCCCACAGTTTACTTGCAACAGCTGGGTATGCTCTGCCACAGTTACCTGACTGTATAAAAGGGGGCTGTTTGCCCCCTCCTCTCTCTTGCCCTCTTTCTCTCTTGCACCCTTGCTCTCTCGTGCCGTTGCTGTACCCCCCTTGCCCTTCCTCTCCCTATTCCCTTCCCCTCTCTTTCTTCATGTGCTCATGGTCAGCCTCTCCTTCTCTACTCCTCTCCTCTCTCTCTCTCTTTCTCTCTATGCCCCCACTTCCCTCTTAACTCCCCTCCCCATGCCTTGAATAAACTCTATTCAGTACTATACCGTCCAGTCCTGTGGCTGGTCCCTCAGGGGGAAGGAATTCCCAGCATGGGTCCTCCAAAGGCTTCCTCCTTGCCCCCTCTTGACACACTTCCATGGAGTATTTCCCCCCCCCCCACTCTCTTCATCTTTTTTGTAACAAAATCCCTTTCATGTGTCTAAATCATACTGTTTCCTCCTGTAATGGATGCCTTTTGACATTCAGAACATCCACACAGGCAGCTTTGCTGGTATAGTTCTTCCTCGGAGCAGTGAGGCTTTGAGTGTGCACCCCGCACTGCGCGTGGAAAAGCAAGTCTCGGGAACATGGAGGAGCTTCCTCTGATGGAGACAGCCCGGTCTGAGCAAGGCATGCTGCCTCTGAAGCCTGATCGAGGAATCTTTCTGCTGCTCTGTGTGAATGGAGGGCATACCATGCCCACTGCCTGCTGGTCATGGTCAGCCATAGAAGACAGGACCTGTGATGATGAGGGTCTGGTGGCAGGTTGGCACAGGGCAGATGTCAGCAGGTTTTCACAGAACTGAATGATGAAGGCTTAGTTTCAGCCTTTGCGGAGTCCTGTCGAGAAGCGTTGTGTCCCACAGCCTTAAGATGTGCATGGAGAATTTGCTTCTGATATGAAGCAACCAGACTAGGAGCTCTTGGTTTTAGTTCGGTTTGTTTGTTTGTTTGTTTTCCTTTTTTTCCAGAGAGGGATTCTCTATGTAGCTTTGGTTATCCTGGAACTCACTCTATAGACCTGACTGGTCTCAACTGGAGAGATCTGCCTGCCTCCGCCTCTGAAGTACTGCAATTGTTTTTGGGTTTTGTTTTATTTTGCTTTAAAAAGCATCTATTTGGTATTTATCCACTATTTTTGCTTTTGTATTTAGCATATATGTGCATGTGTGTGCAGAGGCCCGAAGAGGACTGACTTCCTGTGTTCTGCAGTCAGTCTCTGACTTATTCCCTTGATACAGGGTCCCCCATTGAGCCTGGAACAAACATTAGTGATTCCCACCTCTGCAGCCCCACGCCTGCAACAATGGAGCCACAGTTCCAGTTCTGCACATAGATACAAGACTCAAATTCCAGCACAGCAAGTGCTCTCTCCTGCTGAGTCACCTCTCTACCATGTATGCAAGTGCATGTGCACACATGTGTGTGCGTGCACACATGTGTGTGCGTGCACACACACACACATACACACACTTTATAAAAATATTTTGAAGCAACAGTACGTATTTGCTACAAATAATTTGGAAAATTTCAGGAAATATGAAGATCAAAATAATCCATTAACCCCTTGTACCCAGACTTAGTTGAATGTAACATTTGGAAACAAATCCAGCTTTTTTTTTTTCTTCTGTAGCTATAAATAATATCTTAAACCTGATTTTCATTTGATAAACAAGTATATGATATTACTTGCAGTGTTTTGAGGGAAGACAACGGCTGCCCTCTGTGCTATTAAACATTCTTTAAGAGCATTTTAAAGCGTTTCTTACTCTCCAAGCTTTTCCTCGACACGGACGACTTGCCAAACAACAGCAAAAGCACACGCTCCATTATGTTTTTTTTACTTTCTAGAAAGTACCACTGTTAACATTTTGGTGTGTGTCCTTCTGGTGTGTCCTTTTTTATTTTAATTGGAATCGCATTAGATTTATAAATTAATTTGAAGAGAGCTGACATCTTTACAATATTGAGCCAGCCCTTCCAGAAGTAAGTTATGTCTCCCCATTTATTCAAGTCTTCTTTTATGTCCCCCAGTAAAGTTTTGTACTTGGCTTGATGGAGGAATTGCACGTTTATTGTAAAGCATTTTACTTTTTTTTTTTTTCCTGTTGCTTTTGTGAGTAGGTTCTCTTTTATTCCTTGCAATTCCTTGCTGTTTATGGCCACGGCACAAAAAGGCTAAATGTTTTGGGTTATTCGCATGTGGACCCTTGAGTGCATTCTGGGCTTAGTTGCTTCTGTTTTCATCTGATTTCCTTGAGTTTTTAAGGGAGCATATCATCTGCAAGTATTAATGCATGTCTGCAAGTAGTGTGTGTGTGTGTGTGTGTGTGTGTGTGTGTATACATCAATGCATGGAGGTCAAATTAGGTGTATCTCACTAAACTTGGAACTCAGGTTTTTAGAGTTTTGTTTTGGCTAGACTGGAGGCCTGCCAACCCAAATCATCCTATGGTCTCTTTGCCTGCTTCCTTTGCTCCACTCCAGTCATGGGGTTACAAGTGAACAAAACCATGACCCCTATATCTCTCTCTCTCTAACACTAGTGCTGGGAATGCAAACTCTCAGGTTACCTATGAAGCCACCTCGTCAGCCACTCTGAGTAATCTTAACTGTCTTTTCTGATGGTGAAACCTCGAGTCTTTTGCATCCTGTTCAGACCATAGCCTTAAAAGAGTTTTATCATGAAGACTGTGTCATGCTTCTGGAGAGGAGCTGCGTTTGCATGTGCCCCTCACGTGGCCTGTCTCTTTGGACCCGCACCCTCTCCTCCCCCATCACTTCCACGCCTCCTGTATTTTAAAGCAATTTCCCTGTATCTCACCATTCTTTATCCTCATTTCTACGCTCAGGACCTGTTTCACTGTGCAGGTGGGTTTTTAACATACTGAGAAATCACTTGCTTTGGGACACCGAGGAGATTCTGTTTTTCTAATATTCCACAAAGTTATCCTTCTACATTAAGGCATTTAAACATTGTCTTCCCATGTCATATGCCATTTTGTCCGTTTGCTGACCAGTTAAGCAGATAAACACAGTGGTGTGGTGACTCTTCTCGTTAGAAGAGGGGCATACACGGGCTCAGTGCAGAATTTTTTGGAGAGGAGGAAGAGCACAGAGAAGCTCATCAGTCATCCACAAGTGACCGCTCTGAGAAAATGACCCTTCAGCATCTTTCTCCTCTTGTTTCGTGCTCGTGTGAGAAGGTTTATGCTCACTCATGCAGGTTCACAAGCGTGGGTTCTCAGGCCTTAAAACTGGTGGGCTAACGTCCTCTGGGAAGGGATGGATTTTGCTCTTTACTCTTTAACATACTCACTTTCCCCTTGACTTCCATTTTTTTTTCTTTTATTACTTTTATATATTATATATATATGATTATATATATATCAATTGTTTTATATAATTACTTATACATATGTTTATTAAATTTAATAAAATGTATTTATTTTGTGCCGGGGTATGTGTGGGTGCATGTTGGCATACATGCACGTGCTTGTGTGTCTCTGTGGAGGTCAAAGGATGAATTCAGGTGTTGTTCCTCAGGGGCTGTCCACCATCTTTAAACCAGGTTTCTGAAACTGACCTAGTGGGCTGGCTGGGTCCTCCTAGTCCAGCCTTCCCAAGGCAAGCATTACAAGCCCGCACCATCAAACCTTTAGTTTCACAGTGCTATTGGTTGATTGTTACATGACATCCAGGGATTGAACCCTTGATTGCAAGGCTGAACTACCCCACCCCCCGCCACCCCTCCCCCTGTGTTTCTCTATTCAATAGAACTTAATTTGAGGGAGGAGGTTTTCAGCTCACGGGAAAATGGAGCAGAAGGCATGGGGATTTCCCAGGTCCCCTGCTCATAGCCTCCTCCGTGGCCACTGCCAGGCACTAGAGTAGGGCATTCCTTCCAAGGGCTGGACTCGCACTGAACACACTGTCTCCGCGTGTGATTCGGGCACTCGCTTCCATTACCGAACACTGCGCTCCTGACAAATCCATAGTGATCGCGGTGTCATGCAGAGTGATCTCAGTGCCCTAAAATGCCTCTGCGCTTCCTTCTACGCAGCCTCCCCTCTCCCCATCCCTGGTGACTGCTGACCATTTTTACTATCTCCACCTGATCCCTTCCCAGAATACTGCTGGAATATCCAGTCTGCAGCCGTTTTCAGGCCTGCTTCTCTGTGTAAGATAAACCGAAGTTTTCTCTATATCTTTCCAGTCGTTTCATGGTTTGATGTAAGCGTGGGCTAAAACCTCGCTGTGTCAACGTCCCTGCTTCTTTGTCTATTCAGCTAGTGAAGAGCATCCCGGTTGCCTCCCAGCTTGAAGAACCTTAAATAAAGCTGCTATAAACACCTTTGTACTGGCTTCTGAGAAGACTTAGGTTGCCAGAGACTTTGGGTAAATTCCAAAGAGCGCAGCCGCTGGATTGAATTTGTCATTCATGTGTTTGGTTTTCTTGGGAGGCTAAGGCAGGAATGTTGGGTTGTTATAAGCTTGAACCCGGCTTGGGCTACATAATGAGTTCCAGGCCATGGAATGAGACCTTTAAAAGAGTAGACTGAGTTTTATAAGCAGCTGGAATCAGAGTTCTGTGTCCCCTCCATCGCTGGCTGTTCCTCCTTGCTCGAGTCTCCACCGGGATTTGCTATTGTCAGGGTGTGACTTTCCTTTCTTGTTGGTGTGACTAAATATCTTACAGGAAGCACCATAAGGTAGGAGGGCTTGTTTTGCCTTGTGAATTGAGATGTGGCCGGCCCATCATGCCAGAGAAGGCATGGCAGTGGTTAGACCAAACCCAGGGTCAGCAAGCAGAATGAGACTGCTGGGGCTCAGCTCCAGTCTTTCTTCTCCCCCTTTTATTCTGTCAGGGGCTCCAGCCTAAGAATGGTATCCACCGACTTTAGGTCTCCTCCTCTTCCTCCTCCTCTTTCATTTCTTTATCTTCTTCCTCTTCCTCCTCCTCCTTCATTTCTTTCTCTTCGTCTTCCTCTTCCTCCTCCTCTCCTTCCTCATCTTCCTTCTTTTCTTCCTCCTCTTTCTCCTCCTCCCCTCCTTCCTCCTCCTCTTCCTCTCCTTTCTCCTTTTGTTTTCCTTCTTCATCCTCCTTTCTTTCGAGACAGGGATTCTCTATGTGTAGCCATGGCTGTCCTGGAACACCCTCTGTAGACCAGACTGACTTCAAACTCACAGAGATCTGCTTCTGCCTCTGCCTCCTGAGTGCTGGGATTAAAGGCATGTGCCCACCACCACTGCTGCCCTGTAGGTCTTCTTTTCTTAATGCTCTGGAAACATTTCTTAAACCCCTGGAAACACTCTCAAAGGCACGTCCAGAGGTGTGTCTCCTAAGTGACTCTAAATCCAGGCAACATGACAGTAAAGATGAACCATCCCATCCCAGCCAGTGTTCTGGATTTTGGCTATTCTCATAAACCATTGTTTCTATTTGTATTGCAAGGACACCATAGGACACAGTGTCTTTTTCTTTGCTGGCTCATCTTCTGTATATCTTTTGTGATGAGCTGCTTGTTACTGTCTTTGTCTGTCTGTCTGTCTGTCTGTCTCTCTCTCTCTCTCTGTTTTCTTTTTTCTTTTTGATTTATTTATTATTTTATGTATTTGAGTACACTGTCAACTGTCCTCAGACACAGAAGAAAGGGAATCAGATCCCCGGATGGTTGTGAGCCACCATGTGGGTGCCGGGAACCGAACTCAGGACCTCTGGAAGAACAGTCAGCGCTCCCAACCGCTGAGCCATCTCTCCAGCCCCTCTCTCTGTTTTCTTAATTTTAAATGTTTTGTATAACAGTCCTTTACAAAAAGCATCCAGGCCCATGGCTTTTCTTCACTATTCTAAGCACCTTTTGCAGCATGGGCAATCTTAATTTTGATTGGGTCCAACCTATCAAGTCTTTGTTTTATGGAGCGTGCCTTTGATGTTATATTAAAAAGTCATTGCCAAAGCCAAGTCAAAACTTTGTTCTTGTGACCTTCTAGGGTGTCAAAGGTCACATGGCTCTTCTTATTTTGTGAAAGATGCAGGATCAGTGTCCAGATCTTTTTCTTTCCCGCACATCGATATCCAGACATAAGTCACCCACGTCTTCTTCGTTGCCTTTGCTCCGGTGGCAAAGATCAGCTTCATGTTTTAAATTGCCCCGTTGATTTTATTTTAATCAGTTTTGTTGTTGCCTTTATAGAGATCCTGTGCATTTTTTTCTAGATTCAGAAAATATTCCTTTTCTTTGATTGCTAATGTGTGTAGTATCACATTTTTTAAAAAAGTTTTTCAAATCATACCTTTTCTTGCTGGTGTGTAGGAAAGCAGTTGACAGTGTTTGAATTCTTGGGCTAATAGCACATACTATGACTCTTCATTGTCTATTCATGTTATAGCATGTGTTGGAATTTATTCTTTTTTATAACGGACTCATATCCTCTTGCATATAGGTCCCACAGACTGCTTAACATCTCATCTTCTGGTCTACAGCTTGGCTTGTCCCTGTGTTTTCACCATTGTGAGTAAACGCCTGTTCACACGGGTGTGCAGATTCCTGCGTACGTCCCTGCTGTTCTTTGGATATGTTTTCATGCATGGAATGGCTGGGCCATCTCCTAATATAATAATCCTATTTCTGCAGTACTGCTCTACAGACTAGCTGGACCATTTATATCTCTACTGACAGGATACATGAGTCCCAATTTTCCCGACCCTTCATCTAATTCATTTCTTCATAAATGCATTTTGCATCTATTTCATTTTATTATTAAAATTGAACTTAAATGTGTATTGACTATGTATGGGGGGGGGTGCATTCCCCAGTGCGCATGTGCAGATGTCAAAGGACAACTTGTGGGAGTCAATTCTTCATTCCACCATGTGGATCCTGAGGATTGAACTCAGGTCACCTTGCGGGTGACAACAGTGTTAACCAGCTGAACCATTTCACCAGACCATTCAGCAGCCTTTTTAATAGTGTCTGTCTTAAGTAGTGTGAGACAGTTACATCACTGTAATTTTAATTTGCATTTCCCTAGAGATTAGTGATATTGAACATCTTTCAGGTACCTTGTTGGCCATTTCTGTATCGTCTCTGACAGACAAAGTGCCTGTTCACACCTTTATCCACTCTGTCAGTCAGACTTCCTGTCCTTACTTATTCATAGATTTTATACATTTTTTAAAAACCTTTATTTTTATTTTATGTGCATCTTAATTGGAGTTTCTATTGCTATGATAAAACGCAACCAAAGCGATTTGTTAAAGAAAGGGTTTATTTGACTTTCATATCCTAAATCACAGCTCATTGAGAGAAGCCAAGGCAGAGAAACTCGATCTGGGTGGGAACCTAGAGGCAGGAGCTGAATGAGGCAGGAGCTGAGGCAGAGGCCATGGAGGGGCACTGCTTGGTAGCTTGCTCCTCATGACTTGCTCAGCCTGCTTTCTGAGAGAACCCAGGACCATCAGCCCACTGGAGGCATTGCTCGCAATGGACTAGGCCCTCTCCCATCAATCACCCCCACACCCCGTTAAGAAAATGCCCTCCGGAACTGCCTGCCTACAGCCTAATCTCATAAAGGCATTTTTTTTTCAAACGAGGTTCTTGCCTCTCAGATGACTATAGCTTATGTTAAGCCGGCATAAATATAGCCAGGACTATGTGTATTTGTGTTCTGCCTACATGTATGTCTGCACACTATGTGCATGCAGTATGGAGGCCAAAGGAAGGCGTTGGCTCCCCTGGGACAGGAGTCACAAATGGTTGTGAGCTACCACGTGGATGCTGAGAACCCGACAAAATCCTCTGGAAGGGCACAAGTGCTCTTAACCACTGAGCCATCTCTCTAGACTCCTGTCTTCATTTACATGCCTAAGGAAAACACCTTAAAGAAGGAAGGAGTTGTCTTGGCTTGGAGTGTTGGAGTTTCAGTTCCATGATTGGTGATTTCCACTGCTGTGGACCTGAGGTGAGACTGAACATGTGGTGGTGAAGCAAATCAGTTTCCATCGTGGCCGACAGGAAGCAGAGAGGGTCTAGGAAGTGACAAAGACAATATAGAGCCTGAGGGGTCTACATCCTGCAGCAAGGCCACACCCCCTAAAGTTTCCAGCCAAAGTAGCTTCCCCAGCTGGATATGAGACTTCAACAGATGAGCCTGATGTGGGGGCAACGGGGGGATCGTGGAATACTAAAATCATAACATCTAGGGTTTGAAAAACCAGCTTATTCATTTTACTTTGAGTATTTTTGTCTGTCAATATAAGTGCACACTGTTTGGTGCCCTTGGAGGCTGGAACAGAGTATTTGATCCCCTGGAATCAATGATGAATGGTTGTGAGATGCCTTGTGGGAGGTCCTCTAGAAAAGGAGCCAGTGCTCCTAACCATTGAGCCATCCTCCAGGCCCATGGCATCAGCTTTAAATTAGGTTTTTGTTTGGGTGTTTTAGAGGTTCACTGTGTGTCCTGGGTATCGGTCTTTTGTCCGTTATGAGCTCTCCAGGCACCACCATCTTTTATACTCTGTAGTGTGTACTTAGATGCATAGGATTTTTTTCCCCATGAAGTTCTGTTTGTCTAGTTTATCCTCTTTTGCCAATGCTTTTGCCGTTAACATCCAAGAAAACAGCTGCCCAATCCCCATGCCGTAATGCCCTTGCTTTGGCCCCGTTTCCCTTCTACGAGTCTGGCTTTAGACCTTATATTTAGTCGGTAGAAAGTTGGAAATTAGGAAATGGGAGTTTCCTAAATCTGTTCCTCCCAGGATTGCTTTGGTTATCTGGAGTTGAGTGTCCGGGTTGATTTGGGGATGGAGTTTTCTGTTTTTTACAGCAACAAATAAGCACTGGGGGCTTTGGCCGGATTGCACGGACTCCGTAGATAGTTTGGGGCAGTGTTGGTACCCTGATAGCATGATGTTCTGCCCATAGCCATAGGGTGTGTTTCTCTTACATTTCCTTTAACTTTGTTCAGCAATAATTTGTACTTTCCATCATCAAAGTCTTTTATCTCCTTTGGTTAAGTCAAATTACAAGTATTTTGCTGTTTAAAAAATTGTTAGTATAGGGGCTAGAGAGACAGCTCAGTGCTGAAAAGTGCATACCACGCTTGCAGAGGACAGGAGTTTGGTTTCTCTTCTGGACTCTGCTGCCCTTAGCACATTTGTGCATGTGTGTGTGCACACACGTGTGCTCTCACACAGGCACACTTGGGCATGCATATGCACATAATTAAAAACTTAAAATATTTTTAGACCTTATGGATACATTTTCATACTTTTGATTATATTGGAGGTGGAGTTGTATTTATAATTTTTAGATGATTCATTATTAATGTATGGAAATGCAATTTTGTCATCTTCACATAATATTCTACTTCACATAATATTCTTACTGGTTTTAAGGGTTTTTATGAAGAGTTTAGATTTCCCACATACAAAATCATATCTGCACATAGAAGTAATATTATCCTTTCCTCCCTAATTCAGGTGTCTATTTTTTCTTGCTTTTGTACATTTGAGACACTGAAGTTGCAAGTGAAATTTCATATAGTTAGGTTAATAGTCCTGTTTCTCACCGTTTTCTATCTGCTACCCTGGCTGTCATATTTTAGTTGTCTACTCTTTCTCTGCCTTTTGCTTTTTATCAAGCAGACTTTGTGATTCTAGAATCTTCCATCTCTTAGAGTATCAGCTGTACTTTCTCTTTCTTGCGGCGGTTCTCAACCTTCCTAATGCTGTGACCCTTTACTACAGTTCATGTTAAGGTGACTCCCCGTCTTAGTTAGGGTTTCTATTGCTGTGAGCAGACACCATGACCAAGGCAACTCTCAGAAAGGAAAACATTTAATTCGGGCTGGCTCACAGTTTCAGAGCTTTAGTCTATTAGCATCATGGTGAGAAACATGGCACCATGCAGGCTGACATGGAGCTGGAGGGGCCTGAAGAATTCTGCATCTTGATCTACAGGCAGCAGGGGACTGTGCACCACATTGGGTGTCCCTTGAGCATCTGAGAGCTCAAAGCCTCCCCTGACAGTGACACCCCTCCTCCGACAAGTCCACACCTCCTAATAGTGCCACTTCCTATAGGCCAAGCATTAAACCACATGAACCTACGGGGACCATTCCTATTCAAACCACCACGCCCCCAACCATAAAATTATTTCGTTACTACTTCATAGTTGTAAGTTGGATGTCATGGATTGTAGAGTAAATATCAGATATGCAGGATAGGTGATATGCAACCGGGATTAAAGAGTTCAACCCACTCCCATACCCAAAGGGGTCTCGAGCCATAGGTTGCAAATGAGCCATGGCTTTAGTGGTTGTTACTGCAAAGTTCAAAAAGCACATTTACAACCAATCCTCCTTCCCAAGATGCAGGCTGGTACCTTCTTATAGCTTTCCCCCCATGCATCCTGACATCCATGGTGCCATTTATTTGGCTTATAAATAAGTGTGTGTGTGTGTGTGTGTGTGTGTGTGATTTTAACTATTTCAAATAAGTGGTTATTGGCTAAATCAATTCAGAATGAGGAAAAAAACAATGCTGCCTTTATTTAATCTCTCCTTAGTGGCTTTCATTCTCGGCTGTGGTCCCCATTTTCGACCTACATCATTTTCCTCTTCTCTCGAAATGTCTTTCTACGTTTCCTGAAGGGGAGGTCTACTGTAAATAAATTCCTTTCATTTTAGCTGCTATTTCTCTTCACATCTGAAGGCTAATTTCTCCAGGTAAAGACTTCTGGGTTGACGCTCATTTCCTTCTGCACTTTAAATCTTTTCCTCCACTTGTTATTCTTAACAAGGTGGTCTGGGATGTCCACTGTAATTCCCATCTTTGCTAGTTGAAATAGAAGGTGTGTTTTCCCTCTGTTTTCCGAAAGGATTCTTTCCTGACAGCATTGGAGACACTGTAGCTGTGCTCAGACACACCAGAAGAGGGCATCAGATGCCATTACAGATGGTTGTGAGCCACCATGTGGTTGCTGGGAATTGAACTCAGGACCTCTGGAAGGGCAGCCAGTGCTCTAACCACTGAGCCATCTCTTCAGCCTGACATTGTAAGCCTTCGGTTGAGGGTTTGACATCAGTTTGGGAGACATTATCAGCAATTATTGTTTTCATTATTTCTTCTTTTCATAACTCTCTCCTGCCCCCCTTTTTTCCTTGAAACACCCTGAGTTTCTCAGATAACGAGTCCCTTAGCTTTCTCTTCCCCGTGCTTGCCTTCAGTTTTGGGGTTTGGATATTGAGGATACTGAGGTTTCCTCATGCTCACAGTTGGCCTGGCACAAGCATCGCCCTTCCTATCACGGTGGTTTGCTCTCTGGCATTCTCTTTTATCTCCTTTTCTCAGAAGTTCATTGTCTTCTGTGTCATCCACTTTGCTACAAGAGCCCTTAGGGTGTTAGCATGGCTGTTTTGGATTCCTAGTGGGGCAATTCCAACATACCCATGATCTCTGTGTTTGATTCTGATACTTGCGTTTATTTATTTATTTATTTTTTTTTTTTTGCTAGTATGTATGTGTGAGGTTCTCCAGTCCTGTGATTAGGATCAGTTCCTCTTTCCTCCTTCTCCCCCTTTGATGTTTTTTCTTTATGTGCACATGTGTGGGCACATGTGCAGGTAGGTGTGTGCCCACAGGCATGCTTGCACACATATGCACACAGGTAGAGACCTAGGCTGATGGTCAAAGTCTTCCCCAACCACTCATCTCCATTCCCTGAGGCAGATCCTCTCCAGGGCTCCCACTTCTCAGTGCTGGGATTACAGGTGAACTGCCATTCCCTCCTGGCTTTGACATGGGCACTGGGACTCTGACTTCTAGTCCTCCCATTGTGAGGCAGATGCTCTACCTGCTGAACCACCTCTCAGACCCAGGGTGAGTTGTTTTGTGAGCCTGAACTTTCTCCCCAGGACCGGTGACCCCTCCCAAGTATTTCTCTTTTCCACGCCCACCCCCAGGGCGAAGCACAGGAGTCCCATCTCCTTCCCCTCGGGTTCCTTAGGGTCTCCTCAAGCTCCAGCAAGCCTAGGCTCTAGTCAACTAATTCCCCTTGAGACCGACCTTGTAAGGAAGAAGAAAACTCTGACATGTTTTAAAATCATTTCTGTTGCCTTCAGCTGTTGCATGCACAGGGGCATTTCTCCA
Source organism: Micromys minutus (assembly GCF_963924665.1). Taxonomy (NCBI): domain Eukaryota; kingdom Metazoa; phylum Chordata; class Mammalia; order Rodentia; family Muridae; genus Micromys; species Micromys minutus. The sequence goes on from NC_137978.1 coordinate 40,449,976, forward strand.
CCCCAGGATTCTCTGTGAGATCTGGGAAAGGCTCAGAGGTTGGAACCCAGAGATGTGGGGGACCTGGTAAATGGTGCTCACTGGAGGGCTGGTCCCTCAGGCTTCACAGTGGGTCTCCAACAACTTGTCAGTTGTAATTTGTGTTTTCCTACGGCATCTCATGATGGTTTCTGCTCCCGGGTGTGGCTCTACTTCTGCAGACTTTCTTCACAGAGGGAACAAAATTCCCAACAGAACAGTGTAGCGGAAGAAGGCTTACAGTTTTGTGGTGGGGGAGGCTTAGCATCTGGAACTCTATTTCTGGAGGCAGGAGCTGGTAGATCTCTGGGATGTACCAGCAGGAGTCTGTTATATCTCTTGAGTCAGATCAGGAATCTGAAAGCCAAGACCTCAGGCTGGAATTGGGGCCAGGTATAACCTTCTAGTCCTGTCTCTATGGTCCTGTACCTGATAGCTAAGCCCTATATCTATACAAAAGATTTCACAGCTTCCCAAAATAGCGCCCCCAGCTGGAGGGCAAGTATTCAAGCACATAAGTCTGTGTTTCCAACTAAGGATTAAATATACTGTGGTACTCTGGTCTCTCTGGCCAGTTTTGGAGGAAATGATTGCTTTGGGGTTTCTTGCTTACAGACTCAAGAGAAGTTGTCATTGGATGATGTGTTGAGTTTTTTCCAAGCTTTTCATATGGCCTACCAGAAACTGGAAGCCACTTTTTTTTTCTCTTAGTTTTCCCAAATAATGAAAACAACCCAAATACTCATCAGCTGGCAGACGAATAAATGAAATGTGGTTTGTCTATGCTCAGTAATGATAGTTAGTACCGATACATTTACTCATTGATAAACCACTGTGTGATTTCATTTGCATGAAATGTTCAGGGAAAAAATTGGAGACAAAAAGTAAATTAGTGGTTTTCTGAGGGCACACGGTGAAATGGCCACTGGGGGTATTACGGGACAGTGGAGAAGTTCTGAAATTGGGCTGTGGTCTGCTTGCCTGACTTCCTACTCAAAACCACCATATTCCCCAAAGAGGTCTGTTTTGTGGAACACAAACGATATTTCAAGAAAGCCTATTACTGAAAGAATAAAGGCTTATCTACAAACACATGACAGTACTGACTAATCGGCGGTTCCCTTGCCAGTGGCTCAGCCCACCGATCCTGTCCCGCTCTTCTTCCCTTCCTGCATTTCCTCAAAACTGCAGCAACAGACACATCACAGACATTTCCACATCACTATGGTTTTTGAAAATAGTTGCACATGGTGGTGCATGTCGTAAGTCCTAACACTTGGGAGACAGAGGCAGGGAGATCTCTGAGTTTTAGGCCAGCCTGGATTACAAAGTAAGTTCCAGGACAGCCAAGGCTACACAGAGAACCCCTGTCTCAAAAACAACAACAACAACAACAACAAAACTTAAAAAAAATAATTTTTGAGAATTATAATAAAATTACATCATCTCCCCCTTCTCTTTCCTCCCTCCACACCTCCTATGTACTTTCTTTGGTCTTTTTCAAATTCGTGATCTCTTTTCCTTTAATTTTGCATACATACACACACATGCACGCACACATGCACGCACACACACACACACACACACACACACGTACATACTTACACACTCAAGGACAATTCACACGTATATATTTCTATAGAAATACAACATGCTCAGTTCATGTAATATAATATTTTATATTGTATATTATATATATGAAACACACATGTACACACTCATGAACACTTCCACATATATATTCCTAAATATAGAAATACAACCTGCCCACTCAAAGTTACATGCATTATGTACATCGCGTTTTCAGGGCTGACTGTTTGATATTGGATAGTCAATCTGTGATAGTCAATCTGTGAACCCTTCTCTGAGGAAGACTGTTCTCCTGCTCTCCGCATTCCTTATTGCCTGTGCTTCTTGTCTAGGGTGGAGGCCTGGAGAGATGTTCTTCTGGCATGTTAGCATGTCTGACAGGGTGGCAAGCTTGTCTGGGTCTTGTTAGGGCAGCCATGTTTGTGAAAGTTCTTGGGTCTAACTTCTCTGACATTTCTCAGAGACACAAGCTCCTGGACCTCTGGCTCTTTCTGTCTTCTCTTCTGCAATGATCCCTGAGCTCTAGGGGCAAGAGTTGTGCTGCCATTGAATTCATTGTGGCTGAGCTCTGCAACTCTGCATTTGGATTGGTTGTAGTGTTCTGTAATGGCCTCCATATTTTACAAAGAGAAGTTTCTCCGAGTCATATCGCTAAAGTTTTACAATTTCATGGATATACATGCCTTACCATTCCCTGGTTGGGTATTTCTAGATGTTCTCCATACGTGGCCATTATGAAAAGCAGTGTGTGCCATTTTCCCTGCCTGCCAACAAAGGAACAGGGCCAGAGTGTTTTCTTCTGCCTTCTCCCTTTGCCCATCAGATTAGGTACCCTGGCATCTTGCTGATTTCAACAGGAAGGGATTATTTAATTATGAGGAAAGGTGACACCTATCCCCACCCACCGATAGCATATTTTTCTTGATGGGGCACCCATCCTTTCTGCTTGCCCCTGCTTACACCAGTGTGTCTGTTTTTTTTTTTTTTTTGCTGATTCTAAGTGCTTTTTATGACATTAACTTTTATGCTTCTGTCTATGGTTAGCCTCTTGCCGTTCAAAGTTGTTCGTGGTGATTTGGGTGCAGAGAAGTCTAATGTGACTTCCACGAAAGTACCAGTCTTTCTCCCACATTTCCTGACTTTGTTGAAATGCTCAGACAGGCTTCTTCCACCTTGACATTATATACTATATGCCCAAATTTTCTGTTTTATACTGTTTTCTTTCATCTTTCTCTTGTTTCCTTGTTAAGCTTTGATTCATCTGGAATTTATTAATATTGGAATCTTGAGAGCCAGGCCTGTAGCTCAGTGGTCCAACGCTTACCTGGCATGTATGAATCCTAGGGCTCAGTCCTTGTACTGAAGAGAAAAAAAAATGAGATCCCCATATAATAGAGTAATTGTCAGGACACAATTAATGAATAATTCATTCTTTTGCTGCCGGGAAGCACCCTTTTCATTCATGTTTTAGATACTTGTCTCTGCCCAAGCTCCTTCTAAGGCATTTTATCTTGTTCTCTTGATCCTCCGCATCTTCAAACGCTTTTACACCGTTTTAATTATTTTGGCTTAATGATATATTTTGAAATCTGATAATAATACACGTTACCTTTCATCAATCCTGTAGAGACATTTTCTCAGCCAGTATCTAACGTTCAGCCTTCACGTTCAAGACTCATTTTTCCAAGTACAAGAGAAGTAAGCCTTCTTGTGGTTGTGAGTTGCAGCAAACTGAAAAAGGACTTTGGAGAAAACTGAGACCCAAAACATTACTTTCCAAGGAACAGCAGCATTGGGGCTATGTGTGTCTGCCTCTCTGTCTCTGTCTCTGTCTCTGTCGCCGTTTGTTTCATTGACCCCCTCATCAGATTCTCACTATGTGTCCCTGCATGTTTGAAATTCACAGTGATCCTCCTGCCTCTGCCTCCTGAGTGCTGGGATCAAAGGCGTGCACCACCACCTCAGGCTTGATTACCTGTCCTGCTGAAGGTGTTTTCTTTGTTTCCCTCATTTGTAAAATATTGGAATTGCGTGTTTATATTTTCATTGCTATTTGTTGTTTTCTATCCGCGCTGATGTTGTCAACAACCCTTTTGCTGTCAAGTTTCCCTGTGAGTTCTCGCTGATCTAAAAGAAGCACTAACTAGTCAGGTGGTGGCAATGGCACATGTCTTAGATCCCAGTACTTGGGAGGTGGAGGCAGGTGGATTTCTGAGTTCAGAGCCAGCCTGGTTTACAGAGTAAGTTCCAGGACAGCCAGAGATGTAGAGAAACCTTGTCTAGAAACAAAACAAAGGTGCTGACTAGTTATTTGACTCTCTGTATCATCTCTTGCCTGTCTTTGCGGTTGGGGATGTATGTATGTGTGTATGTGTGTATGTATGTATGTATGTGTGTATGTATGTATGTATGTGTGTATATGTGCATATATATGTGTGTATGTATGTATATGTGTGTATGTATGTATGTGTATGTATGTGTGTATGTATGTGTGTATGTATGTGTATGTATGTGTGTATGTATGTATGTATGTGTGTGTATGTACGTGTGTGTATGTATGTGTGTGTATGTGTATGTGTGTATGTATGTATGTGCATGTATGTATGTGTGTATGTATGTATGCATGTGTATGTATGTATGTATGTATTGTGTATGTATGTGTGTATGTGTGTATGTATGTGTGTATGTATGTATGTATATATATGTGTATGTATGTGTATGTATGTGTGTGTGTATGTATGTGTATGTATGTATGTATGTGTGTATGTGTGTGTGTATGTATGTGTGTATGCATGTACGTGTGTGCATGTACGTGTGTGTATGTATGTGTGTGTATGTGTATGTGTGTATGTATGTATGTAATGTATGTATGTGTGTATGTATGTATGTATGTATGTATTATTTGTTGCTTGCCCATTGCTTCCACTTAGTAGCACTGGTGCTCCAGGGCAAGCCACCAATTCCTGATTTGTGTCGCTATAAACCTGCTCAAAAACTTCCAGTAGGGCTCTCACGGGCCTTACAGGTGAAACCCAGCACTGACGATTTGATAAATGCTCATGCAGTTAAGCGCCTTCTACATTTTTCCTCCTTATCCCCATAAGTTACAACGTTGGCCCAAAAAGCCTCCGTGGACTCTGTGCAGTGGTCAAAGCAGAGGCTCAGGGTTGGCCAAAGCTCTGAGACTAAGCATCTAAGTTTTCAGCCCTTAGGAGACAGCTCCTTTGAAGCCCAGGGAGCCTGCTGAGGAGGAGGCAGGAAGACAATAAGAGCCAGAGGATAGGGAGGAGGGCTGTGACCTGCTGACTTGTGGCTGTGATGTGCTGACTTGTGGCTGTGGCGTGGCCAACATTCAGCTGTCCTGACCACCTGTGCATGACCCATACATAGCTTGCAAAAAGAAAAAAAAATTAAACGGGGGGGGGGGGATAGGTAGGAAAGAGCAGGAGGAAGATGAGAGACAGCAATGGGGAATGAGAACAGTCAAATACATTAACATACATATCATGTGCAAATAGTATCTTGCACCTTTGCTGAGCCCCTTCATTCACTTTTAATCTGGGTCTTTTCTGGTTTGTGGCATTCAGCGTGAGTCTTCACCAGCACTTTTTTTCCTTTAACAAGGTCTTTAGTGTTTCGTTAGGTATTAGTTAGTGTGATATTAAGGCTGAGGTGAGCTAAAGTTGCTTCAAGGGAGTGTGTTTCCTGCCAGTGTCTTATTAGACACTTTCTTATGGCAGTAGACGCTGACTTTCATCAGACACCTTCCTGAATTTTGCAAGTGAATCATATTTTCATCTCCTTTGAACTATTGATGTGGTGGAATGGGATTCATGGGCTTCTTTAGATTGAGCTGGTCTTGCATTCCTGAAATAAAACTATATGGTCATGGTATATTAGCCTAGTAATATTCTGGTAGGTTCTACTTGCCAAAACCCCATTAAGCGTTTTCATAGCAGAATTAAGTTGGTAATCTTATTTGGGCCTGTCAGATTTTGTTAGCAAGAATTTGCTCGTTGGGTAAAATGTATACTTTTTGAACTTGGAAATTACCTAGGATGGTATTGAATGCTGGAGTGAGAGGCCTTGTCTGTAAAACCTGAGTGGAGCATCCGTGCTCCCCCCACCTCCTACATCCCTGCTCCCACCCACAGCTCTGTCATCCCTCACAGGGGGAATCTTTGAGTATGCGGATGGTCCCAACGCCCAGGTCATGAACGCGGAGGAGCACGCCTTCCGATTTTCTGCCAACATCATCAACAGGAACAGGACTCTGCTGCCCAACACGACCCTGACTTACGACATTCAGAGGATACACTTCCATGACAGTTTTGAGGCCACCAAGAAGGGTGAGTGAACAGATCTTCACTGTGTGGGTCTGGGGGAGCCTTTCCCACTTGGTCTCGGGGGCACAATTCTGTCCCAGTTTAAATCAGGCTGTACCAATCCCCCAGAAGTAGAGGGGTGGGGCTTATGAGGAAGTCCCAGGCTAGCCAGTCATGGTGCTACAGATTGTCATGCCAGCAGCAGTGAAGCCGGGGGAGGATCATGAGCTGCAGGCCACCCTGGGCTATATAGCAAAGTTCAGGTCAGCCTGAACTACTCAGGAAGACACTGGGAGACTATGGAGGGTGGCTGGGAAACTGAGGAAACAGAGAGAGGGGCTGAGATTGCCCGAGATGTGGTCAACCAAGGTCTCCAGGACCTTTGGTCCAAAGCAAACATTTTTCAAACTTGATTTTTCTTTTCTGTTAGCTTAATAGACACATGTTAAAACCTACTTACCGTATAGGATATGCTGTTTGGATACATGTCTGCCTTGTGGATTGCTCAGATCGGAGGACCTCACACATCCAGTACATCTAGCATTTATCTCTCGCACTGTAAGAACACTGAAAACACTCTCTTTTCTGCCTTCTCAAAACATGAGGCACATTATTATTAGCCACAGTCACCTTGCTACGGAACTCATTGTATCCTTCATTGGCGTCCAACTCAAGCAGCGAACATATAAAGCAGACACGGCGCTAGCCCAAGAGCACACCATCTGTCTGCCATAAGAAGATTTTATGAGCACAGCGTGCTGCTTAGTGCCTGCAGCAACTTGACCCCAGAGCCTCCAGAAGAGCCCTGAGGTCTGACACCAGCCCTGGACTCACGTCCGTGTGTACTTTCTATTGTCTACGGAGTCACTAGGAAGTCCTGACTCACAAAGGCGAGTTGTGCTGAGTCCAGTCAAAGCTGTCCCATACCTGAATCCTCACGAAGATAAAATAAAAACAGAGATTCCCCATATCTTTGCTAATTAGACACATTTAAAAGAGGGAAATTCTACCCAAGGGGTCCTCAAACACACACCACAATGACTAACTTCTCAGTCCCTGGGTGAACAGCCAGTTTCCAGCATGCTACACAGCACACCGAAGTGCATGATGGGTTTCTTGTCACTGCCTTTTTGTTCATTTGGTTTGGATTTTTGTTTTTTGAGACAGCAATTGTCTGTGTTGTCCTGGCTGTCCTGGGACTCACTGTGTAGACCAGGCTGGCCTCGAACTCACAGATCTGCCTGTCTCTGCCTCCCGAGTGCTGGGACAGAGTGCACTACCACTGCCTGGCTTGTTACTATCTTTTAAAACTGATTTGCGTATTTTTGTTTTTTTGCGTATGAGTGTTTCCCTGCACATAGGTTTGGACACCACACGTGTGCAGCGCCCGAAGAAGCCAGAAGAGGGTGTTGATCCCCCCTGAGAAGGGAATTTGATTGTGAGCTGTTGTATGAGTGTCAGGAACGGAGCCCAGCTCCTCTGCTGGAACAACCAGTGCTCTTAATCGCCGAGCCATCTCTTTAACCCCATTTTAGTGTCTTTTAAAAGACAGATCCTATACATACACCCATTCGTGTGTTCATACACACAGTGAGCCTCCAGTCTCGAGGACTCTACAACCAGGGACCAAAATAATCAGGGAAAGAAATGGAAAGGAAAAAAAAAAAAACCCTCCAGTTGCTTCTGTACTAAACATATATAGACTTTTCTGTGTCATTTTCCCTAAACAATAAGCACAGGGCCTGTTTACATAGCATTTGCATTGCATTGTGGGACGAGGCGTCTTGAGACTATAGAGCGAGCATAAGGCGCAGTGTGTGGAAGATATATGCAAATGCCAAGTCCCTGTGCGCCAGGGACCCAGCATCTGCCAGTCTGCTATCTGCAGGGGGTCCTGGAACCAATTCCCTGCAGATCCTGAGGGAGACTGCATATCTGAACTATATTTTAACATATATATTTAATTCAAATTCAGCTGAAAGGCTTAGATAACTGGAAATAGCTCCCATAGAACCTTAGATTCCCATGCAGCCATTTAAAGATCTCAAGCCTAAGGAATCTCATTTCCAAAATGGCTAGGTCATCTTTTCCGAAATATGATATCATAGTCCATCAAAGCTCATATCACAGTTTTTAGTTAAATCGTTGTGTTTTAATGCACCTTCTCTTTTCCCTCACGTTACTGAGAGAGACACTCTCTTTGGATATTTGATCTATTCCCGGGGCACCTGAAGGGTCAGGGGCTATAGTTAGGACTCAGTAAAGTGATTGTTGAATGAACCGATGAACCACGAGAACTTAAGAAACACTGTCTAGGACCCCTATAAACTGAGTTTAGGGTTGACATCATCTAGGTCTGTTATGATGGCTGAGACTCACCCATCTCTCTAAAGAGTTTCTGATTTCTAAGCCATTTAATCCCCTGGGCTGTCAGGGGCAGAGAGGCCCAGATGTTACCTGTTCATGGCTGTTTTCCACAGCCCCACCATGGTTAACTTCTGAGCTCAGAAAGTCTGCAGAATGTAGCCATAGAGCCAGACTGCCCAATCTGGCTTCCCAGCAACTCCTTCCTCAGCTGTGTCGGACAAAATGCCTCAGTTCCCTACGATGTGACATAGTGACTCTGTTAAATGCCCAGGAATGTGTCTGACACTCTAAAAAGTGGGATTTGGCTCCTCTTCTCTACTCACTAGTCCATTGGGGCAGGGCCTGACTCTCACAAAGGCTTTTCCTGTTGTCCCCTTCAGACACACACACACACACACACACACACACACACACACACACACCATGTGTGCCTAAGGTCAGAGGCTCCAAAGTGTTGAGCTATTCTGTTTGATGTTCATGAGCCTTATTCTGCCCTAGCTTAGTCTGAAGCCCCATCTCTCTGGTCTTCTTGCTTGTTCCCAGCCTACCCCACCACCAGTACCAGGCAAGCAAAGGCTCCTTCTTCTTGCCACACACAAATGACCACATAGGATCAGATCTATTCACAGAAACTTCAGGACTCAGCAAAGGCTGATGTCCCATCAGGAGCTCTCATAGGTTCAACCAGCCCAGAGGCTCTGCCGTCTGGCCAGTGATGCTTTGTGATTGTGTGAAGGGGTGCGTATGAGGATGTGTGTGTTTCTGTCTCCTCCACTAGACTGCAGGCTCTATTAATGTTTTGTTACTCTACCACATAACCCAGTGTCCTAGTTTGCTTTATGTTGCTGTGATAAAACTCTGATCAAATCCAATTCAGAGAGAAGCCAAGGCAGGGATCAGAGGCAGGCAGGAGCTGAAGCAGAGAGCATGCTTACTGCCTCTCTATGCTCATCCGGCTTCCTTATCCAACAGAGGACCACCCACCCTGCGTGACACCACCCACAGCCGGCTGGACCGGGTTCTCTTACATCATCAGTCAAGACAACAGGCCCGCCCGATGGGGGCTATGTTATAGTTGCCGTTCCTTCCTCCCAGGTGTCCCTAGTTTAGGTTAAGTTGGCAAAACTAACCAGCACACCTATCATGTACCTACACCTAGGGTGCCCAAAGCCATTACTAATGGTTCTATCTGATATACAAATGAGAGAAAAAGTATGAACAAACTCCTGGTGTGCTGGACTCACTTGAGATTCCTCCTGGTAAATCTCAGTGGGAGACGAACCTTCACCGTCCCACAGGTCACAGCCAAGATATCAGGAAGTCTTGCCAAAGGACCAACAGCTACAATAGAAGGAGGCACTAGCCGGCGGGGGGTGGGGGGGAGCGGGCTTCCTGGAGTAAGAGGTGTCTAAATGGTGCTCTGAAGGATGGTTGGAAACAGTAAGGGCAGGGTAACTTGGAAAGCAGGGGGATTGGCATGATAGCCAGTCTATGCACTTGAGTAATCCTGGGTGAGCATTTGGTGTGTGGCAGAAGTTAGGGATCACAGGCCGAGAAAGACAGAGGTGGGGTGACTGATCCCAACTTCTGTGAGACTGCCATTTATCTTTATCCGTTTGGAAATCTGGGCCCAGGCCTGGGGACTTCAGGGAATTATGCAGGAGAGTACAGCCTTGGCTTGCTCAGAAAGTACTCAGAAGAAACAGACCTGTCTAAGCTAAATCAAGACAGCACCCTGGCACCCAGATCAAACCAGAGACCAGGCAAGCCCATCTAGGCCTCTGGGAGCCCATGTGGCGGTGCTATCTATGTGTGGCTGTCACCATTTTGTGCTGTTGCCATGCACTAACTTAGCCTGGCCTCGGAGGTCCCGGGGGCAGAATCCCTCAGCATCTCCATTTTGAGCATCGCTGATTGGGTCTCACGCCCTGTGCCCGACAGTCTGTACTCTCGGATCAGGCAGCCCTCGGCATCATCTCACCAGAGCAACCTTTGAAAACTGCACCTCACTCTCCATGAGTCCTTGGGTTTCTCACACTCCCTAGTCACCAATGCCGTGTTTCTGGGGTCACTGTGTACAGCCAGACGTCTCATGGGTGGTTGCACAAATCTGCATTCCCACAGCAGTGCACAAGATTGGCAGGTGTTCCACCTCTGCGCAGATGTGCAGTGGGGGGTCAGTTAGACTTCGTAAGATCTTGACCACTCTGCTGATTTGTGAAGTGGTTATGTTACTGTGGCTTTCTTTTATATTTATCTGGTGATTAGGAAGAAGTACCTTTTAATGGGGGAAAGGCCTCCAGTGCAGGGGGAAGAACTAACTCAGCCAGAACAGGTTGGGGTAGTTGGCGCTTCCGTGTCCCAGTGCCCTGTACGACCTAACACGCCCCACTTTGCTAATCTGAATGTTGAATAAGTCATTTGAATATTCCTTTTCTCTCTTTTTAGAACCTTTCAGTGACCTTTTTAAAATTGAGCTGTTTGCCATTTCTTTGTTGATTTAAAGGAATTCTTTGCATATTCTGATAAGAGTCGTTTTGGGGCAGTGTGAATATAGACATTTATATATGTATTATACTAATTACGAGTGGGGTTGTCTTTAATGCTCTGTTAGCAGTTGTATCTCATGAGAAGCAAAGTCCTTAATTGTAGGAAGTTCGATTTATTAATAATTCTCGTTTTGTGTTCTGGTTGAGAGGTCTCTGTCTATCCTGAAGACCCTTGTTTTCTTGTAGGAGCTCTGTGGTTGTGACTTTCATGGCTGGCTCTCTGATCTGTCTTAAGTGGCTTTCTGTGTATGGTGAGACGTGACTGTTGAGATTTGTTTCTTGTGCACGAGGCTGGTAGGATAGACTCAACATCACTGCAGCCATATTTGGATGTGCCTGTACATCTGCCGAGCCTCGTGCCAGACGGATGTCCCTGTTTACCCATTTTTCTGTTAAAAACAAAATAGCTAAAGATGGACAATGGGGACAATCTACATGAGACAGACAGATTGGCACATAATTAAACAATGGAATTTTAATCAGCCATAAAAGAACAGACTCATGTAAGAGTGGGGCCCCATGGTAGAGAGCTTGTGCCCTGGGTTTTATCACACACACACACACACACACACACACACACACACACACACACACAAAGAGGGGGGCAGGGGATGCTTTAATCTGTAGCAGTCTCTCAGTTTTTCAAACCTGTCAGGTATCCTCCCTGTTCCACTCTGTCTGGTCCTCCAGGCAGCTCTTCTGCTGGACCAGCGCCCACTGAACACAGCATCCCTCCTCTTTCCCCAGGATCTGCACTCCTCTCTGGCCTGTACGTGTTTTGATCTTTGAGTTTCTAGGCTGCATTCCTTAGAACTTCATGAGAACCCTTCCAAAAGGATGTGCTTCAGTCTAGTTCTGAGGAATCCAGTGACAACTAATTGTTTCTAGATGGAGGTTATCCCCACCGTTCCCTCCCACCCCCTGAGCTGGATCTAGTCACCCTAAGTCATGTGGGGCAAGGGAACACAGTGACACAAAACCTGGCACCTCTTACCCCACCAGCTCTGGCTGAATTAGTCTTTCCTCCTGCTTGAGGCCCAGGAGACCTTTTCCCCATTAAAAGGAACTTTCACTATTGCCTTTATTTTGAAATGTTTTGTGGAAAATTAAAAGAAGACTGTCTGCCAAGCAGGCTCTGAGCCAGCAGCCCAGAAAGCACTGTGTTTCCTTCCAAGCCTAGCCAGAGCAGGCTGGAATCGACCCAGCGCTCCCCAGACTCCTCCGCCTGCACTTATTCTCTGGGTGGCTCAATTCCTTTTAAGACACAAATTGATTGGGATAATTTCAGCTATAACTACAATTGCCATGCAAGGGGGGGATGCATTCAGGCTGGGGACTCCTACAATGACTGTGAACCATCAAGTTACTGTAAAATGACCAGAAAATGGATTCAAAATTGAAGCCACAAATAATGTAATTACTGCAGTGTATGCTCAGAACTGCCAGGACAAGGTTGGCGGCTGCCCTGGAAACATCTGGAAGCAGGGCTACTGTTGTTGCTGTTGTGATAACCCCTGTCCTGGGCCTTGTGGCTAGCAGAGTTCTTCCATCCTGAAAGATCCTCAGAGGGTGGAAGAAACATGCTGGGACTAGAAAACAGATGTAGAAGTAGGACAAGGATAAAGAAGAAGTGGGGATCCAAAATGAGCCCATGTAGGTTTAGACTCTGCACTGTTAGAAGAATGGGGTCCACTGTGGACATTGCTGTCCCCTTTCACCGCCACAGTTCTTGTCATCCCTGTCCATGTGATCACCTACATCTCTACCTCTATTGACATCTTCTCCATCACTGCTATGACAACATCTTCATCCACTGGTACTGTGGTCCACAGCAGCACCATCCCACTGGCACTATGGTCCAACATCAGTATCTCAACACCGTCTTCTGCATCATATACTTTGTGCCTGGTTTGCTGTTCCCCCTTCTCAGTCAAGCATGATGCTCAGCCTTGGTCCAGGATAGGAGCATCACAAAAGGTGTACATTGTAAGAATGGAGGACATGCTGCATCCTTGGTGGCTGGTTTTAAGGTCAGAGCAAAGTGGAGACCCATGGGGGAAGTTTTGTTGTTGTTGTTTGTTTGTTTGCTCCGTGCAGGGAAATAACACAAGTCATCCCATCAAGTCTTCAATATGAACATCCTAGCAATGGTGTCTATTCCTTTTTAAAAATTATCAACATTTAGGAGGAGTGAGTGTGTGTGTGTGTGTGTGTGTGTGTGTGTGTGTGCGCGCGCGCGCGCGCGCGCGCGCGTGCGCATGTATGTAAAAGTAGAGGGATGGGATGGGGATCGCCGCATTCATCATGGTAGGAGAAAATTACAAACTTTGCTTAAAGCAAAGTCTCCATGGGGTATAGTGCTCAGGGGGTGTGGGGATTTGAGCTGCTCTTAAAGGCTGGGCAGTGATGGCTTCCCTAATAAAGCCTGCAGGTGCAGAGACCTGGGGGAAAGGAGAGAGTCAGATGGATAGCTGAGGGGTAAGTGAGTGTTCTCACTGTGCTTGGGGAGTGTCCTAAAAGTCACCAGGACTATAAGGCTGTGAGGAAGATAGATGGGGCTGCTAAAATGCTGTGATGACAGGGAGGGTGGCTGGCACCTAATACAGGAAAATGGAAGTGGTGCCTTGGCATAGCTGGGCATGGTAGGGTGACATCTGTGCCTGCATGGTTGGCTTCTGGGTATGTCTGTTGTTTTAATTAAGTTGATAGATTTGGAAAGACACAGTCCACTGTGGGTGGCACCACTACCTAGACAGAGGTTCCCAAACTGTGTAAGAGAAATTGAACTGAACATAAGCAAGCAAGTGAACATGAGTGTATTCATTTCTCTCAGCTCTTGACTGTGGATGTGCTGTGAGTAGCTGTTTGAAGCCACTGCTATGATTTCCCCACTACAAGGGACCTGTAACTTGGAACTGTGAGCTGATTTAAACCCCTTCTCTTTTGAGTTGCTTTTAGGATGTTTTATCACAGCAACAGAAATGAAGATGGAACTGAGGTCTAAGAGGCATCTTAAATATCCAGGTGATATCACTGAAAGAAAAGGGAGATGTTCATATCAGCTCTTAGGGAGCAGGCTGGGACGGAAGGCAGAAGCTGGAGTCCCCATTCAGTCGTTGTTTGTTTCCTGTTTGTCTGGGAGCTGGGATGATACTTACAAAGATATCATGGTTGAGTAGTGTGGTTACTGGGCTGGTGCACTCCACAGCTGGCCTTCTTACCTCCCTGGTGTCAGATGAAAGAGACTGTTACAGCCCCATTGCTCAGATGAAGAAACCGAGACTTTATGAGTTGTCCCCACAGCCCCCTCCCCAGATTCCTCTGACTCTTTTCCCTATGTATTTATGCAAATGTCAAAATCACTTTTTACAACCAGGACACATAGTTCCCAATGCACATAACACCTCACTGACCCCATGTCACCCTCCTCTGTTGTAGCCTGTGACCAGTTGGCACTGGGTGTCGTAGCCATCTTTGGGCCATCACAGGGCTCCTGCACCAATGCTGTCCAGTCCATCTGCAATGCCTTGGAGGTCCCCCACATCCAACTGCGCTGGAAGCACCACCCCCTGGACAACAAGGATACCTTCTATGTGAACCTCTACCCGGACTACGCCTCTCTCAGCCACGCCATCCTCGACTTGGTCCAGTCCCTCAAGTGGCGGTCAGCTACCGTGGTCTATGATGACAGCACAGGTGGGTGGCTAGACCAGCCAAGACTGGGGGAAGGGTGAGTGAGTGGAACCCCAAGATTATGGCTATCTACTTGCCTAGCATGGCTGCCTCTGAGGAGAAGGTCCCACCACCACCAGCAGCAGCCAGTTATACTGACACCTGCCCCTTGGGGTCTCTCATATCCCTTCCCCCCATACACATTCCAGCTGCACACACACCTTATTCAACCCCAGCCTGGTTCACCCCTGTCTCCCCCACCCAGCACCACCTACATCCTCTTCTGCAGCAGAGCTTGAGACCTGTGTTTGGCACACGCCGAACAGTGACCTGGGCTCACACTTCCATGACCACCCAACACCCGCCCACACTCCTGCATCCCTACCCTCCCAGCTGTAGGAGGCATGTCCGCATTCTCTGCACCCATTCACAGTTTGCTCGCAGTGTGACCTGGTGCGCAGCATGTCTGTGCTGCGTGTAAACCCCAGCTCTCCTGCCTGCTGGCTGGGTTACCAGTCTGTGCCCTTAACTCCTCATGGGGAAGCTATGGAATAAAGAGGGAAGAGCGCGTACAGAAACCTGGACTGAAATGGGCTCCCGGCTTGGGTCTCATCCCCTAGTGAGAAGAAAGGAAAAGCCTGGGCTCTAAGTTTCAGCTGATGTTGGACTCCCCACCCCTTGCCTTTACCCTTCCCCTTTCCCACCTCCCTTGTGCAGAGGCACTGGTCTTGTGCACATGCCTGTGCACCCACTTGGAGTCATATCAACACTCGTTCCTCTGCACTGGGGCCTGCTTAGCCCAGTCCTGCCCAGCCATCCAAAACTACCATGGTACTTATTAGCTTCCAGAACCTTCTTTAGTATCGTGCGTTACCCTTTACTTCCCAAGTCTTGGGCTTCTTGGTGTGGCCCTAGAACAGACAGCCACTAAAGGACCCAGCCAACATTCTGGGTTTTTCCTTTGGACCTTGTGATCTGTGACAAATCCCCAGCCACTGTCTTGGCTAAATGTGCATTATGGGTGAACTCAGGGAGTCAGGAGAGGAGGGGAGAGGAAAACCATTGGCTGAGCCACCTTCATCTTCAACCACCCTTGGGAGGTTCAGTCTCTGAAGACAGAACAGGCAGAACTCCGGATGTGTGCAAGGGAGAGACTGCAGTGTGGACCAGGAATCAAGGAGGTACCAAGGATCATTGCATTGAATTTTACAAATCTCTCAGTGACCCTGTGTGGTAGTAAATCAGAAGCAAGGCAACAGATTCGGCAAGGTAACAGACCCTGCCCACTGTCAGCAGCTAGAATCATGGTCCACCCCATCCTGCAGGTCTGTCTGAGCTCAAGGCTGCTAGTGTTAGCCAGCACGGAGGAAGAGCCCGCTCTTCCCCCACCCCCTCCCACGCCGCCACAAAGACTTGAATCTCAAGACAATTCTTAGCCCAGTGTCTTCAGAGACAGTGACCTTGGCAAGTCACTTTAACCAATCCATCTGGCCTGGCTCTCTGTGTGTATGGAGAGGTAGAGCATCCAGCCTTAAAAAGCCCTCCAGCATTCGGCTGCCTGCAGCTCCATGTTAGCTCTTGATTACCTCCTAATGGGGACCAGGAGTAAGCGTGATGGAAGCCCACAGACAGACCGATCAGGATGCTGTCTGTCCATCTTAGAGCCCTGTAAACAGCTACAGACTTGCAGTCCTCAAAAGCTAGCCCATTCCCAGAGATGCAACACCGCACAGTGTCCAGTCCCCTCTAAAATACCTGCAACATAGTGGCCTTATCTTTCTAAACCAGCGGTTCTCAGTCTCCCTAATGCTGAGACCCTTTAGTGAGTTCCTCATGCTGTGGTGACCCCCCAACCATAAAATTATTCTGTTGCCACTTCATATCTGCAATTTTGCTACTGTTACGAATTGTCCTGTAAATATCGAATAGTTGGGGTATCTGATAAGGTGACCCCTATAGGGGTAGCAACCCACAGGTTGAGAACCTCTATAAAAACACTTGCCTGTGGACCCATGTCTGCTTCCAGACAGGAGGTTCTGGGTGCCTATAGGACTTAGCACAGGGATTGGTACAACCTGGTCACTTTAAAAGCACTGGCCTAACAGAATTAGGGTGAGTTGAAATCATCTGGAATTAAACTCTAAAAAGTCTTGCAGGAGATGGCGTAAGGGTACAGAAATGAAAATGCCACTACCCTATTTTTTGAGGAGTTAATCATATTCTAGAAGAGCAGATGCCCGGCTCTAGGGCACTGGTAACACTTGGCCATCAGAGCTGAGAGTCAAATGGCAATGACAAGTAGTCAGAGGTCCAGACACCCGGGTCGGGAGAGAGCTTGTGTCCTTGACCAGTGTGTGCTGATCTACTAGAGGAGGGGTGAGATCTGCCCCGGGCCTTCAAGATAGATGGTCAGAAGGACAGAATAGGGCATGTCACGGGCATTGCAGGTGAAAGGGACAGTGTGAGCAACGGAGAGGGGGTGGGGCAGTGTGGCGGCAGCGTGGAGCAGTGGTTTGGAGTGTGAGCAGGGGAGAGGAGGTGGGGCAGTGTGGGGGCAGCTTGGGGCAGTGGTTTGGAGTGTGAGCAGCGAGGAGGTGTGGCAGTGTGGGGGCAGTGTTGGGGCAGTGGTTTGGAGTGTGAGCAGGGGAGAGGAGGTGTGGCAGTGTGGGGCAGCATTTTGGAGTGTGAGCAAGGAAAGCAGAACAGACAGGATTCACCTGGCTGTGCAGGTCTGACATCCGGCCTCAGGCTTCAGACTTTATGTTGTGAGTTAACGGAGCGCCACTGAGTGCTGTCGAGTGCAGCCTTGGAATAATGAAAGCCGAGTCTCCTCGAACACCCCAGAGAGCAGCGTATAAGGAGGGCTGGAAACAGAGCAAACAGTTGGGGGGGGGGTGCATGGATGGTCCCTAAAGGAACAAAGGGGGCCAGACTTGTGTAACAATGCCCTCCCCCTAAATTCAGTGGCCTAAAACAACAAACATTTCTTTAGCTCCTGAGTCCACAAGGTCAGTGGCTTACTGGGCCTGGCCGGCTGCTCCTCTGGTTGCAGCTAGCTTACTCGCTCACCTGCTGGTAGCTCTAGGCTAGCCTTGGCTCTCTTCCATCTGTTGCTGTCCTCCAGCAGGCTCACCCAGGCATTGTTGTCCTTACTACGGCTGAGGAGCAAGAGAATCGGACAGTATGGGGTTTCATCACACCTTCTAATATTGCACCGACCAAACCAAAAGGACAGCATTGAGCCTGGTGGGCAGCCACTACCCACCTCCGTGCAAAGGCGATGGATCCAGGGAGGGGTGAGGAGGTTGGCTCGTCCGTTTCACAGTAGTAACCTCAAGGAGAGTGGCTGTGGAGGAGATGACCTTTGAGCCTCGCCTCCAGTCTGTGCACAGACCCCTGCCAGCAGTGAAGGGAAAAGGTTTATGGAGGAAAAGAGCCTTTGCGATGGAGAAAAAGGTCTTTGCTTAGGAGGCAAAACACTGTTTCTCAAAACCCAATCCCATCTGTGGCCTGGTTCAAAATCAGGGGTGGTCCCTTAACCTCCATGGCTCTCTGATTCCTTATCCATCCCTCCAGTGTGAAGCTTCAAGCTCTGTGTTCCTCCCAGGCTCCAGACGGAGATGGTTAAATGGGGCTATAAGCACAGAAGTGCTTCGTAAGTGAAAAACCAACAACCGTGATTCAGGGTGGATATTCTGGGAGGGATTGATTAAGGAGACAGGCAAAAGAAAGCTCAGTCTCAGGCAAACGCAGACAGCCCGGTCCTCTGGAGGTGGGCCAGAGGGAGCCACAGTCTCCTCAGGGAATACACTGATGGGAAGGAAGTCTGACATTTGCTGCTTGAGAATGTGGGTCGTTATGCATTACATGGGGTGATATGCTTGGCTGACAAGCCGGCCCTGGTGGCTTCCACTCCAGCATCTAACCTGTCTCAGTCCTCGTAATCTGGGTCTCCAGAACCCACAGGCCTGGTAACGCTGAACAGGGTCAGAAAAAGGAGCGGGCAGGAGTGAAGTGGGCATTAGGGAGTCTTCAGGTAACAGATCTGAGAGGCCAACAGTAACCATGGAAGATCCCAGAACAGCTGGAGAAGTTAGGCTTCCGGGTGACATAGGGCTAGCCTATGGTCCCTCCTTGGCTGAAGTCTATGGATCCCCTCTGTTGCCTAGGATGGTGTTAGGTGCTCAGAAGCCTGCTGAAACCAGAGTTCTTACACCCGTGTATCCAGAACCTGGGGCTCTTTGAGAGGTTTGGTTTCCCGGACCCAGGAGGCTGGTGGAAGCAAACCCCAAGGAAAGGCAGAACTGGATGGGTGTAGGCTGGGTCTTGAAGACTGCTTTGGAAACTGGGGTTCCAGTGGAAGGATTCTAGAGTTAAATGTCTGAGCAGGGAGAGGCTGTGCAGATAGGAAACACTGTAACAGGCTGTAGATAGGGAACATTGTAACAGGCTGTGCATATAGGAAACACTGTAACAGACTGTGCAGATAGGGAACACTGTAACAGGCTGTGCAGATAGGAAACACTGTGACAGGCTATGCAGATAGGAAACACTGTAACAGACTGTACAGATAGGAAACACTGTGACAGGCTGTGCAGATAGGAAACACTGTGACAGGCTGTGCAGATAGGAAACACTGTAACAGGCTGTGCAGATAGGAAACACTGTAACAGGCTGTGCAGATAGGAAACACTGTAACAGGCTGTGCTGATAGGGAACACTGTAACAGGCTGTGCAGATAGGAAACACTGTAACAGACTGTGCAGATAGGGAACACTGTAACAGGCTGTGCAGATAGGAAACACTGTAACAGGCTGTGCAGATAGGAAACACTGTAACAGGCTGTGCAGATAGGAAACACTGTAACAGGCTGTGCAGATAGGAAACACTGTAACAGGCTGTGCAGATAGGGAACACTGTAACAGGCTGTGCAGATAGGAAACACTGTAACAGACTGTGCAGATAGGAAACACTGTAACAGACTGTGCAGATAGGAAACATTGTAACAGACTGTGCAGATAGGGAACACTGTAACAGGCTGTGCAGATAGAGAACACTGTAACAGCAGACTACAAATGTTAATTCAGTGCACTTTAGCTTAAACAAATACACATGAGTGCAAGTATGTGGTTCTTATGGGCAGTCTTTACAAAAACACTGCTGGACAGCCTCAGTTTACAATACGGTTTGACCTAGAGCTTCATGTGTGTGTCATCAGGACAGACTTCCTCCCCCTCTCATCTTCTCTGACTCCTGCCCAGATGGATCTTTTCTCTGGCTACATGTGGTGACCCCATATTTATACCTTCTTTATTTGCATAAAGGTCATGTAGGTTTGTTACCTGGTACTAATTAATCACAGAACTACTGTGTTCTTTTTACCAGAGGATGTGTTGATTGGCTATGTTGGGCCCGTGAGCTTTATTTCTAGAGCTGGGCTAGATCCTTCCTCAGTCACATTAACTGGGGTTGGGGGTGGAGGTGAAGTCTCCCATTTATTTATCCCAAGGAAAACTGAGATTCGAGAGTGTGGGATGGGACACAGGTGTGTGAACGGTGTGCAGCCACCGTGCCTGAGCTGAGAGCACAATGGAGGGAGGGAGCACCTGCCGGCTCAGCCCCTCCTTCAATGGACCTGGGTAGGGGCAATAGAAGGAAGTAAGCAGCCTCCTTCCCAGAATCCACAGAGGAGTCAGCAAAAATGGAGCTTGAAATGGGGACGGAAATGAACTTAATTAGACCTAAGCAAGCCATTTGTCTCCAGGAAGTGACATTCCGTTTTCCCTGGAAGTCCACAGATTAAGTGGTTTTACAAAAATGCCAAGGTGGAGGATAGATTTTTTTTTTCCCAGTGTGGAGAGAGGAAAACAGTAAGTCTATCCAATTACAAAAATGTTGTTTGAGTACTCCCTAAGTGCCCAGGCCCTGAGCTAGGTGCTATGGGACTCTTATGGCAAATTGAAGAGGAATGGGGGGCCAGGCAGAGGCAGCTAAGAGAAGAGCCCCCTGAGGTGGAGTGGATATGGGGATTGTTTAAGGGTAGGGAATTGTTTCTGAACAGAGCAACATTGTTTACTTCAAGGAAAGCTTCATGGAGGCATCTGAGTAGATGTCTGAGATGGTTTATGCACGCATGTCCATGTGTGTCTTCTGTGTCCCGGGCCCCCCAGGTCTCATCCGGCTGCAAGAACTCATCATGGCTCCATCTAGGTACAACATCCGCCTGAAGATTCGCCAGCTTCCCATCGACTCGGATGACTCCCGCCCCTTGCTCAAAGAGATGAAGCGGGGCCGGGAGTTCCGTATCATCTTTGACTGCAGCCACACCATGGCAGCCCAGATCCTCAAACAGGTGGGTGTGTGAGCATTCACAGAGCTGCGGGGTTTGGATGGGGAACCTGCCATGGCTCTGCCTCCCCTTCCCCAAGTACAGAGAAAGAGCATCACCCCAGGAAGCATCCTGGCAGGCAGTAAAACCTTGGGGGCCACCATGACTCTATGTGCCTCGGTGGTACCAACAGTAAAATGGTCCTTTTACTCCAGTTGTGTTAACGATATCTAATCTGTTGTCAGACTTCCCCAGCATAAACACTGCCTCCTAGCCTGCCTCCACCAGACTGCCTGCCCCCAGAGGCATGAGAAGAGAATGCTGGTGTTGAGATGCATGGGGCATATTCTCAGTGCAATCCCCAGATACCTCGCTGCCTCTCCCAGTGACTAATTCCCCATAGCTACGGTACTTGCTGCTACTCTTTCTGACTGGGAGATGGCTCTTTACACAATGGGCTGAGCTTGGCAATGATGGTTGAAGAAGAGGGTGGTTCTTCATTCTGGATGGCCCACTGACATCAAAAGCAAGAGAATCATGAGTTCAAGGCCAGCCTGGGCTATGCAGTGAGAGAGGTGCATAGAATGTCTGTGTCCTAGGGATCTAGCTCAATTGGTAGAGTACTTACCTAGGCTCAATCCCCTATACCACATAATCCACAGATGGTGGCGCATGCCTGTAATCCCAGCAGTCAAAGGTAGAGACAGAAAACTCAGAAGTTCAACATGATCCTTAGCTATACAAGTTCAAGACCACCTTCGGACACATGACATCCTGCCTAAAGGGCAGAAGGAGATTCTTTTTTTTTTTTTTTCTATTGTCCTGCCTCTCCTCTTCCACGTTACATGAGGGAGTCACTACTTCCTCTGAACAGAGTTCATTCAGAATCCCACCTCAGACAGCTCTGGGGCATTAGTGAGACAGGGCAACAGAGATGGTATTTCTGGTACAGAGCTGGCATTGGGCCTGCCTCCAGTCTCTACGGAGGATCCCCATGCAGAAGTCCTGTACCTGCATTGTCCTGGGACTTCCCCTCTCTCCCCACCATGTGTGACAGAATGACAGTCAGAACATTGACCTAAGAGTCACTCAGCGGGTGTCTGTTCCTCCTCGGTGACCCTGAAAGCAGGGCCTTATTATTATAGACAGTTGACAAGTAAAGAGACCAGAGCTGAGGAGAGAGCAGCGGCCCGAGGTCATCCCGGCAGGAGTTCAGATTAGCCCCAGGTCTGTCTGACTGGAAAACATCTAGAGTTACAGACAAGGACCCTGGACTGAGCTAAAAGTGGATTAAAAGAGGCTGAGGCCTTTCCTGGCTGCTGGCCTCCTTCCAGCCCTCCCAGCACGACAAGGGTGACAGAAAACATGCAGCAGTTCAAGGTATATTTGACCCTGTGACATTTTCCTCCAGAGCCCTTGGTGGGCCCTGCTTTTCGAGGAACTCTGTAGAAAATGCATTACGGTCATTAGTGTTATAGATTACAGGCTTCTAGTAAAACACACAAGATACATCACACAGAGACCTCGTGTGGCAATGCAAGAACCCCAGAGGAGTGTGTGCTATGTCATGTGGGCTGAAGGGAATCAGGGAAGCATGGAGGTTTCATTGCTCCTGGGGGACACTCATGCTGGGGGCATCCCTCTCAAGCCTGGCTGACTCTGGGAGTTCAACCATGCAGAGAGCCAGGCTCTTGGGGCAGCCCACGCTTCTGTCTGAGTGACAGGTCCAGAGATACTGACTGAAAAAAAATCCAGATAGCTGGACGTCTCCCCACTAGCATGCAGAACTGGGGACTTCTGGAGAAAGTGGCCCCAAACTCCACACTGAAAACTTCTCCCAGGTGATTTTTCTACATGCTAGGATAGGAACCTGTTGCTGTCTGCCGGGCAGTCCGTGTCCTACCCAAAGTCTCACTCTAACTCTGAGCAGATAAAGTGCCCCGCTCTGGTGAATGGAGGGTTCCCAGGGTGTTGTATGCTGTCTGCTGACAATCTGCTTCTCCACAGGCCATGGCTATGGGCATGATGACAGAATATTACCACTTCATCTTCACCACTCTGGTAACGTACCTCTGGTCCTGCAAAGGAAGGGTGGAGTTGTGGATTGTCCTGAGGCCATTTGTATTTTGATGTTAATTCCACTTCCCCAAAAAGTGCTGCCTAGTCACATACTCAGGTGACTTTATCAGAACCTTCCCATTTTAATTAGTAAAATAAAGGTGAGAGCCAGTGATTGGGCTGGGGAAGGGAAGGTGGAGAGAGAGGGAGGGAGGAGAAGAGATAGGAAAGGGGAGAGAAAGAGTATCAAGATGGAGCTCAGGAAGGATGAGCTAGATCTAGGTGGACTTAATTGGCGTTAGGTAGCTATGAACATTTTAAGGATTTTATAGGTCTTTTATCTCATATGGAAGGGCCGTCTGTATCTTTGTCTGTTGGATGTAATCTTATTGTATAGAGGGTTTATGGGTTAAGAATTGAATATATAAATCTGTATGAAAATCTTTTGGGCATTAGAGTCATGTTTATGTTGGGTGGTGGGATAAAGAAACACACCGGGGAAGTAATTCCACCTGGAACGGAGGCAGGAGGGCAGGCAGAGTGAACTGCCAGAGAAGAGAACTGTGCAGAGAGTATGAATTGCAGACCAAGTGACAGAGTCCGTGCGCCCAGCTGCATGCTAAAAGTGGCACCTGCGGAGTGAGACTGTGTGACTGATAAAAAGATAGGCCAGATTTATATCTTAATATTTACTACAACAGGGTGGGACCTCCTTGAATGAAGGTCACTTGAGCTGGCCCTAGGCCAGCCAGCTGGGGCAGGTGCTAGAGCTGAAGAGAACCAAACCTTTTTGAGGCTCTAGGTGGTCTCTGGAGCCAGAGTGGACGAGTGTGGGGGCCCTGGGTATATCACCAACCTCCCATGCCTCAGT
The DNA here is from genome assembly GCF_963924665.1 of Micromys minutus. Lineage (NCBI taxonomy): Eukaryota > Metazoa > Chordata > Mammalia > Rodentia > Muridae > Micromys > Micromys minutus. The sequence continues at coordinate 40,473,754 of NC_137978.1, forward strand.
TTCTTCCTCTGCAAAAATGGGCTTCTACATCCTTGAGAGGCTTGGTGAACTGATTAGGCTCTGGGCTGAGGTCAGAGTTGGTATAGAGCTGGAGAGAGTGGTCATTGCCACTAGTCAGCTTGCCCTCCCACCCACGTCTGCCAAAGGCCCCTTAGCACACCCAGAATGGCCACCTTGGATCCTGCACTACCCATGATGAAGTCAGCCACTTGAAGTCACCAGGACCAACCCACCTACTGGCTCCAGATGGGTTCCGTCCAAACTCTGAGAACGTTTAAAGCCATTTAAACCCATTAGAATAATTAGCTGTGGTCTGAGATCAGCAGAATCCTGGCATCCTGCAACAAAGAGGGCACCAGCGCTGAGCTGCCTAGCCTTGGAGCTAGCCGCACCCTCCCTCCCTGCCATCCCCCACTCAGGGACCTGTAACCCCCACCTCTGTAGCCCTATCATCTTCTAGATGATTTGTTCTGTATAGAGCACCCAATCACCATTCTTCATCCAACATCGGGACCTGGTTGGTGATTCTGTCTTCCTCTTCATAGCTGGCGTTGACACAGCTGGCTTGTGACCTCAGACAACAGCACAAAAAGATACTGGGAGTTGAGAGGCTGGTAGAAAGATGGGATGTTTTGAGGTAGGGTTTCTAGAAAAGCGGGTGCCTAAGCTGTGCCTGGAAGGATCAAAGTACCTTGGGGAGGCAGGGACTGGCGGGGGTGGGGGGAGTGCTGAGACCAGTCACTTCCTGCCATTCTGTGTCCTAGAAAGTCACCAGGCCATTAGGACAAGGTGCTCAATTCCTGTCAGGGCTCCAGACTGAGACTAGAGATGGAAGCACACTCACGCCCCACCCCCTAACCCCGTGTCTTCCACAGCGATGCCACTGTCCATGGATGTCAAGATCAAAGGTCTCAGAAAAGGCATTCTAGCACCCCAGACCTCTCCTCTAGCCCCATGCAGCACCCCACTCCTCCTAGATCTTGCTTCTCCAATGCAGCTGTTCATTTACCTGACAGCCATCAACAAATGCTGAGCTCCTCGGCTCTGAGCTGAGAGAATGAACAGGGATGGGCGCGACCCAACACAAAGGTCGCATGCAAGCTCTGAAACTTGCTTCTGTGCGCAAGGCTGTCTGCAGTGCCCACGGAATGCCCAGCCCCCAGCAGGTGCTCTGAGATGCTGAGTGGGAGATGAGAGGATGGATGGATGGCCGCCATACGAATTAGGTTGTAATCAACTCGTTCTCATCATCACTTGCAGCAGGTGGTTAAGATCCCAGACTCTGGTGTATCCGATTAGGATTAAGATACTTCATCTGGATGGGGAGATGGCTCTGAGTTTTAAGAGCTTGCTGCTCAATCGTGAGAACTGAGTTCGAATCCACAGAACCCACATTTTAAAAAAAGCTGGTTGTGGCTGCGTGTGCACTTTCAACCTTAGCGGCTGGGGACCGAAGATTGCTCTAGCTTCCTGGTTCCATGCTCAGTGAGAGACTCTGTCTCAAGGGAATAAGATGGAGATCAATAGATTAGAACACCTGACATGTTCCTCTGGTTTCTGCACAGACGTGTGTATGCACCACGTACACCACTCCCACCACACCACCAAAGAAAAGATGTTTCAGTTCCTTAGACGAGGCACCTCCTTTCTCTTTGCCTCAAGCCTGTATCTGTAAAACAGTGATGTCGCCTGATAAAGGTGAGAGTGGGAGATGCTTGGAACAGCACTTGGCATTTACAGCCATGTAAGGGTCAAATGAACCCAGGAAGTGCCTCCTGCTTTTATTCCTGCATGTCCTCCATCCCTCAAAACAAATCTCAAGAGAACTGTGGCTCTCCTGTTTCCCCAGAGAAATGGAAACTGAGGCTCAGAGAACTGACTCAGCAACAGGCAGATAGCAGGAACTTTCCCCAGCACAAGCTTTCCAGCTGCCAAGCCCTCCGCTGTCATCTGTCACTGCAGAGTCCCTAGCCTCCTCTGGCAGGTAGACTGGCTCTTCATGATGTCTGGCCATTATGGTCCAGCTTGGTGATTGACACTAATAGGGTAAACAGGACCTGCACAAATCCCAGCAGTGCCCCAGACTTAAGGCCTTGCCTGCATCCTCTGATTTCCCATTCCAGGCCACCAGGGGAGAGTGTGCTATCTGCTCCGCGGTAAATGATGAGAAGATGGCATCTGGGACGAAACATGGCTTGCCCAGAATCTCACAACAGATCAGTGATAGAGGCTTAGGCTCTTACTCTGGGTCTTGCCCTGTGGCTGCTCCAGGGCACTGTTCTTCCTCCCGCCCCTAACTGGCCTAGGGGACCAGGCCCTTCCAGGGTCATGTGGCCCCCACAGTTCAAGCAGACAGCCTTATGGGAAATGTGTGTCAGGGCAGCCACCATGTCCCCCTGGGTTCTCTTCCTCAACAACAGCCTTTTGCCAGCTTCAGGATCGTCCTTCCAGTCCTGTTGGCTCAGGGTTCTACCTCGTGACTCTTCCTTTTCATGCCCATTGGGCAGTGGTGGCTACATTGGGAAGGGCAATGGTATTTGGCATTTGTCTTAGGAAATGCACATCATCAACCTTTGCCCTCAGAAAATTTTCTCCAAAGTGGCTCCTCCCACGCAGAAGACATTTTAATTACCCTAGCTGCCGCGCCTGACGTGTCAGGCAGCTTTGAGCCATTCTCAGATAACCCTGTGCTAATCAGCCCCAACTGAGCCCCTGGTGCATGTCACGTGTAGGTAAGAGCCTGGAGGTGAAAAGAGAGAGAGAATTATAATAAATTAATAGATAAGCAATCACAATTAATGCCACTTCCCGGCAATAACAGTTACATCATGGGAGAGATATTTTCATCTGTCGTTCCTTGAGGCCATGTTTCCCGAACATCGGCTTCTTCCCATTCAGACCCATAGGGTGCTAATGAATTAGCCTATTATGTTATGCTGAATGTTTCTAAAAGGTCCCCAGTCGACAGTGAATTCAGTGTGTCAACATTTGGCATCGGAAATGCAACTTTTTGCCAAGCTGCAGAGTTGCCCACAGTTCACCGTGTTGAGCACTTAGGGTCTTGGCCCCCGGGGCAGTTTGAACAGAAAAACACAAAAACACGAGCTAGACAAAGAGGCTTCTTCTCTAGCTCCTCCACGTCACAGCCCTCATACCACAGGATGGGGGTACTCGGTGTCACCGGCCAGACAGCGGACAGACATGGAGGGTGTGGCTCCACACCCTGCCAGTCATGAGAACGTAAATCCAGACTGTCGCCAACTGCCTCAGCTCATGTTTTGGATACTTGTTCCGTAGCTGGTGGCAGTATTTTTGATGGCTCTAGGACCTTAGGTAGGGCCAGCTGCTCTAACTAGGTCCTTCAGGATCACACACAGCTCCTAGGTTCCTGCCACTCGGTCTGCTCCCTGCTCCACCGTGGTATGAATGCTTGATTCAACACATTCCCACCTCTGCCGTGTCGACTGCATTTCCTCTGTTCACCTGACCATCCAGGTGTGGGTAACCAGAAGCTGGAATAAACCTTTATTTGCTTGAGCTGGTCTGACAAGGATTTGTCTCAGCCATGACAAAAAAAAAAAAAAAAAAAAAAAAAACAGAGCAACCCTCCTCTCTTCCACTTCCCCCCACACCCCGCTGTAGCTAGGGACCACGGAGAGTACCTTCCATAGCTGGCGAGCCTCCCCACCATTCAAATGCTGAGACCCTTTAGTGCGGGTCCTCAGGTTGTGATGACCCACGACCATAGACTCCTGTCGTTGCTACTTCAGAACTGTCATCTTGCCGCTGTTCTGCGTTGTCACGTAAATATCTGATATACATGATATCTGATATGACATCCCCAAGGAGGTCTTGACTCAGAGGTTGAGAACCACTGCTCCCCACCAAAGCAGAGATGACGTCCTTCACCCAGAGTCAGGTTGGCCTCCGGGCCCAGAGATCAGTAAACTGAGTCAGACGCCCTGAAAAGGCTACTACTATCTTAGCCTCTGTCAAGTCTTGGCAGAGCCTCATGCTAAGACATGAACGTCAGACATGGTCCCAGCAGTTCAGCGGAGCCCCAAACTTGCATACACTACTGCAAAGCAAAAAATCTGCCTCGCTGTCCAGGCTTTTCTGGAAGGAGCTCTTAGGCCTAGGTCTAGAAGCAGACTTCTGCCGGTGGCTCACCCTCCCTCCACCATTCACCAGCTTACTCTCTATTTACATCCTCACAGAGAGCCTCCTCCAAGGAGGAGGTAAACATTGAAACGCTCAGGAAGTTACTAGACTGGCTGATGCTTCTTTCTACAAGGGGGAGGGGGGGTCGAGAATGCTTAGGAGTTCATAAGGATGTCAGACCCCAGACCTTAACAGTCGCTGCTTGTTAGAATGAAAGCCTGGCATCTCAGTATCAGAGCTAGATCGATGCTAGACATGCGAGTAAAGAACCGAGGAACCCTTCCAGGAAGAATTGCTGCTTGTCTGAGTCCAAGAGAGCAGCTGCAGACACTTTGAGCTACCCCTGTCCAGTGGCTGGGATATGTACAAAAGTATCCAGTGTAGGACTCGAAGCTCTGGAAGGTAGAGCAGGGCAGAGGCCATTCAGCCTTGGTGGGGAGAAAACTGGGGACGGGCACGGGAAAGCAAGAAGCAGAGGTAGAGCTTCAGAGTAGGTGATGTGATGGAATGCTATAGAGTTTCACAAGCAACAAGAGTTTCTCTAGCTCACAGTTCTGTGGGGAATGTGGCACTAACTAACGTCCAGTGAGGACCTTAGTCTTCATTGTAGCGTAATGGGTACGACAGTGGGCAGACCTAGAAGTTGGACAAACTCCTTAGGAAGCCTTCCTCTCCTGCCTAATCCACCGGTGGCCTCTTGAAGTTGCTGAGGGCCGAGGCCTTGTGGCTCAGGTACCTCTTCTGCAAGCCCCACCCCCGCCCAGTGCTCTTTCTCCACTTACAAAGTGTGTAAGAAGTTGCTCTGAAAGTTAAAATGGCGTGATGGCCCCCAGATTCACTCTCCACTGAGGTCGGTACCATTTAGACACCCTCTGATCATCCTGGTGCTGACTCCCTTCCCTACATCCTCTACTCCTACCCAGCTTCCTTCCCATCATAAACACTGGTTTAGAAGGAAGGCCATATTGTGAGTTGTCCCTTGGTATTCACAGTATTCACAGCAGAGGGTTGGCTCCAAGACCCCCTTGGATGTAACTTCTATAGATGCTTATCACATTTAGGGTTTCTATTGCTGTGATGGGACTCCATGACCAAAAGCAACTTCGGGAGGAATGGATTGTTTGTTTCCCACATGGCAAGTCCATCATGGATGAAGTCAAGGATACAACCCAAGAAGGGCAGGAACCTGGAGGCAGAAGCCAATGCAGAGGCCATGGAGGGGTGCTGCTTCCTGGCCTTTTTTTCTCTCATGGCTTATTCACCCTGGTTTCTTATAGAACCGAGGACCATCTGTCCAGGGATGGCACCACCCGCTGTGGGCTCAGCCCTCTCCCTCAATCATTGATCATGAGAGTACCTCCTGTGGACTTTCATTTTCTCAATTGTGGCTCCTTCTTCTCAGATAATTCTAGCTTGTGTCAAGGTGACATAAATCTAGACAGAACGGTGCTTAAGTCTTTTGTATAAAACTGCATCGTATTTACTAATCTATGCTCTTATCCTCTTTAAGTCAGCTCTAGATATCTCAAAGTATACAATACAATGTAAATGCTATGTAGTTCACTGCATTGTTGAGAAAGAAAGCCTGAATATTCAATATACATGAGCAATTATACAGACACACACACACACACACACACACACACACACACACACACACGCATAGAACCATGAAGTGGGGGGTGCTCTCCATGGTTAGTTGAATTCTCAGGTGCCCATGGACTTGGAAGGCTGGCCCTATTTGTTTGGGCAGATTAGGATGAGACCATCTTGCCTGAATTCCAAGTCCTCTTCTCTGCAGAGGAGAGATGAATATATGCAGTGCCTTCCAAAAAGGGTCCTCCAGGGGATGTGGGAGGAGCAGGAGTTTAGCACCAAAAACGAGCATCTCAGAGACTACAGGACACCCAAACATTGTGTGAGGTCTGCTCTGTGGGCTCCAGCCTGGATCCCTTTTGATGATCAGAAGCTGGCACTGGGGTAGGGGTGAACTGGAGTGGTTTTCAGACCAAGGTGGAAGGCAGCTCAGTGATGGGAAATGGGAAAGAACAGAGAAGAGACTCGATTTCCCCAGTCCTGGCTTGCAGCCAGTCTACATTATCCGAGTATTTATTTTTGACAATCAAAATATGGGCTTGAAGTAAGTGTAGATTAGATGTTTCTAAGTCAGGAGGCAACAGCAGAGCATGTGAGGAATGACATGAGTATTGAAGTTTTAAGGGACATAGACTGGTGCAGCTGGGTTACACACAAAATAGGTTAATCTCCTGCAAAGCAATAAAACCACAGCCTTAGGGATGACCTTTTTGTACCAGACACAAATCTCATGTTAACCAGAAGTTTGGGCTTTAACTAACATTAACAGCAGATCCTAACCCAGCAGAGTTAGGAAGCCCCAGTGACTTGCAAGCAACTATTTCGTATTTGAACGCCCATGATGTTTCTCTTGTGTCTCTTTAAGTTTTGGAGCCGTTTTAAACCTGTGGTGCTGTTTGGCTCCTGTGAAGGCTAACTACCTCTCCACAATCTCCCTTCTCTGCTAAGGGGCAGCCAGTAATCCTAGCCCCCTGCCTCTTGGCTTTTTGCCTCACCAGCCTTGGCCTGAGCTGGGGCTGCAAGAGGGGCCAGAGCTACCTGGGCTCTGCACTCCTGGGCTGTCAGCCTTCCGTCTACCATGGAGAGTCCTCTGGAGAGCTGTTTCTAGGAGGCAGGGTGAAAAGGCCCTGAGCCATGCCATGAGAAAGAGCAGGGAAGAAGGCAGTAGACTGGCCCCCATTCACCCATCTATGACAGAAAAAAATTACTCTGGCCTTTCTGCCTCCTTCAGTGTCACTTAGAGATGCCCAGGCCCAGCACCCTTCATCCTCCCATTGTGAGATAGTTCCTCTGGGTTCTGTAAAGGGGAGTAATCGCCATTCTGTAGACAAAGAAACAGGCTTATCCGGAAATCCAAATGGACTCTGTGTCCAGTCCTCCTGTGGGTACTGCAGCCGCCCAGGAGTATCCAGGGGGGAGCTGGATGCCCCTTAACCACATCAAACTCTCTTGTCTCTCTTCAGGATCTCTACGCATTAGACCTGGAACCCTACCGCTACTCCGGAGTGAACCTGACTGGGTTCCGCATACTCAATGTGGACAACCCACATGTCTCAGCCATTGTGGAGAAGTGGTCCATGGAGCGGCTACAGGCAGCTCCCCGGGCAGAATCAGGCCTGCTGGATGGTGTGATGATGGTACAGTAGGCAGATGGACCCCAGGGGCTCCCTTTCTCCCTCCTTCCTTCATTCCATCTCCCCATAGAACAATTCAAGGCTTTAGTAACTAGGACCTCCATGCATCAGCCAGAGCCCAAGGGACAACAGTCCCCACTGCAGAGGGCTCCCTCTAATAGACTCACAGGCTGATCTAAAATGTCTTCCAGAAAAAGGAGCTAAAGACAAGGGCTTTAGATTGTGAAGGGCAGATGCGAGGTTGGGAAGGCAAGAAAGGAATGAGGAGTGGATGGGATTAGGTGGTGGGTTGGGCAGAGGGTCTGGAGAGAGTCGTAGCTGCAGAGAAGAGGGTAGTAGTGGGGTATTCATAGACTAATAGGGCCACTGAGGCTGGCCTGTCTTCAGGTGAAAGGATACAGCTCTCCCTGGGCCTGCGGGTCTGCTCCCTCCCCAGGGCATCCTGAGTCTGTAGTGGGAGAGTAGCTCAGAGCAGTAGCAGCAGCCCTCAGACAGGCCTGTGCCCTCTGCAGACGGACGCAGCCCTGCTCTATGATGCGGTCCACATTGTGTCTGTGTGCTACCAGCGGGCGCCGCAGATGACCGTGAACTCCCTGCAGTGCCATCGGCACAAGGCCTGGCGCTTTGGTGGCCGCTTCATGAACTTCATCAAGGAGGTGAGTCTTACACCCCTCAAAGGATGCTCCCAGCAGCCTCCAGATGCTCAGAAGTGGGCAGAGGGCTGGAGTGCTCAGGTTTAGGGCTCAGACAGAAGTGGTTTCTGCTGCCCTCAGTCTGGGGCAGGTCACCTCACATCTCTGTGGCTCAGTCTCCCCTGTCTCCATGGGGACTGAGAAACCCTCTCTCCCTGTCACTGTCCTCGCTGCTGTCACTCTGGATACAGGGTTCCTGTCTACAGACAAACACACTCAAGACCTCACGTGCCAGCTCATTGCTGCTGGCTAAGTGGCTTGGAGAGAGATGACCAACTCTGTTCCTCAGTTCAGAACTGTTGGGAAGACAGAGTAAAGCTCGGGGCCTGAGCAGCTTCTAGTCTCAGTAACTAGCAAGAAGAGAAGGCTAGAAAGGATGAGGTCTGGGTAGGGCTATCCTGGGCTACAGTGAGTAGATAATCATGACCAACACCAAGGGGCTCAGGTAAAGCTCTCCATGAAGATCCAGATATTCTCTCTCTCTCTCTCTCTCTGTGTGTGTGTGTGTGTGTGTGTGTCTCCCCTCCCCCAGCACAGCCCTGATTTTTTAGTCACCATCATTTGTAGTCACTCTAACTTCCTTTTGGGTACTGGATCCTAGCCAGAGGGCCTGCAGCTGCATCAGGAGCCCCACCTCTTCACCCCTTTCCCCTAGGAATGCATGAGGCTCGACCATGAGTGCCCAAGGAAAGTAGGTTACCCACTGCCCAGCCTAGTAGAGAAGTCCCATTCCCCCTCCTGGGGCTCTCCTACCCAAGCTGGGGCGGACACTCCTGTTCTCCTTAGCGCCTTGGGGCCAGGCAAGAGTAGCCACTAGACGCTTGTGTTCTTTCTATAACTGGACACTTTCAGAACCCAGGTACCCTGCAGAGTCCGGTCTTTCCTTTGTCCGTTTCCAAGTTGCCCATCTCTCTGACTGCGTGACAGTAAATCATTTTAAAGACTTGGCATTTCCAAGAGGAGCTGGAAAATACCAGGCCGGAGTTCAGAGCGTGTGAAGCATCTTTCATTTAGCGAGTCCTGAGCTGCTGCTGGAAGGGGGCGGGTGGGCTGGGAAATGTCACGGGGAGGAGCTGCCCGTGGCTCCCTGCCCTGCCCTTGCCCACCCGCCCACAGACAGGCCGCACCTGCTGGCATTTAATTCCTCCGGAGCTGACAGGGAGGAAGGCCTCCTCAGCAGGAACAAGGCAGCTGAAGACACCTGCTGAGATTTCCCTAGGGGCCAGTGGATAGCCCTAGGGTGTGGGCTGCTGCAGGGATGAAAACTGGAGGGATGGGGAAGCCAGCCTGAGGGAAGCTGGGCCTCCCTGTGAAGTCATAAGCAGAGCTGTTCACCTTCTCTGATGTGGCTTTTAATCTCTGCCCCATTGGCACCCAGCTTCCCCAGCTCCGTGTGTGTGTGTGTGTGTGTGTGTGTGTGTGTGTGTGTGTGTGTGTGTGTGTGTGTGTTGCAGATGTGCACGTTTATGTGGAGAACAGACATGTATATCAGGTATCTTCCACTATAACATCTGCCTTGGCTTCTTTGAGCCTGGGTTTCTCACTGAACCTGAATGATATAAACAGCTGCTCGTGTCTTATGGAATCACCTGTCTAGGGAAATGACTCCAGCAGTAAAGTGCCTGGTAGACAAGCATCAGAGTCAAAGTTCGAGTCCCCAGTGCCCTATATAAAGCTGAGCACAGTGTAGATCTGTAACACCAGTGCTGGGAAGGCTGACAGATGGGTCTATAGAATTCCCTGACCTGCCAGCACTCGTGGAATCAGTGAGCTCCAGGTGAAAGCCCTGGGGAGATGGCTCTGCAGGCAAGAGCTCTTGCTGTGCAATCCTAAGGACCCAAGTTCAAATCCCCAGCACACACATAAAAAGCCAGGCATGGCTGCACATGCCTGTAGCCCAGTCATTGAGGAACAGAGACAGGTGGGTCCCAGGAGCGTGTTGATCAGCCACCCTAGACGAAAGGGCAAGCTTCATGTTCAGAGAGAGCCTGTCTCAAGAGAATAAAGTGGAGAATGATAGAGGATGACACCTATACCCTCCGGACAGCCATGGCCACCTACACATGTATGCCCAATATACATGAATATAGTAATAATAATAATAATCTGTATTACGTTAAATAAGGTGGAAAATGACTAAGAAAGACGTTCACCTCCACCTGCATTGAGCTCTCACCTCCACACACATCTGAATACACATGCACACAGTTCTACAGGCACACATGTACAAACACACAGAAAAAGGCACGCCCCCCCACACACATGTGCGCAAAGAATGGCTACTCAGGACCCCCTGGGAAAGAGACAGTCTAGAATCATATCCAACACTGGGCAAACCTGAAGGTAGCAATTCCTGCCGTGAACAGGTAGGAACGGCTAATCAACTATTCCCAGGCACAGGCCTTGCTCAGACAGCCTCACCCTAGTCTGGAAGACAGTCTGCACTAAAATATGCCTGCCTCTTTTGTTAATAACAAGGAAGTAACAGAAGCTGTGTTTATCCCGGGCCTGAATTAGACCAGGCCTTCGCTCTGGGATTTCTGCCTTCTCTCACCCTCACAGCATTTTGGAAAGATGGATACCATGATTAGTCCCATTTTCTAGCCAAGGAAACTGAGTCAGAGAGTATTCAAGGTGACGCAGTTAGTGGAGTTGACCCCAGCCCTTGGACCCCAGAGTTCTCAGCTGTGACATGGAGCTGAGATGGCAGGTTGAGGGACTTTGTCTCTGGGGTTGTTTCAAGGATGAGGCTTTGTAACCGGAGCCTTTGGTGAGTCTCAAGTGCTCCAGCTCTGTTCACCTGCCTCCCTGGCCCTCCCCAGGGAGGTGACACGGGCTCCCCCTTCCCAGGGCTTCGGGGCGGGGGCTCATTTGAGCGCATCCGAGATCGATGTTGTACACGAGAAGGTGCAGATGTAGAGCTGGCTAAAGAGCGTAATAGAATTTATGGAAATCGCTGGCTCGCACCACAGCCCGAGCAATGATGGAGGTGATTATTAATTAATCATGGTCTTGGGGGAACAGTATCAGTGCAAGGAGTAATTAAAATGAAGCATTGTACAGTTGTACCGAATGATGATTTATGAGCCCAAGGAGTTGCCGCTCTGCCCTCTCCCCTCCGCAGGCTCAATGGGAAGGATTAACTGGACGGATTGTTTTCAACAAAACCAGTGGCTTGCGGACTGATTTTGATCTAGACATCATCAGCCTGAAGGAAGATGGCCTCGAGAAGGTGCGTGGGTTCTGGTGGAGGCTCAGCAGAGGGCAGGGATGTTGGAGGTGCCTTCTACAAGCCTACGGACTGAGGGGCCAGGTGCATTGAAGGCACGCCCTTGAAATTCAATGACCCAGTATGGCTTCGGCAGAATTGTGGGTCAGAGGAGACTGGAGGGTCCTGTTACACTTGAGGGTGTCGATCTCAGTGGCTTAGCTGCAGCAGACACCTATGACTTCACTCTGTGAGTTAGGCCTGTCCGGGAAACACAACCGAAGACTTGTGGCACAAACTGTCTCAAAGACCCTGAAGGGGTCAGAGAAAAGGCCATGTATGTTCTTAGGTTAGACTCCACAGATTGCCTAGTTGGGGTAGTAAGTTTATGGTCTCTGGGGGGCATTTAAGCAAATATGGCGAGATTGCTTGTCTGGGAGATTGAGAGAATCCTTGCCACAAAGAGATGTTGAAGTCCTTGGGGTCTGGACTCCCCAGATTCCAGTTTCTCAGACCACTGATTCCAATATTTGGTTAAAAAAAGCAAACCCATTTGGACTTGGAGCCACTCCTCTTACTAACATAGCGATGCTGTAATGGGGCCTGTGACAGCCCCGGGAACTCTCAGCATGTGGTCAGGCTGCTGAGCCAAGCAGGGGATCTAACCTGGGGCCCCAGTTCACAGCATCTGGAGGAGCTAGCAGTTCATCCAGACTCACTGCAGCTGAGTTCCCCTCCAACCCTGAGGTGTGCCATTTATATGATCCGGAGAGCAATGGCCTTAGGGCAGACTCCCATCCTCCCTTCCAGCATGCATGGTTCAGGCTCTACAGAGGGCCACTGTTACATCCTTCACTGCCTTCCCTCATATTCTCACCCATCCCAAGCCCTCATTCATCTTCAGTGTACGTGCGGATGGAGCTTCACCAAGTCTAGCTGTACTCTGCCCATGGCTTCCCAGTTCCAAGCCAGCACATGCTGCAACCCTTATAAGCGCCTTTTAGACTTGGAGAAACTTTTCAGCTGGCATCCCCACCCAACCCAGCCTCTTCAGCTTACTAAAATACTCCACGGTGGACTCATGGTCCTGCCCTCCTAAACGTCTGGGTGTCATCCCATCCTGGTTCCTGGACAGCGAATGTGACATCTGCAATCCTGCCCCAGGCATGGACCTGACTCGATTTAACCTCTGTAATACTTGAGGCCATGACTCTTCAATTCTCTCCTGAGTCCTCCCATCCACTATATAGGGGAGAGGTGACCAGGAACCCTCAGCTACCTCATACCATGTGTGCATTAATTCCCAAGGGCGGGACCCTTCCTAGGATCACTGAGCCCCACTCACTGTTCTAGCCCTAGGCATACTCCATGGGCTCCTCACCGGTGCTGGAGAGCAGCTTCTTTTTCGGCAGTACCATGGCTCACATGTTGGCAGGTAGCTGTCCTAGCTTTCCTCCCTCAGCCACTCATCTCTAAGGACAGCATCAAATTCTAGGGATAGTAGATAGATGGCACACATGGCACTGCTTTCCGCTCCTGTGCCCGTGGCAGGCATCAGTAATTGATCACTGGAGCACTCTTTTCATCCGAGCCCACCCTGCAGCATCCATCTCCCCACAGCCCTCCAGGCAGCTGGTACAAATTGACCGAGGCTAATACTCAAGGAAAACTCTATTATCCCTGGATGGAGGTTGGCTTGCCTGGTGCCCACTAGAGGCTCCCAGTCATAGCCACCTGGGCCTGTGAGCAGAGAACCTCTTCTTTCCCATTCTTTAACCTGCACTACGCCTAGAATCTACCAGGATACCCAGTCAGGGCTTAGAAGAGCTTGCCAGGCTGAGGCTCCTTGCCATTCGCCCACCTCTGCTTGCTGAGTGCCTCCTGCAAACTCACCCACTTGCCCTCTGCTCAGCATCTCCCGCACTGAACTTGGCCCACTTTAGAAAAGAGCCTCTTCACTCTCATCCTTCCTTGCGGCCCCAGCGGTCCAAGCAGGCAGAGAGCGTGCTGAGCCCTCAACACAGCCACAGCCTCCCGTTGCCTCCTTATGTTTGCTAAGCTGGGTCAGAGCTGATCCAGCTAGCTCCAGCCGGTGGCTTTGGGGGGATTAAGGCAGAATTACCCAAGCATAATTACGTATCTCCCTGCTATCTGTCGCGCACAGCTCTCTGAGTGGGTTGTTTGCACTTGGCCTCTCTGTTTAATTGATTAGGTTTTCTGAGTACCCCCAACTGGGCCAAGGACAGAGTGGGCGTGCTGATGCCTTCCTTGAGAGAGAGGAGCCAAGATGAGGCCCAGCTGGAAAGTTTGCTCAGCATGCACCTGCAAGAGGCCTGGGGCTTTAGAATGACTTATAAAAAATGTATTGCATTTATTTATTCATTGTGTGAGCGTGTATGGAGTCGAGCCACTGTGCACCTGTGGACACCAGAGGGCAACTTTCAGGAGCCGGCTCTGTCTTTCTACCACGTGGATCCCAGGGATCTAACCCCGGTCATCAGGCTTGGCAGCATGAGCCTCTTTACCTGCGGAGCCATCTTATCAACCCTGAGATGACTTTAAAACCCTACCTCTCCACCCTTTAGCCTCCAACTTGATAAGGATGCTGTGAGGAGTTTCCATGGTGACAGGGTTTCTGCCCACTTTCGGGGCGAAGCCGCAAACTGCCTTTAGCCATAGTGCATGCAGTTCACTAGTCTTACACGGATGTTGTCACCCAGAACAGCTTCCTGTTGAGGCCGGCCTGTTCACCCACAGCCCCTCCTTTACTAAGTGCACACATGTGGGGCTTGTCTCCCTCATCCCAATGAGAGCATCACCATCATTCTGGGGTGGTCCAAGCTTTGCAGGTGTCTGGGCTCGAAGGGGCCCATTGAGTAAGCAGTGGGGTGCCCAATGTCTTGTTCAGGACCTGGCCTTGGCTCTTCCTTCCCTGCCCGGCATCGGCTCTGCCTCTCCAGCTCCCAGAAATCCCTCTGCATTTTTCCTTCAGCTGAGACGTTGTCAACAAGAGGAAAAGGGAAAACTTCACTCCTCGGAAGAGGGAGAGCAGCAGGATTGTTGTCAGAATTGTATCCTAAAAACAGACAGTCACAGTGACAATGGCTGTGGCTGTAGCCATTGGAAGTAGATGGCCTTGTTGATGAGGAGAAAGGAAGGACTCAGTACCTGTTTTCTGTCTGTCTGTCCATCCAGGTTGGGGTGTGGAGTCCAGCTGACGGTCTCAATATCACTGAAGTTGCCAAAGGCCGAGGTCCTAATGTCACTGATTCTCTGACCAATAGGTCACTCATTGTCACCACTGTGCTGGTAAGAGCACCATGCAGCTTGCAGCCACTGCTGCCCCTTACTGACCTGTGCTGTACTCATTCTTCATGTGTGACTGATTGCCTTCTAGGTGAGGCCTGGACCCCAAGTCGTGGGAGCTTTCTGTGGTGCTTGAATGGGGGTGGCTTCACTGAAGTAGTTCAGCCAGGCTGCACTAGACCATCCTCCCGTCTAGTGTGACTCACCATGCACTCAGTGGCTGGGTGGGGGCACCAGGAACCAGGGAAGAAACAATGAGATAGCGCTATTCTTCTAGGAATCTCACGGACCCTGGAGTACTATATGTGTGGAGGGGAATTTTAGCCAGTGTGTCTCATCCTCTAGCCCCCCGGTCATGCTCACTGAGAAATCCCATTAAAGAGCATAGAAACTGAATAGGCATTATGGACAAGCTGCTGATAGATCTGGAAAAAGAGAACCAGGGTCGTATGATCCTGCCTTTGTCAGGGCAAGAACCCAAGAAGTCTTCCGAATAGCCATCCATCCAGTCTTTAGGAATCCACTTATTAAGGAGACTAAAGCCATAAGTCAAACAGACCTCAACCGGAGCAGGAGAAAAACTAACATAAAAGATAAAGAAGAAAAAGAAACGGAAAACACCCAGGGGTTTAAGGGAGGCTGGTGAGCCATGTAAGCAATGTGGACGTGGGTAAAAGAGGAGGGGCAACAAGAGGAGAGCTAAGCAGCGAGGCTAGGCAGGAACTAGTGAAGAGAAAATGAGGTAAGGAGGGAGATTAAAGGGGAAGATATTAGGGAAGACGAAAAATTAAATAATTTACAGCACTGGCTAGACAAGGTAAAAAAAAAAGTCAAAAAGCAAAAGGATAAAAGTGTGACAACGGCAAAATATAAAAGGGTAAAAATAAAATAGTAAAAAGGTGGTGAAAGATTAAACGCAGAGTTGCTTGATATGAAGGGTATAAATAAAACACTTCTTGCATGGAAAGATTAGAATGAGGTGAGAGAAACGCGACTTCGGAGATGAGGGGGAGAGATGGTTCCAGGCGCTGTGGAGACACACAGCTGCCAAGCAAGACTACAAATGCAGTGAGCTCAGACCTCCCCAGCAGGATGCAATACACAGCCACCGTGAAAGGCCGCTGGGTCACGGCTCCTGAAAATGGCAGCTGCCCCTGTTTCAAGAGTGTAAAGCTGGCCTTAATCCCAGCATTCAGGAAACAGAGGCAGGTGGATCTCGGCAAGTTCAAGGCCAGCCTGGTCTACATAGTGAGTTCCAGAATGGCCCCCTTCTTTCCTCCCAATGAAAGAACATGGATTGTTCTGCATGAAAGAGTCACGGGGGTGGGAGGAGTTGTTTCTGTTTGTTTTGTTTGCTTTCCTTTCCTTTGCTTTGTTAGAAGAGCCAGAATCAAGCAAGCTATCCATGTTCCTGGTCAGCCCATCTTCACTTTCTTTACCATAGTAGCGCTGGTCCCCAACCTGCTGGGCTCATTTCTTCCCCTAAACTGGCTGGCTCCCAAGAACCCCAGGAGGATGTGGGGGAGATCAGCCTCTCTTGGCTCATAGCCTAGATACAGCTCCATCTGCCCCGCTGCCCCTCAGCCTCAGCTCAGCTGGGTAAAAATGGCCAGTAGCTCTTTGGTATCTGTAGGAACAGCGGATGAGCAATGGCTAAGAGCGTAGACTTTGGGGTTGAATCCTGGCTTCTCTGTTGACATACTGTGTGGATCTGAAACGTGGCTTTCCTGTTCGGTGCCGGTGGCCTACCTAACAAGGAAGAAACAGGAGCCATCACACCTAGCTCCTAGATTGAGAGATGGTCAATGTTCACAAGCTCATTGTGGGGTGAGTGCAGGCATTGTAATGCATTGCTATTGATTATGTATTCAGGACCCAGTCAGGTTAACTATAACACACCAACCCTGTATGGCCATGTATGACTGAAGTTCAGAGCCCCGAAACCAACCCTGTATGGCCATGTATGACTGAAGTTCAGAGCCCCGAAACCAACCCTGTATGGCCATGTATGACTGAAGTTCAGAGCCCCGAACGTCACCAAGACTTAGCACAGTCAGAGTGATGATTTCTGACAGTTAGGGTCCATTGTGTTAAAAACTTTCAATTTTCACTTGAACATTTTTCAAGCCCAGTGCATTCCTCCTGGGCCTACCTCACATCCCCTGATCTGCCCTGGCTTTACACTCTGATCTATAGTTTTAATGTTTGTCACATCCACCCAGGGCACCCTCAGACCCATAGCTTCTCAGAGAGACATAAACCTCCAGGTAAGCCTCTCCCCTCTCCCCTCCCTTGGCCACAGTCTCAGCTCCCGGCCCTAGGACCAGGCTAATTTTCTAGTCCTGGGACAGCTACAACAAATCATAGGGAGTAGCTCAGCCTGACTCTGGCAAAGCTGTCCTGGCTGAAAACTCAGCCCCTTGCTTGGCTGCCTATTTGCAGGGCCTCCTTGTCAAGGCAAGCATCTACACTTTGAGTGACAGACAGGTACAGGATGAGAACATCAAACTATTCAGCTCCTGGGGACTAGGGCCTGGAGGGGAGAGCCCTGATGAGGACTCCATCCTGAGATGTGGCAAGCCACTGCAGCCTATGTAACCCCATCTTCTAGTCTCTATTCTAAACCTCTGGGATTAGGTCCTTGGGGTGCCTTGTCCTGAATGGACAGAGGCATGACTGTGCCCTCTGGATACTCAGATCACAAGCCAGATCCCCTCCCCCCCATTCTAAAGCTGGAAGCCTACCCCAGCACCCTCCCTGCAGGCCCAGCCTCTCTTCTGGCTCTGCTCTTCCATGCTCTCATGAAAAATGCATGCACTCAGACCTCAGCTCACACCAAGCAGGCGCATGCAGCGTGCTCCTGGGGCCCTGCTTTTGAAGGTTCAAGGTACTTTGGGCTGTGAATGTGAGTGGCAATCGGGGGGCATGCACGTGGGTGGATGTGAATTCTGAGAAAAGGGCGATGATGGCCTCTGGATACACACCAGTACAGTCAGTATGCACACTGTGACCCATGTAGACTCAACCACAAGACAAGCTGACCCCCAGCATGCTGTGGCAAGACAAGGGAAAGCCGAGACCAGGATATGGGCCAGGAAGACCAGGCCGGGAGCTATTCTGGATCCTCCCACTGGAGAAATATGATTCAGAACACCCTATCTTGTTCTGTACTGCAGCAGCCAAGGTCTTGGGTCAGGGTACTTGGTTTGTGTGTCCAAGCAGGATCAGGCAGACAGAACTCAGAAGCACATGAGCCATGTTGCCTGTGTGTATACACATGCTCATGAGCAGGGGAGCTCACCTGGCCTAAGTCAGGGCGCTCAGGGACCCAGCTATCAAATGGCTAATCCCAGAATCTGTCTCCTCTGGGAGATGCCTCCTCCCTGCCTCTTCTTTCAGCCTTCTGGTCCTGTGTCTGGGAGAGGCTTAGCTCTAGGCCTGGCCTCTCTATTGCTAAGTGATTGTAGCAAATCCAGATGAAGCCATATGACTGAAAGTCAGAAAAGGTTATTTTTCTGGACCCCTGTTTTTTGGTGACTTGTTGAGGAGAAATATTACCCCTGGTCCCACGGCTCTTCTCCCGGAGCAATAGGAGAGCGTGAAGTTATGAAATTGAGGGCACCTTCACTGAGCAATCGATTAGCAGCTGAGGGAGCCGGTGAACTGGCTGTCTGGACATTTCCAGTAATAAATTGTGAAATAGTCCATGAATAAGTAGTCTCGGAGTTGAGAATTACCCCCTAGGAAATGTTGCTGGACTGGAGACGCATTACTAAGGCGAACACCATTTTAATGCCCTGGGCTTCGGCTGTTAAATATGTATGCCATCCGCAAAGCACTTCCCGAAATTAATGGCATTTTGCAGCTGCTCCGAAGGCAGCGTATTTAGATGGAGATGTATAGATTCTAGGGCTGTGGTGGCTTCGCAAATGAAGTGCTAATTTTAGAGGCTAAGGCCATGGATGGGCGTGGAGGGGGCGGGTCAGGAAGGGAGAAGTCTTAGGGGCTTTCCCACTCTTCTACTGCTGGCAGCCATGATTGTTAGCCTTTGCTGACGTAGGGTGTGGTCCCTAAGAGGGAAAGGTCACTAAAGTATCTGGGCAGAGAGTACTTCTATAGTAATAAGAAAGACAGTATTAGTAGTAGTAGTAGTATTGACAACTGATGCTTGCCAGACTCTAAGTGCTTTTCCTAGTTGAGTTCATCTTACTCTTGTTAGGATACGTTCTGCTAGAATCTTTATTCTGCAAAAGGGAGTGGGAATCTCTCCCCATCCTGGCAATTTCCCCGGGAAAGATAATAACTTCCCTCTGGTTCTCTGGCTGCGCTAAATGAGGCCAGGACCACCAAGTACAGTAGTGTATGTAGCCTGTTCACTGCATAAGAACATCAGTCGAGGGGGTAAATGGGCTGACAGCCCACCTATCCCCCTCCCTCCAGCCCCTCCCCAGGCCAGGTTGAGCTGCTTGCCTGGAGGCATTTAGACAAGAGCAGGGTGCTGTGGTGGGTGTGGGAAACGGTGGCCAACAGGATGTGTCAGGACTGAGGAAGGAGGCCCAGGAGACCAAAGCAGGTGAGGAGATAGTAGCTCTCAGCCTGAGCTCAGAACCTGTAAGAACAGGTAAAGTCAGGGTGGTCTAAGCCTCCCCCATCCCAGTCACTTAGTCTAGCACCTCTTTTCTCTCTGTCCCCACAGGAGGAGCCTTTTGTTATGTTCCGCAAGTCTGATAGGACCCTTTATGGCAATGACCGGTTCGAGGGCTACTGCATCGACTTGCTCAAGGAGCTGGCACACATCCTGGGCTTCTCCTACGAGATCCGGCTGGTGGAAGACGGCAAGTACGGGGCACAGGACGACAAGGGCCAGTGGAACGGCATGGTCAAGGAACTCATTGACCACGTAAGCCAAGGCTTGGGCGTGGAGGCTGGGATAAGGACAGGGTGGAAGGTTCTAGCAAAGTGCCATTTGAACATCTGGGCATCCCAGGAGATGACAGTGTAAGACTGGGGAGATGGAGATGAAGGCTGTGATCTTGGGGACTGATCAAGGTCCCTCCAAGTGTGACCAGCTCTTCTGGGTCTGCCTGGCCTAGGTTGTCCCCATTATGTACACATATTGGCCCCTCTGATGATAGACCTTCCCAAGGCATCTTTGGTGAGCTTGCTATGAGGAAGATTCCTAGATTCTCTCAGCCATTAGCTCCCTGAAGAATAGCTCATTTCTGGGATTGAGGAACCCAAACAAACACATCACCCAACTCAGGGACATGCAAACTGATCTGTCACTTCTCGAATCGCTGTGGGTTCTTTGGTTCGACAGATGACTCAAGGGGTGGGCTTGGGGCTGGCATGAAGGGGTGGTTAAGACTATCCTGGGCAACACTAAGAACTTCTCACTCTGCCTGGGGAGGGAAGACCTGGGTAGTAAGGAGCCATGCAGGCAGGGCAAAGGGAAAGAAGCCCAAGGCAGGAGCCTGGGCTTGTAGACTTCAAGGAAGAAGATAGGAAGTCACAGGCCAAGAAAAAAGTCAGAGCCCTTAGCTATGGGCACAGGCACAAGTTACCCAGCATCTGAGCAGCTTCCTTCTCAGCAAAATGTGCGGGTCACTGCCCCCCGCCCAGTACCCACCCCAGGAGCACTGGGGCAGGGGCACAGGGCCACAGATATCCATGTGATACTAACAGCAAACATATCTACTCTTCATCTGAAGTTCAGGCTCAGGACCAGCAGATCTGAGGCTCAAGAACCAGAGTTTAGGTTTAGCAGAGGTGTGACCTGGGAAGTTCTTCAGTGCAAACACACATACAGGGATACACACACACACACACACACACACACACACACACACACACACACTCACAACCCCATATCTTCTCTTTGACTATAGGCATAGTTAGTCTATATAGTTAACTACCAAGGCTGATAAGGAAGTCCACTGACCTGGACTATAACTAGGTACTGTTTGTCAGGCTCATGGAACACAGAGGGAATATCCCCACCTCCATCTCAGGGTTCCTCAGTAGTACAGAAGCAATACCTATCTGAAAGTAATCCTACCTGCAGCTAAAGGTTAAAGGGGTCAAGGACCAGATCTGCTAAGAATTCTCCTCAGACCTGGTCTCCCTCATCCTTAGGCAGCCCACTGATGCCATTGCAGAAGTTGAGGCAGAAGGGAGATAGGAGCCAAGCCTCAGATATCAAGTGGTGGACTGGATGAAAAGTCAGGGTCTTTTAAGGCTCTGTACCTAAGTGGGCCTGAGCTTTCCTCTCTCTTGAAAAGAGGCCACACTGTCCCAGAGCTGAGGAGGAGGCACATTCATGACTGACAGTCTTCAATGCATATATATATATATATATATATATATATATATATATAAAGAGAGAGAGAGAGAGAGAGAGAGAGAGACCCAGTTAGTGTCTGGGATCCTCGCTGCTCTGTCTCTCCAGGTAGAGGCAGCCTCACCAGGCTTTGGTCACTGCTAGACATTGGTGAAGGTACCATATGGAAGCCTCAAAGTCACGTGACAGGGAGGGAAGTTGAGGTACAAGAGTCAAGCAGAGTCTGCCATGGTCTGACAGGTCCACCGTGTCAGAAACGGTTTGTATGGAAACAGAGAAACACTAAGGAGCCCGCACTGATGCTGACATTTGGTAGCTATGTGTCTCCGAGCAGTCTCTGAATTCATCTGTTCCCCTCGCCTGTCATGGGGGAAGATATATCCAGAACTTGCCTCCCGGTTAACAGGTGTGCTTGCTGTAGCTGGCAGAAGTCAGCCCTTTATGGCATTGTTCTTATTTTTATCCTGCAAACTACCCCTTGGAGAGTGAGGAGGGGGCTGTTCAGGAGTCCTTTTGTGTCCTCCAAACTCCAGTTTCCTGTCTCCACAGTGGGAAAGATGATAACTGTCTCCACTCCCGTCTGCCCACTGTGAGGCTGGAAGAGGACAATGGATGGGAAGGGGCTTCGGAGCTACAGGCTTCCAAGTAAATGGGAGGCCGGATTGTCACTGTTATTAGTAATAACTGTAATTATTATGGAAATAAGCTAGCAGGACCGGATGCACCTCCTCTCTACCCGCTCCCCCAAGCCTTGTGAGTGGAACTCTGAAACCTGGCATTTGCACAGGGGATGGGAAGGGAGAAGATGGGGAGGGGGAACCTGTAAGGGAAATCCACGACCACAGTTAGAGGAGGTAAAACAGCCAGGCCACCCACCCGCTGTTGTCACTGTGTCCCACAGACTACGAAGAACAGACTTTCTAAAGGGACATGATGAGAAAGCCAGCAGCAGCCAGACCCTCAGTGCCCCTCTGCTGAGGAGGCACAGGGAGCCTCCTCATCTACAGCCTCCGACCTGCTGGGCAGTGCTTTGGAGACCCAGTACCCATCAAGGCCAGGAGGCTGGGTGGGACAGGCGGGGGACCTTGTTAAGCCCAATTCCTTACGATTGATGAGCCTGTTAATCCTAGCTTGGTGCCATTTTTAATAACATCATAACCATTTATTAATGTCGTCAGATAATTAGTCTTCTCACTAGCTCATAGAGAACATGAGAAAGACTTGGCAATATTATTACTTCCTTATTAGGGATCCGAACGGAGACGTAAAGATGATGGATTCCCACCTCTGGAAGAGTCTGCCCCCGCCCCCACCCCCAGGTCCATGTGGAAGTCCTTGGCAGACCCTCCAACCAGGAGGACTTCAACTGTCCCCCCCCCGACACTGTTGGCCTCCAGCCCAGCATTGTGGGAGGTGGGCACCTGCAGAACGCAGACACATCCCGTAGACACACTAACTTTTAACTTTTACTCACTGTTCACTCACAGTTGCCTTTAACCGTGGAGCAGCAAACTGTTTGAACTGTGTGTCTTCTGACCTCGCTCCATCCCTGCTGCCTGCTCTGCCTCATCCCCTCTCAGGCGTCTATGTCTACTTCCCTTTCTGCCTTCAATCCTCCCGTGAGTCCTGACAACCCTAGAATCCGATGGATATAGGCTCAGATTCCAGGTTGAGCTCATTTCCGCTCACGGGAGAAGAAAGAGTCCTCCAACCTCTCTGGCTTCCATCCCTGAGCTACAAATGAAAACAGAGCCTGAGGCTCGGTTCACACTCAGTGAACATTCACACATGAGAGGCCTTCTCAGTACAAGTTGCAGCTTCCCTCCCCCCCATCACATGTGTCTCTGTGTCTATGTTCAGACATGGTGGCAGAGAGAAAAGTCACCCACCCATAGTCACCCTGCTTTACAAGATGTAACCTAGGACCTAGTGGTCCAGGACCTCAAACTTCCCTAGCTGACTTGAAGACAGATGATCTTGGGGGCTGACACACATTCATTCAACGTGTAGGGAATCAAGGCACACATTTAAGTACCAACTTTCTTGGAACATTGGATTTTTTTTTTTTTTACACCAGAAACCCTTACTTTCTATATAGTGCTTCTATGTCCTGGTACAGATACCCAGGAGCCTACTGGGAAGTGAGAAGAAAAGGACCCAAGAAAAGAGAGCCCAAAGCCAGGGGAGGGCCACAGATGGAGAAGGAGACAAGAGAAGGAGCCTTGAGTCTTGGGTGATAACTGAGAGGTTTTGTTGGTTTTCATTCTGGGGGTGGATCCTGAGATTTTTTTCCACTGTTAGACAAGTATTCTGTCACTGAGCTACATGCCCAGCCAAGTTATTTAACGTTAATATTAAATTAATAATGATGAGAGCTACAGGGCCACCGCTGGGGAGTGTAGAGCCAGGGGTGACATCAAGAGAACCAGGGGCTGACGACATCAGCCTGGCTCTAGAGGAAAATTAGTCCATTCTTGAGTCAAACTGGAGACAGCCTGCTCATGGGGTTGAGAGGCCTGGAGGAAAGGGTAGGTACAGGGAAAAGAAAGGAAGTGGAGACCCATCCAGGAGTCATGAAGCCTGCAGGCTGGTGCTTGGTGAAAGGGGGGTAAGGGAAGGCTACAGATGAAGGGCCAGGCAGTAAATTCTAACCTCGGGGAGATGCTGGGTTTCCTCCCAAGTTACAGATCCCCTAGAGGAGTCAATTAAGGCATGTTAGGACCCTAACGGGTGTCTCAGCAAGTGGCTAGCCATAGGATGAGGAAGGAGCCAGATCAGGATGAAGGGGAAGACTGACCAGGATGCCTAGCCTGGCAAGAAGGAGAGCAAACAGAGAGTGGGTAAGGAGGACAATGGGACAAAGAATGATCATAGGTAACCTTGATATGTCACCCTTCCTTTGTGAAGCAATAGCCATGCCAAGATGTCCACTCTACTCTCCTATCACAGAATACAGTCAAGGAAAGTGGCACAGCCTGGAGGGACTGCTTGATTCTTCTAGACAGGATGTCTCTGATGCACTTAGCTTGCTTGGTCATTCCCGTGTACCTGGGTGCAGAGCAGGCATTGGTGAGCATGGACTGCTGCCCTGTCCCGAGACACAACTGTGGGCCAAGAGTCACCTTCACATCCAAAATGTGCATAAGCAAGGTCTGGTGAAGTCAAACTGTGAGCCCATCATCTACTGGGCCCATTGTTTTCCTACCATAAACCATGCTTACTCTGATTTACGTGCACGAGTGTTGGAACCCAAGCCCTGTTCTTGTGTCATCAAGAAGCTCTGCTCAGTGTATCTCATCCAGGCTGGGCTGGTACACTTGGGCACAAGGCATGCTGGGAGCTCCCCCAGGACAAGTCAGAATGCTTCAGGGACAGGGCAGTTAGGGCAGGGGAAGCAGTTGGCTACAGAAGTAAACTGTTGTCAGGGCAAGCAGATTGCCCAGAGCTAGATCTGAAGAGTGTTGGGGACATTCAGGAGACTGTCAGAGTAAATCTGTGGATGATTAGTTAGGCAGGCAGGAGGGGAAGACAGAAAGAACATAGTGTCCTGCTGAGATTCCCCATATAACTACCAGCTCTAGAGCTCAGCCTAGGGAGAGGCCTGAAAAAGGGGTCAGACAACCAGGGGCTAGGAAGGGGCAGGCACATGAGAGCTTCATGGTCTCAAACGGTGGTCAGGGAAACCGTGACTGGGACAGGCAAGCTCCCCAGCAGGGGATCATGAGCCTGGTCATCCAACCCGAAGATCTTGAGTGCCATTGTCACCTTGGGCTCATTAAGTCAGAGCCACACAGAAGCCTGTTGTGGCTTCTCTAGGGTGGGTGACACTGGGAAAGACAAGGCAAGAGAAGCTAAAACGGTGGGACCAGGTTAGCTGTTTTTCTCATCGCTATAACAACACAAAGGAGCTTAAAGAAGGAAAGGTCTGGGCTCATAGTTTGTAGGTGTAATCCAACATGGCAGTAAAGGCATGGGTGACATCGGAAGCTGGAGGTGGCTGGTCACATTGTGTACACAGTCAAGAGGCAGCAGAAATGAATGCTTGGTGCTCAGCCTTTTCAGTCATTCCAGGACTCTACAAGATGGTGCTACCCACATTCAGGGCAGGTCTTCCCCCTTCAAACAACCCTGTCTAGAAACTTCCTCACAGAGATGCCCTGGGGTTTGTCTCCATGCTGATTCTAGATTGTACCAAATTGACAATCTCAACCAGCCAATGGCAAGTGGATCAGTCTCGGACTCTGTACCATAGAAAAGCCCTATAGTGTCTTAGGACCATCCCATGTGGTAAAGACAGGCAGGGGTAGGTAGGTTTAAGTATTATCCCTGTCTTGTGTGCAGCTTGGCTGAACTTGCTGGATGTGGCCACTATCTATGATCTTGTAGCAGCATTCAACCAGCACCTCAGAGCTGGGGTTAGATGCTCCTAGACCATACCTGCCTGAGATTGGTGTATGAGGGTTTCTAAACCTAGCTCTAACCAATAACAGGCCAGCAGTGGTGGGCAGCAGGGTGGGGTGGCAGTATCATTAGATGCGGGTATAACCAAGCCAGAAAGAAGCAACCAATCAGATAAGGGAAATAGCATCAGGATTTTAGCCACTGGCAAGAAAGGAAGATGGGGGTGCCTGGAGGAGACTAAAACAGGACAATGACTCACGTTTGTCTGATCTACAGCTTGGAGATGAAGGAAGGGGTGTCCAGTCTTACAGAGGGTGTTTACTGGGATGGCTATAGTCAAGGTTGCTGCAATCTCCCACTGTCGGCCTGGCTGAGGCTGTAGCTGAGTACTCAGTGGTCCTTAGTGCAGGCAGATCGGAAGGCCTGAAGATCTCCACCCTGGGCACATGAGGGAATAAGAAACCAAGGATTCTTTTAAGAATGGCAGTACAGGATGTGTACCATGACACAGGGAAACTTGTCCAGCCAGCCGTCCTCAGAGTCGGGTACAGTGCCATCCCCCAAATCTTGGGGAATCACGGAGGTGTGCCAGGCATAGAAGAGACCACCGTCAAACTGTCAGGAGTTCGCAGCCTAGGAGGCTTGTACATATACCATAGGTGGAGGACATTGACTGTCGTCGACATGTGGGGATTTTCCAGTACCTGTCCCCCATCTACTCAGACTTAAGTGAACTCTTCAGAATACCAGTTCTGGGGTTACTGATTCACCTCATTGAGGGACAATGCTCACTGTCAACACTGTCAGCTGGCTTAGGGTGTCACAGAAGACACCATCCGTGGCTCAGTGCCCTTCTGAGAGTATCATTCTGAGGAGGGGCTTGCCAAGTGGCATCTTTAGAGCCCTCCAGTGTTCACGGAGGTCAAACAATTCAGTAACTCTATCACTCTAGGCCTCATACTAGATTCTGTAGATACAGGAGTAAACACAGGCAAGGCCCCTCCCCTGAGTCTTGGGATGTTGCATTCTAGCTTTGGAATGAACAGATAATAGATGTGTGTCTCTAGCCACAGTAAGTTCAGCTAAGCAGGAGATGAAGTTGAGCCTCCAACCAGGGTAATGCTGCAAATGTGAAGGTAGCTGGTCAGGAGAACTTCCCTGGCTTCTGGGGACAGAGAGTGAGAACTTGGTGTGACCCATCCCAGAAAGTCGGAGAGCAGAGGTTCTTAACCCTTAGCTTCAACCCTTTTATGCAGTTCCTCATGCTATGCTGACCCACCACCACAAAGTCATTTCTGTTTCTACTCCGTAACTGTAATTTTGCTACTGTTAAGAACCATAATATAAACATTTTTTTGGAGACAGAGATTTGCTAAAGAGGTTGAGAACCACTGTTCTAGAAAAGGGACTGAGAGACTCATGCAAGGCAGAAGGGTGTCATGGTTGTCAATGACAACAATGTTGTCATTAATGTCATTAACTGTCAGCAGCAGTTTACCCAAGGAGGGCATGAGGTCATTTCTGGTCCCTAGTGTGCAGACTGCAGGACTCAGGAAGATATACTCTGGAGAAGTCATGTCTGCAGGTCTGTGAGCACTAGTCCCTCAGCCTGCAGGTGTGGGCACAGGGGTAGCAGATGACAGAGACACACCCTTATGGCTTAGATTGTGTGCTGTCTCTTCTCTCCTCTGAACCAGGCCTTGCTTCTGGCCCTTGTGTCTGAGTCCCATGCCCTGTTTTCCCAAGGAAGGCTTTACCCAAGCCTGTGCCCAGCCCTGAGCCAGGGCACCCATTTCAAAGCAAGTCATGATGGAGATTAACCTTGTTGAGGGACAGGGTCAAGTAGAAGCCGGGAAAACAGACAACATAGACACCAGCAGCCAGTTTGCTCTGGACAGTGACAGGGAGCTCTGAGGAACTAAAGATGTTCCCCAGGACATCCCAGAGATGAGCCTGAGAGCAGGTGGGGGACTGCTGGAATCCACTGAGTGGTCAAGGGAGAGGAACAGTTTTGTAGATTGACCTGTCCAGGCCACCATAAGTGGCAGTTCCTATTTTGGGAAAATGCAGGTCAAATAGTTAGAGTCAATCTGACTTTAGAAAAAATATGCATGCAGAGTTGGGAAATTAAGGCCAGAATCTACCTACTAGGCTAGGGACTGGCAAAGCAGGACCTTTCGTTAATTTTTTTTTTTCAGTGAGACAGGAGGAGATAAAGGATTGTGTATACGTGTGTGTGTGTGTGTGTGTGTGTGTGTGTGAGTGTGTGTGTGTGTGTACGTGTGCATGCACATGCCACAGCAAGTATGTAGAGGTCACATGACAACTTATGGGAGTCAGTTTTCTCCTTCTACCATGTGGGTCCTGAGATCAAACTCAAGTGGTTAGTTTGGGTGGACAGTCTAATGTTTGTTTTCCCAACAAAATTTCCTAGAGACTTCTCTTTCGGTCCGGCTTTGCACTAATCCTGAGAGGTACTTTAGTGAAGGGAATAAGCTTAATCCTCACCCTCCTGGAGCTTGTATACTGACAGGGAAGCCAGAGATTAAACAATAGCTTATAAAGAAAAAATTCTGTTGTGATCAGAGCAACATGGGGCAGTGCAGGGAAGAGCTGGCGCTGTAGGGTGTATGATGAGGATCTGGCCCACATCAAAGAAAGGGGGTCCCAGCCCCACTCCCTTGGACTCTGCTAGGACAGGTCCCACCCATCCGGGTTAATACCACTCTCAGGAATTTGGGAAGAGGTAGCAAAGTGATAGAAGATGGGTCATCTATTCCTGGATCGTGGTGACTGGGGCAGACTGGACCTGCCATTCTTCCTGATAGACACTGGCACAGTGTGGAGCCTTCAGAGAAGCAGGAATGGGGCCTGGGAAAGGCACACACATCTTTGCTCAGTCAGCCGTCACGGCTGCCGCAGCTCTGGAGAAGCTGGTCTGGCAGCTGCCATCAGCTCTGGAAGTGGACAGGTGAATGGTAGAGGCAGCTGGTACTCACACCTGGCAGGATGTTACTCACACCTGTCCTGGTCTGTGGCACAGACATGTGGGAGGCCCAGATGATGCTTTGTCAGGTTGCTATCCAGGCTCTACCAAGAGGTACCTTGTTCCCTCAAGATGGAAAGCATCTACATGGAGAAACAGCATTCAGGGAGACGTATAGCAGCTGAGGATGCTCCTGTGTGAAGCAAGGTTTTCATCACTAGTGAAAAGATATTTTTAAATCTCAGAGAAATACATATTTTCTAAAAAACTAGTATATTACGGACAAGCGTGTGCGCATGTGCGTGTTCATATGTGTGTGTGTGAGTGTGCATGTGTGTGTATGCTGCTCATGGTACATACATGGGGGTCAGAGGACAACCTTAGATGCTGGTCCTCACCTTCCAGTTTGCTGGAGACAGTCTCTTGTACACTGCTGAATACCCCATGCTGGACCATGAAGTTCCCAGAGTTCTTCAGTCTCTCCCTCTCATCTCACAGAGATTATAGGTTCGTGCTGCCAAGTCCAGCTTTCTGTGGCAGCTCTGGGGATGCAAACTCAAGTCCTTACGCTTCCATGACAAGTGTTTGAGAGAAACCCTTCTGTAGGAGATTAGTATTGGCTCACGGTTTCAGCAGCTTGCTCAGCGTGCCCTGTGGTGAAGCAGGAAGGCTGTCATGGCAACAGGAGCGTGGGGGAGAGGCTTGTAGCCTCCTGGCTCCTGATAAACAGAAAGCAGAGACAAAATACCCTTTACACACACACACACACACACACACACACATACACACACACACACACCAGTGACCTACCTCCCTCAGGGAAGCTTAAAGTGTAAATAGTATCAGTGGATTAATAAGATCAGGGCACTCAGTGTCCAGTCATGAGGGATCTCAATGACTAGATCCACCAACTTGGGGCAAGGCTTCAACATATGAACCTTTTGGGGGACACTTTATATCCAAGCTGTAACACCCAATACTAGAAACACAGGAGAGAGTCAGCTGGCAGAACTCCGGGGATGAGTCAAGTCGCTTCATGGTTGTCAGGAATGTGGCTTGTTTTCTTGGACACTGTAGAGGCGGAGGAGGGATCTGGATAGCTACAGGACTCCAAACCTCATCAAACGCTACAGAAGAAATCACAGCAAAGCCCCAGTGACAGGTGTGGCCAGATGTCAAGGTGGCATTCATGTGTCTGGGAATGCAGCACGGGGCTCAGAACAGGGCTCAGGGGCCATAGTCAGTAGGGCCAAGAGAAGAAGGTAGAAGGGCTCTTTCTTCATCCCGCAGGGGTTCTCGGGCTGCTATAACAAGTGATATAAAACCAGGTGCCTTCAAACCACAGAAATGTGTTGTCTCCTTGGTCAGAAATGAGAAGTCAGGGTGTCAATAGAATTGCTTTCTTTCGGAGATTCTGAAGATGAGTGGGCTCCATCCTCCCAGGTCCTGATGTGACCAGCATCCCTTGGTGTTGCTTGGCTTTGTGCCTGCATTACACTTATCTCTGTCTCCACTGCCGTACACTCTTCTCTGGACATCTGTGTCTTCTCCTATAAGGATGCCAGTTGTTGAGAGGGGGCCACCCTAATTCAATACGATGCCATCTGAACTTGGTGACTTTGTTCTACAAGAATATTATCTGCAAGATCTTATTCCAAATTAGGTCACAGTCACAGAACTGGAATGTAATTAAGGCTACCTGCCTCTGTCACATCACCCCACAATACTTGACTCGTATGATACCTGGGTAAAGTGTTGGATTTTAAGGTCATGGTGAATTGAATACTAGAACTGGTTTGGCCATTCACCAACTTGAACAAGCATCCCTGCCTGTTCCAGCCACCAATCCTTCATCTAAAATGTGGCGATGTCTTCTGCCTCCTGGGACTCTAGGGAGGAATTCATGAGGCACTTAGCGATGCTTGGCCCTGTAGGCAACATCCTGTAATGATGGCAGTTCTTGCTATTTTAATATAACAATTCACTGTTTGGGCAGGCGGGCACTCTGGGGGTTCCCAGCATGAGGCAGAGAATAGAGATACAGAATCCAGGGGCAACCATATTGGAGAATCCAACAGGAAGTGCCAATAAGACACCCACACCAGGGAGTGCGCTGGGGCCAGGACCTGGGGACTAGACCTTAGTCTCCAGAGACTTTTTGGTCAAACAGAAGACCAGAAAATGGATCAGTGACAAGTTATCAGAACTAAGACAATGTAATCCATCCCATTCTGGTAGGAGGTGGTCCAGGCTTTATTTGGGAATAAGTTCAGGGTCCAGGCTAACATCAGGATAACTGGATATCAAGAGCCAAAATACAGAGCAGGAGTTGGTAAGAACTTTTTGTCATCAGGTTGAGATCTGGGGCTGTAACCAAGTAGATAAGATCAAATGGCTTTAGGTGTGGAACAGACGCTGAACAGGACAAGAGTTGGGTGCATCCCAAGAAAATCTTGGTAAATGGAAAACTACTTACAGAGTAGAACAGAATCCTCAGAAGGCGTGCTGACTGGCCTATATGTTCAGAAGATGTCCAGAAAGGTCCTTATTGCGACAGGAGGGGGACATGTCACCTATAAGACTGAAGTTATGAGGACAGGTCAGTGGCTTGATTTTCTTCAAGGTCATGATTTTTTGTAAGATGAGAACAAAGAATAAACAGCTTCTCCAAGCCTCAGTTTCCCCACCCCCGTAATAAAGTGTGGGGTTGGAGCAGATGTTCCTGAAGGTCTGTCGTCCGTCCAGCTCTGACAGCCTGTGATTTCACAAATCACACTGGAAGAAGTATGCATGAGTGGGAAGAGCCGCCAAGACAGGGCCTTTCATTCTGAGTAATGAACCGAAACCGCGAAGGCTTGACATCTGTTCCAATCTTTCAAGGGAAGTTGGACAAAATAATGCCTTTTTCGGGGAAATCGTTACCAACAGTGAAATATAGTATTTTCTGCCTAAGCCAAAAATGAAGTGGAGAATACCAGCCTTCCTGAAGCCCAAGGGAGAACACTCATCTGAACTCCTAGAGAAGGTCACGTTGGCCAATTACCTCGCCGCTGTAGGCACAGACCGCCACGAACACTGCTGTTGCCCAACCCCATTAGGGCCAGAAAGCAGGAAGAGCGGAAGAGAGGTGCTGAGGCCTTGAGAAGACGGGCTTCCTCGCCAGCACCTGGAACATCCTCATAGAATAAGCACTGTGCACGGACACCTTGATCTCCTGCAGCTTGCTGTCAAAAGTCCAAGGAAGATCCTCACTAGGGACCTAGAGGTTTTCTCCAAGAAGCCACTGCAAACCCAGAGGCCATACCCGGAGACCAGCCAGAGTCCAAGCGCATTCTACCTTTGGAGTCAAACACAGCCTCCCAATACAGTGGACTCTGAGAGGACTGGACTAGGGAAGGCAGGCTCTAGAATCAAAGGACCACTAGATCTCTCGCACACCATCATTGCAGAAGATCTTAGAACGTCAGGACTGAAAAAGTCCTTCAGGGTGCTCACCTCGACTGTGCTACCCAGGAATCGTGTCTACAGGCAAAGCAGGGAAGCACTGGACCAGGGCTCTGGTTTATTCCTGTATCCCGTCTGGGCACAGTATGTCTTGATCAATGTATATTAGACAGTTTTCACTGTCTCTGAGCATGCCTCCCCCAACCCCCACCCCTCGTCCATTCGTTCAAACCTTGAACTGAGTGGCATCTAGGAGCTAGGACAGTGGCCTTGTCCCTCTTTTTTTGTGCCTATAAAGCCAAGCACGTTCTAATTCACATCCTCAAATCTGTAAAGGTTTCAGTGCAACGAGCCTTTTCCATGCTTCTCCTCCCTATATTGCATGAAGTCGGTTTGTTTCACATTTATTCATTTGTTTTTATAGTTTGCATATATGTGCATTCGAACACATGCTCATGTATACATGCTATGTCCCATGTTTAGAGGTTAGAGGACAACTTATGGGAGTTTGGAGTTGGCTCTTCCCAACCATTTAAGTTCCAAGGATCCAACTCAGGTGATCCTCAGTCTTGGTGACAGATAACTTCTATTTCATGGGCCATCCGGCCAGCATTTTCCTGAATCCTGAAGTTCTTCTCATCTTTAGGCCCCATGTATCCATGCTGGGGCGTAGAAGTGAGAAGGATAAACACTGAGAATAGCAATATCAGAGTGTCTCCATAGCTTCCCAAGCCTGGGGCATTCACAGAGAGGTCTAGACTGGAGTTTCACACATATCTGCCCTTATCTGATGATGTGATTTCTATTGAATTCCTGTTCTGAGATAAGTAGAGTCTAAGTTAATGCTTATTTGATAAACACTTCGATTGAAATCTATGCCCCCCCCCCATTAGACCTTAGGAGTCATGATAACAAAAACTATGTTAGTGACAGCTGTCTCTCTAGCTCCTGGTGGATCTCATAAAATAGTGGGTAGGTCGGAATATGGGTGGGCAGGTAGATGGATGGGCTGATGGGTGTTTTGGTTGATAGATAGATAGATAGATAGATAGATAGATAGATAGATAGATAGAGGATGGGTGGGTGGATGGATAGATAGATAGATAGATAGATAGATAGATAGAGGATGGGTGGGTGGATGGATAGATAGATAGATAGATAGATAGATAGATAGTAGATAAATGGATAGATAGGTGGATAAATTGATTGTAGGTGGCTGGAAGGATAGATATATTAGATGAATACGTGGGGGGCCTTATGGATATATGGAAGGATGGATAGAGGGTTAGTGGATGAATGGATAAATAGATGGGTCAGTGGATAGATGGACCATCAAGCCAGCAAGTGGCTGCCTAGAGGCATTGCCTTGGCATGGTCTTTCTAAAGCATGCTCCCTCCTGGCAAAGGGTCATCAGTAATGGCACAGATACAAAGCTGTGATGAACTTCAGGATCCAGGAAAATGCCAGCAGGTTGGCCCATGGAATAGAAGGTACCTGCCACCAAGACTAAGGATCCCTCCTCCCTTCAGTTTGTGGCCACGTGTGGAAGGGAAGTAATAACATTTCATAAGTTGAGACCCAAATACCCACAGAAGCCTACGAGGCAGCCTTCTCCAGGAAAGCACTCCTAAATATTGCAGAGCCTGAGAGGGAGCTCTGAGGGGAGGACGGAGTCGTGGGTCAGGCACACCTCTAGCATGCGAGGAGCCTGTGCGTCTGTAAGCTGCATGCCCGTTGACATGCAGCCATGCACACTGAGCAGCACCAGCCTTCCCTGAGGGGAAGTGTGAGCTTCACAAGAGTCAAGACTCAGCGAAGAGGCAGCATGTGTGAAATAGTGTGAACTGGGGGGAAGAATCAGACAAAGAGAGAAGGCACTGTGGGCCACATGAAGAGATGGGCAGGGGGACGGCACCATGTTTAGTGGGGCCTCCAGTTAAGAGAGCTGCCAGTAAGATGCAGCGGGAGGATCTTTTTAATTATTAACCAGGAAAACCTCAGACCAAATTTAAGAACATCCTTCATTAAATTGTGGTGCAATGACCTATATTAACAAATCCCATCTCTAGGTTTCCCTCTCCTGCCTCCGTGTTAACCCTGCTAGCCTTGGACTTGCCACCTCAGTTTCTTGTCCACCCACACCTTCTAAGGATGGTGGTGATGGTGGTGGTGGTGGTGGTGGTGGTGGTGGTGGTGGTGGTGGTGTGTGTGCGTGTGTGTGTGTGTGTGTATGTGTGTGTGTGTGTGTGTGTGTGTGTGTGTGTGTGTGTGCGCGCGTATCACATGTATCAGCATCAATTTTATTTTCCAGTAGCGCTCTACCTTACTCTGAGACAGGAGCTCTCTTTGAACTTAGAGCTGACCAGCTGGCTAGATTAGCTGGCCAAAGATCTCTGGGGTCCATAGCCCGAGTTCTTGGATTATGGACTGTCTTTGGTGAGCAGCCTTTTCTATGAGTGTTGAGGTTCCAAACACAGGTTCTCGCGCTTTCGTGGCAGAGCCGTGCTACCAACTGAGCCGTCCCCCCAGTTTCCAAAGAGGGCACTATCTTTGACTGGCTTTTGAGTAGGTTTTTGGAATCTAATGACCTTCCTGAGTGGGCTGAACTGGTCAAGAAGGGATTGCGAGGGGGAAGCCAGGTGACATAAGCTGTGAATCTCGTGTGGCCCTCGTGTCCTAACTGTCGATAGCTGAGCTTCGTTCATTTGACACAGCACCGTCTGGAGACCTCGTGGGTTTCCATTATCCATCTGTTTTTGTCACAGCCCTCTCCTTCCAAGCCGTCAGCTCCTGGAGAGCAAAGCCTGTATTGGTGTATGTGCATCCTGTCTCCCCTGGGCATGGCTCAGCTAAGAGCGTCAGTGGCTGCTGGGGTTGAACTGCAAATAAGTGGGCTGGAGAGGTAGTTCAGCCAAGGACCTGTGTTCTGTCCCCAGAGCCCATGTTGGAGAAAAGGCCAGGTGTGGTGGCACACACTTAGTAATCCGAGTGCTGAGGAGGCAGAAGCAGGCACGTTCCTGGAGTTTGGTTGCCAGTCAGCCAAGTCTCCTGACAAGTTCCAGGCCAGAAACCCACCTAAGGGCTAAGGCTCAAAATCAAAACACAAGGTCATGGAACCCAAGGTTGTCCTCTGGCCTCTACACTTAACACATACATTGCCACGCATGTGCA
This sequence comes from Micromys minutus, assembly GCF_963924665.1. Taxonomy (NCBI): domain Eukaryota; kingdom Metazoa; phylum Chordata; class Mammalia; order Rodentia; family Muridae; genus Micromys; species Micromys minutus. The sequence goes on from NC_137978.1 coordinate 40,508,694, forward strand.
CAAGCACACACACACACACACACACACACACACACACAGTAGTTAAATGACCTTGGACTAAGGCCACTGGCACCATTTTAACCCATGGTCCATGAGTGGGTTCTCCAACACCTCTATCCCAAGGCTTTGCTCATTATTTGTCTGTCTGTCTGTCTGTCTGTCTATGGTCTCTTCACAGAAAGCAGATCTAGCTGTGGCTCCCCTGACCATCACCCATGTCCGAGAAAAGGCCATTGACTTCTCTAAGCCTTTTATGACCCTTGGAGTGAGCATCTTATACCGCAAGCCCAATGGCACCAACCCCAGTGTCTTCTCCTTTCTCAACCCCCTGTCCCCGGACATCTGGATGTACGTGCTCCTCGCCTACCTGGGTGTCAGCTGTGTCCTCTTCGTCATTGCCAGGTAAGCCTGTTCCTTGGCCAAAGCTCTGGGTCAAGCTGCAAAGCACAGGAAGTCAGGCAAGCTCCCTTTGACCTGGAAAGCCAAAGGTTTGGATTACTATGGTTCCTGACATTCCCCCATCCCCCAAGGCTCAGATCCTTTGTCCCTGGAGAATGTTCAGTGCCCCTCCCCCTGGGCTTGAATCACCCAATCTTCCTACTGGTTCATGCCAGGGACATTGAGATACGGTAATTTCACTCTCACTCCCAGGATAGGCTGTGGGAGGAATACACCACCAGAGCTGAGCACCTGGGATAGCAGACCAGACCCGAGTGCACTGCATGGCCTAAGGAGTAGCTTAAAATACGAAAAACAAACTGTCTCTAAGCAGTCCACTCAGCAGAAGAACCAACCCCCACCAGCTACACACATGCCCCAAGTAGAAACAGGGCACACAGGCAGGTGTGCCTGGGATCCACACTTACACACCGCCTCGTTCACACATGCGCCACTAGCCTGGAATCCACACTTGCACCATGCCCACCCATCAGGTTATTCATTAGAAACAGAAAGGGTACATGCTGGATAGTGGTTATGGGAAGTGGGTCATTGGGGAAGCAGGTTTCTACCCTGTTTATCGAGTACCAGGCATTTTACAAGCACCCTGGGCTGCACCCTGACCCTCTTCCATTTTCTCTGACCACATCCCTTAAAGACACCTGAGACCCACTGAGGCTGTACGAGCAGTAAGCGACACATCCCGGATACACACTTAGTTTCACTGAGGTTTTGTCTGTGTCTCTGGCCACTGCTTTGTCTCCTCCTCAAGCTCCCTCGCCCCTCCCAGCAAAGTTTCCATCCCCCTCCCCCCTTCCAGACCCCATCCTTGCCCTGGGTCCTCTTTGCTCTAAAGCCTAACAAGGTGTAAAGACAAGCTTCTCTGGAGAGGCAATTTGAGATCCAAGGGCCTTTTTTCCCCTCCCTCTAGAGCTTCCTTTGAAAGCCCACCTTCCCTCTGCTCCCTTCATTCTCTGCCTCCTCCCACACTGAGAGAGACCAAAGGAAAAGTGTGCAAGGCGAAATCACGCAGCCTCCCAGGCCTTGCTGCAGCGCCTGCCCTGGTGCTGCTGCAGCTGCCCTGCCTGCTCAGCCCAGCCAACAGCGAGCCATCAGCGGCGAGGCCTTCATCACCTCTCTCTTCACTAATGGCCTAACAAGCCTTTGAAAACAGAGCTGCTCTCTTGCGCTCTCAGCGTAATTTTCTTGGAGCTCCAGTGGCCTCTCAGCCACTCACCCCTCCAAGATGGGAGCATTTCCAGCCTTAGTTCTGTCTGTTTGATGTGTGTCCATTCCTCCCAGCCCCCAAGATATGGGCCATCCATCTGCTGAAGGCATCTGGGTATGTGTCCAGCCTCTCCCTACTGGCTAGGAAGGCTGCGGCTCCCCTCCCGAGGCTAGTCTGGGATGCTCAGGGAAAGCAGGCTTTTCTACATTAGTTAGGATGCCATGGGATACCTGTGGAGGCAGGAGAGGGATGAAAGTCAGGGCCACAGGGCTGAAAACGCATCTAAGTACATGGGTCACACCATGGAACACACAGAGCAACTCTTAGCCCTCGTGACTGCCCTTTACAATAGTCTTGTAAGGTGGGGAGAACTATCCCCTGTTGCAGAAGCAGAAACCAGGGCTCAGAGAGGTCAAGTCAATACCCACAGTCACAAAGCTTCCCTTCCCATTTGAAATTAAACAGAGTATTGGACATTTGGGAGCGGCAAACTGCAGCCCATGCAGATGGCTCGGTGGGGTATCACTGGGTACCTGCTGGATTAGGCTGGACAGAGAAGGGCCAGTTAACTGCACGTGGCACCTCCCTTGCTAGCCACCATCAACTCTGTCCTCTTGTCTTTTGTACTGTAAGGTTCCAGTTCCCTCCTACACTGCCATGGGTACCCAGTGCTGTGAACCTTTCTTTGGTTGGGGGGGGGGGAACTCCACCTTTGAAAACATTACCAAAGGGCCTCTGTGCCATCAGCTGCATTCATCAGAATAAGTGGCTCTGTCTCTGAGAACTTATCTTCTTAAAGTTTTGCCACTGAGTGACACTTTGGAGCTTAAAATGTCTTCACAGCAGAGCTCCTGAGAACCCAGATACCCTTTAGTGTCGGTGGCCACAGAGGTGCCCCCCAGGACCTTCTGGTCCCCCAGCGGTGGGAACTGGGTCAGCTTCAATGGCCACCTGTAGGGTAGTGTTAAAACATGTGAGTGATTAGAAGGCAGAGGCTGGCTCAGGGAGGCTAATCTGAAAAGGGGCAATACAGAAATTTCTTTGACAGGATCCTGGGGTGACATGGTATTTTTGTATTTGTATATGTATGTCTTGGTCTGTCTGTCTGTCTGTCTGTCTGTCTGCATCCCTCTCTCTCTCTCTCTCTCTCTCTCTCTCTCTCTCTCTCTCTGTGTGTGTGTGTGTGTGTGTGTGTGTGTGTGTGTGTGTGTCCATGTGTGTGTGTGCATGTGTGGGTATGAGTGTGGGTGTGTTATACTAAAAGTAGGCCAAGGAGATGGCTCAGCCAGTAAAGATGAACTTGACACTAAACCTGAAGACCTGAATTGTATCCCAGGGTCTCACAGGGTAAGAGAGAACTGACTCTTGCAAATTATCTTCTGATCCCTATATTCCTGCCATGGCACACATGCCCACACATATGATAAACTAATAAATGTAATACAAATTTTAATTAGATGGATAGATAAACCGACAGACAGATAGGTAGACAGACGGACAGAAGGACGAACAGATAGCTGACCCCTGAGCTCTGCTCAGGTCTCATCTTCTTATCTCTTTTCTGGCCCTAACCCTCCGGCCAGGAGGAGCCAGGTCCCTTGGTCCCCAGTGAAAACCATTGCAGCCTGGGGCCTTTGGCCCACTGTCAGACCAGTCCTAGGTCTCCCTGAACCATGAACTTTGTTTCTACCTGGAAGCTGGAGGCAGAGGTCTCATGGATTTTATGAGTGCTGCCTTAACTCTTTTAAAATTTCTCCTTCAGCCCCAAGGTGGGTTTCCCAGGGCCATACCTCCTTAGGTAGTCCATTCCTCCCTCCATGTGCCTACAGTGGCCCATGGCCTCCTTCTGCCTGCTGAATCCATTGCTTTTTCAGTATGGAGCCAACATGAACCTGAACCAGGTTCTCATCTGTGTAGACTCAGTGGAAACACAGTGTATACCCAGTGCCCCTAAATGGGGGTGGGGGGTGTCCTATGGGTCTGCAGCAAGGACTCTTCTACCTAGAACACAAACACCCACTGACCCCTGCCCTCCAAATGCCTCAGGCCCTGCCACAGAACTGCACACAGCATCCCTTCTGGGTGCCTGGCTCTCCAAAGGTTTTCCTGTACATCCCCTCCACCTGTGTCTGAGCCCTGCCCCCCTAAACCTCAGCCTCTTTCTTGGAGATTTAAGAGTCTCTAACCAATTCCAGATCTTTCCCTTTGACAATCCTCAACTCACTTTGACGCCTCATCTGGAAAAGTCCTGTCCGATGGGGCATCTGCTTCCTGAAAGTGGAACTGTCCTCACCTGAGCTCTGGAAGCAGAGGGTGGCAATGTCGCTGCTTGAGAAGGGGGCTGGGAAAGGCCTAATACAAGTTACTAAGAACAAAATCCCCTAGACTTTTCTGACTGTCTTTGCCCCCTGCCCCCTGCCCCCTGCCTCCTGCCCTGTCTCAGCCCCCAGCGCATACACAGCTGCCCGGACCCAGTGACTTCTCAGCCTCTCTATCTCTTTGTATCTCTCTTGCTGCTCCAAACTGGCTCATTTGTAAGCAAAACTCCAGTCCGTCAACCAGGCTTCCCTCCCTCGGTTGGGAGTCCTCTTCCTTAGAAGGGGTGGTGTGGGGTAGCAGCTTTAAGCAACCTTTTCCTGTCAGGCATATGTTCATACACTCAGACACAAGAATCTAAAATTAAATTCTACATTGTTCTCTCTGTGGGGTAGGATTCTGGGGCACTTATGCTTCCTCGCCGTCTTCTTGTATACTATTTGAATATTTTATAATAAATATCTTTTTCTTTCATTTTTTTATTATACAAGAAATTCAAATGCACTTTCTCATTTCCAAAAAGACTCATGTCACACAAATAAAGTAACAGATTTGGCTGAAACTCCTTTTGTCCTTCGTACCTCCCCCCCAACCCCCACCAGGCACATGCCAATATATATGGACTATGGATGGGAACTTCCAGACCCCTGAGTATCCATCCACATACACATTAACCCACAGAGCTGGATGGCTATGTATTACCTATAGAAACGCAATTGTATTGTTTTCTATTTTCGATCGCTTTCTTTTCATTGGCTGTGTTGGAAATGGCTCCCTGTCTGGGGATGTCTAGAAGCTGTTCTCTTTAACAGCTGTGTGATATTTTGGTGTGGTTCTGGCACGATTTATTTAATCATCCCTCCACTGAAGGACATTTAGGTTATTTTCAGGTTTTTTTTTTTCCTATTGCAAACAACACTTTGATAAACATCCTTGAGGACTTCCCTTTATGCTCCTGTATGAGCGGCTTTTCCTAGACCGATAATGACTTGCAGCCTCCCAAGGTAGAAGGGCACACACGCTTTTAATTTGAAGAGGTGATTTGGAATTACTTTATAACCAGAAAAGGGCACTGGCGGTAAAGTAGAGGACAGAGAAAACCTGGTCCCCGCCGGCCTTTGCCTATCACTCCAGCCAGACAATAAGCAAAGGGGTCAGGAATGGTTGCTGCTCCAACTGGTATGAGCTGCTAAGTGGTCGTCTCCTGCCATTTGTCCTTACTGCCCCCCTTTGCCTTGCAGATTCAGCCCTTACGAGTGGTATGATGCTCACCCCTGCAACCCCGGCTCTGAGGTGGTGGAGAATAACTTCACGCTGCTCAACAGCTTCTGGTTTGGAATGGGCTCCCTGATGCAACAAGGTAGGTGTCTGCCCTCTCACCCAGGGAAGGTAACTTTTCTCCTTAGCGGGTCCTTCGGCCTGACCAGAGCCAGCTGCCTTCAGGAAGCAGCTTCAGACCTTAGTAAGCTATCCAGAAGGCTGGAAACGCAGCTGATCCCCTGGGTTTTGCCCTCACAGCCTGCTCCATGGCTCTAGGCAGAGCCAGCTCGTGATCTGAAACCATCAGCCACCCTGACCTGCGTCATGTGAGATAGATCCATTCCTGGTCCCTTCCACTGTCGTTGGGATAAATGAGACTATGCTGCCTGCTGGGCTGACTGGTCTCCTTGGCAGAATCAAGTTGAACAAAGCCAAATTGGGATTGTTACCATAGAGGCAGAGAGGCTGGGCAGGAGGCTCTGTGTAACAGTGCTGCGAGGCCACGTGACTGAGGAGACTAAGAAACCTCCAAGACATTGTTAGTCATTGCTAGGCAAGGTTGACTGAGGTTGGGACTGTGTACATCAGAGACAGTATTCCTGGAGGAAGATTGTCTTCCAGCTTAGACAGAGGGCCCTAAGCTGACTGGCCCTGAGAATGGGTTCCGCCTTTCAGGAATGTCTGAAGATGTTTAAATGTCTAGAAAGCGGCCAAGCGTGGTAGCTTGTAGCTGCAATTCCAGCATTTGGGTGACTGGGACTGTGGGATAAATGTGAGTTCAAGATGAGTAAGCCTAGGCTACAGAGCAAGGCCTTGTCTCCAGGAAGGGGAGTGGGGAGGAGTGGGGGTTTGGGGGAGAAGTGCACCAAGATGACTCGGTGGGTAAAGGCACTTGCTCCCAAGCCTGACGACTTGACAGGAAGCAAAGGAACTACTCTAAGGGCAAGGGCCTTGTCCTTCACATGAGGCTTCACCCTTTCCCCACCCCACATCACCCCACACCCTACCTTCCCCCTGCCCACCCCCAGCGAAAGACCCAGCAGGAACCTTGCTCTTCAGGTGGCAAAATGTAGGTGCTAAATAAATGAGGGAAGAGAGGTACAGAGGGTGGGAGGAAGGATGGGACGGAGTGAGGGAAAGCATTCTTCTTGGTGCCCATCACACACTTGTCCACTGGGCTGCAAGCACTGTGGAGCTATGAGCAGGGCAGAGAAGAAACAGACCCAGACCGGTTCCACCCCTGACCAATGGGCTCCAGCAGCTGGAAAGTGACAGGCGGCTTTCATGGGAAGCAAGTCCATCTGTCCCCGCAATTAACGAGCATCCTGAAGGCTCACCTTGCTTCTTTGCCCATCATCTTTGTTCGGTGACAGTTGAGAAAGACCCGGAAGCCCCTTCACTGCTGTAATAAGTCCCCTAATGCTGCCTGCTGCTCCTCAAAGTCCGGGCCCCCGATGCATTTCCCGCATGGTTTTGATTAGGAGGGGAAAAAAAACCTAGGTATTTGAAAAAACTCTCCCATGAGTGACTTCTTTGAGAGAGAGAGGAAAAAAAATCATCCATATCAAAGCAGGTGCTTTCAGATTGCCAGTCCAAATATTCCGGAAAGTTCAGGAGTCACTCACTATTTAAATCTCTTGAAAGCCAGCTAGTTAATTACTTCAGTTAGAAGGTTCCATCTAAATTGTGCTCTGCACCCAAGGTCGGGGAGGAAGAGTGATATATTTCAGCAAAGAGCTTCCAAAAAATGTTGATTTTTCTTCTCCTGCCAAGTGCCTCACGGCAATCTCATATTTGTATACTGCTCGTATTTCTGATGCGTCTCTCTTCAAATCATATCGTTGCGGTATCGCAGTATTTTTGGGAGGCTGGGACGGAGGAAGGACAATTCTTCATCCTTTGCCTCAGATCACCCAGAGAACTGGGAACAGGATTTTTCTGCCAGAACCCACAGGTTCTGACTCCTATACCGTGGTCCACAGACAGGCATCAGAGAGGCTGAAGAACCTGTGAAATCACTCTCATGCACACATGCGCACGCTCATGTAAATGCATGTGTGCAAGCGTGTGTGTGTGTGTGTGTGTGTGTGTGTGTGTGTGTGTGTGTGTGAGCACGTGTGCACGCATGTGTGTTTATGTGTGTGAATATACATTATCAAATGCCAGCCTGGATCAGACTCACGTGAAAAGCTGAGTAAACAGTGCTCATTCCTCCCTTCCCCTCTCTTCAGTTACTGACTCATTTGGTCTTGAGGTGGATCCAAGAATTTGCATTTCAGTCAAGTTTCTAGTGATACTGAGGGACTACTGGGCTGATCCACTAGCCTGGGGAAATGGTCTCCACACCTGTGAGGGTATTCAGTAATGTCATGACCCAGGGTTTGGGGGCACCCCTGGCCTACACATTGTAAGGTGTCTCCCCCATTCTCCCAGGATCTGAGCTGATGCCCAAAGCTCTGTCTACCCGAATCATTGGCGGCATCTGGTGGTTCTTCACCCTCATTATCATCTCCTCCTACACGGCCAACCTGGCTGCCTTCCTGACCGTGGAACGCATGGAGTCGCCCATTGACTCTGCTGATGACTTGGCCAAGCAGACCAAAATAGAGTACGGTGCTGTCAAGGATGGGGCCACCATGACCTTCTTCAAGGTGAGCGTCTCTTTTTCCTCATGGCACCCAGAGCTCGCTTTCCTGGGCTCTTGTCTGAGTAGAAAACAGGAGCTCTGCCTTCCTCCCTCCCTCTCTACTCAGAATCCAGAGGACCTGTATTCCAACCACAAGACTCAGCCTCTCCCTGGTGAAGCCCCTTAACTTTAAGTTGCTGTAAGGATGTGCTATATAGAAGGGTCTCAAGTTCTGAAAGTTGCCGAGGCAAGCCATGGGAGGAAGATAGACAAAAAAGTGTGAACAAGGCAAAAAGAGAAAAATGGCCTAGTCCCAGACAGCCCTGGGACCTTTGGTATCCTGCTCTTGGCTTGGGGGTCTTAGTCCATCCATCTCTAAGAGGCTGACCTGGGATGGGTGAGCTGCCCATTTCCAAGAGTAGAAGGCACATCCCCTTCTCTTAGAATACCAGTGTCTTCACAGAAAGTCCCTGTTGCCTGCCCATGTGACTGCTTTCACAGGAGCCAGGACTTTGTTGCTCCTCACTAGCTGTATCCCTCAGCACTCACAGTGGGCCAGACTGCTCTTTGCTTGGCCTCTGTGAACCTCCTCAAACCTTGTGAGATTAGCACTGTGATCTCCAATCCACGTGTGGAAACTGAAATCAGTGGCTTGTCTGAGGATTCACATCTGGAGAATCTGGACCTCATCCTCATCTGCTTCTCTATAAAACATAGGTGCTAAGCCAGTGGTGTTGGGACTTGGATTGCGTCTGCATGCTATGGGGTCTCTGTCATCAGAAAGGATGCCATGTCCCCACCCCTCATCCCCATCCTGTGCACACCCAAACATACGTGCATACACATCTGACTCAGGAGTTTTCTGAGCTGAGAATATAGCTAATTTGGTAGAGTGTTTGGTTATCAGGCACAATGCTCTGGGCTCAGTCCCAGCACAATAAAAACTATATAGTGGTGCTCACCTGGAATCTGCGCAGTCAGGGGTGGAAGCAGGAGGATCCAAAGCTCAGGGTCATCCTCAGCTACATGGCCAACCTGAGCTACATGAGAGAGAGGAGAGGGAGAGAGAGAGAAGAGGGAAAATGAGAAAGAGAAAAGGGAGGAGGAGGAGGGAGAGAGAGAAAGAAGAGACGGGGAGAGAAAAGAGAGGGAGAAGAATTAGAGAGAGAGAGGGAATGAGGAAGAGGGAGGGAGAAAGAGAGAAAGAGAGGGAGGGAGGAAGGGAGGGAAAATTCTAACAAGTTCCCAGATGCTGCTGGGCTTCAGCTGGGGATGCTTTGAGAGGCGGACCTCTAATTACCCCTTGGAAGCATCAGGCTTCGGGAACTGTGCGGGTGGATCCATTGGCTTATTAATCAGCTGCCCTCTGCCAGTCTGGAAGCCTGAATGTTTCTCTTTACTCTGGGCTCTGGTTCTTCACCCCTGAGCCCTTGCCTTTTCGGAAACTTCAAGAAATGGACAGAACCCCAACGGGGCCTGAGGAAATAAAGGAAGAAATTAGAGTGGAAAATGCCTTTATCCCATGGGTGCTCGTGCTCCAGCACTTGCTGCTAGCTCCCTGTGTCTCTCCTGAGGCTGGAAGAAAAGGGGAAAGAGGGGCTTTCCCTCGTACTCAGCTACCAGTGGAAGCTGATCCCACCCTCTGCTGGGGAGGGCACAGTGTGCACTGGGATCAAGATCAAGGGGAAATAGGGCATTGCCAAAGGTACATTAGGCACTTGTTGGAATCTCATGAGTGTGAGTAAGTCTGACAGTATGTACACACATGTATGACTGCGTATAGATGGTGCATGTTAATGAGCATTTTTGCCCCTGCACAGGTGACATGCATGAGAGTCTGCCTATATGTACATATTAATATGTAGATCTGTGCTTGGACGGGAATGTTTGCATATCTCTCTCTCTCTCTCTCTCTCTCTCTCTCTGTGTGTGTGTGTGTGTGTGTGTGTGTGTGTGTGTGTGTGTGCACTTGCACGCACATAGGCACGTACGTGCTTGCTCACTCCCTATCCTCGGGCCACAGCCCAGCCCTTTGACTACTGGAGCTTCTCATGCATTAGGCATGAGCCAGTCTCTAAGCAGGGCTCCCGATCAAAGGAAAGAGGCATAAATAAGCCCGGTGCAGGCTCATCTCGGCTGATTGGAGGCCCCGCCTTCCTCCATGCAGAGATGCTCAGACTGCCTTCTCACAGCCCAGTCCCAGCTCCCCACTGAGCCTCAGTGCTCAGCACCCAGCAGCCACTGCACAGTCACCCTCCCCCCCTGCAGTGAGGAGGGCAGAGGAGGGACACAGAATCTGCTACCCAGCCAGGACTATGGGGCTCAAGGGCCCATTAGTCAGAAACAGCAACAGAGTAACCCCAGGTGGGACCAACCCCACTACCATTCTCTCCTGACCCATTAATACTTCTCTGCAGTCAGCCACATTGTCCCATGCTTCACCCGTTTCTCTGCCATCCTCCTAACAATCCTAGAAGATATATCAGTATTATCACCTTATCTTACACACAGTGGAAGCCAGGCTCGCTCCAAGGGGCTAACTGACTACTCACCCAACAACACAGCAGAGCTAGGATCTGAAGTATACCTGACTGTGAGGAAGCCTTCCTATCAGCTTCTCTCGGGATCCCCCCCATAGTCCTTAGCAGTCTTTCCTGGGGACGAACCCAGCACGGTCTTGGCACACTGGTCGCTCGGAGGATTAATAAAGTGGAGTGTCTGGTGCTGTGGAGGGGATGGGATTGAAAGGGGATAAAGGCATGAGGAGCCAGCGCAGGAGGCAGTGGTAAGCATAAACAACAAGCAGGCAGTGCTCCCCGCGTACCCCAAGTTTAAAACGAGGTCATTTAGTTCTGTGTGGCTAGCACATTCCTGGTTATGCGCTACACATATGTAGAACTAAGGACAGATGGCTTAGCCAGTTAAGATCTTGCCGTGTAAATGTGAAGACTTGAGTTCATATCCCCAACATCTATGTGAAAGTCAGGCATGTTGGCACCCACCTGTTACCAAGCACTGGGTGTAGGGGCAGATTGAGGAGGGCCCCTGTACCTCTCTGGCCAGAATTTCTAGGTGAATCAGTAAAGCTTTGTGTTCAATGAGAGAACCTGTCTCAATAAATAAAAACAAATGAGGAAGTATACCAGATATATCTCTACCTTTCACAAGCATGCACATATGCATGCATGCTCACCCGTACACACGGGCATGTAGACACACCCTCAAGGAAATAAGTAAACAAAGATTCCATGGAAAAGAGTAGACTATAATCAAGGGAACACACGAAGCAGGGCATCAGGGACCTAGTCCCCTTGGGCTCAGCCAGCCGCTTGCAGGAAGCTGGGTGTCTAGACTCTGCCCCTTGGTCTGCTGGGAGGCTTGTCAGAGAGCAACAGACATCACAAACAGCGTCTCCTGCGCCGTCCTCCCTTCCGTCTTGGAAGATAAAAATTAATTAGGAGATGAAAAAGGAGGCCTTTGAAAGCACTGTTTGGCTGTAAAAATATGTAGGCAAAAATGTAAAGGAAGCTGTGGGGGAGGTGAGCTCCCGGCAGGGAAGCGGGCGCCTTTGAAGGGAGAGAATGTTGGAAGAGATTCTGCAGGGATTGTGGCCTCTTTGAGTGGTGGAGCTGGGCGCCCTGCACAGCAGGGCTGCTGGGGAAAAACATGGGAGTCTGGAGCCTCAGAAGCCAGGCTCCCGGCCCTGCACATGGCTGAGCCCTCCCCCTTACTGCAACATCTTACCTGGAAGGGGCTTGGAGGGGATGCCCTGCCTACCCCAGGTGCCAGCTGAACAGTGGATGTTTCCCCCAAGATGCAGGACTCAGGAGGCTACCCACTCCTCAGCTCCCAGTATCTCCAGCCCCCTCTCTCCTGCTGCCCTCCTTCTCTTCACAGCCCTAGACCTAGTTTTGCAGCCGAAGCAGGGTGGGAAAAGCCAGGAAGCAGCCAGGACGGCCCAGCCTGGTGCAGTCGAGCACCATGCTTCAGAATCAGACCCACCAGGATGTGTCCTGGGTGGTGTCTGTGATGGGTCTCTCTAAGCAAGATGTTTCACTGTTCCAGGCCCCAAGTTGCTCACCTAGACAAAGTAGATACTGAGCCCTACCCCTGACCACTCACTGGAGGAGCCAGCGGGCTCCAAGGAATACCCAGAAAGTCTCCTTTCTCCAGGGTCTCTGGACTGGACCCACTGAGCTTTGTGGTAGGCTTTGTGCCCCTTATCATGACCGTACACACAGGAAGAACTGAGGAAACAGGGAGACAGCTCTTAGAAGGACTGTTTCACTGGGGAGGCAGAGGCAAGTGAATCTCTAGGCGTTCTGGGCAAGCCTGGTCTTCACAGAGTTCCAGGCCAGTGAGGGCTACATTGTGAGACCCTGACTCCAAAACAAAAGTCGGGATTCTAGAAGAAGATTTCGAAAGGAAAGTAGCAGGTACAGCCAAGGTTCAAGGATAGCAGGAAAAGTCCCTGAAAATTCCTAAGCTTCAGAAGACTGCCCCAGACCTCAGTTTTACCTTCTGTGAACTGGGTATAATGATGTCCTCAACTCCACAGAGTTCCTAAGATAATTAACAAGAGGATTCCTAGATGCAGCTTAGAGGGCTTTCTGTTCTGTGGGAGACATCTCATGACATCAAATAAATAGCCTACTATTTACTAATGCAACTCGTGGCTCAGGCCCATCCACCCCATAGACATGATTCCAGGGCCATCCTTTGCTTGCTTGGATGCAGAAAGAAAAAATTAAGCAGGTTGTCAGCATTTTGAAATCTAGAGACTTTTACATTTCGAAATATTCACAACTCCAGTTTCTTGAAAATGTGAGCGATCTGGCATCTCCAAGCTGGCACTCCGGCAGAGCCGCTCCTGGAACACGGAGGCAGTGGCTGGCTCTGGCTTCCAGTCCCACCCAGACTCAGGCCATCTCCAATACTAGGGCTGGCTATGTCCACATTTGAGGTCCCTATCAATGTGTGCATGTGTGTGTGCCTATGTGTGTTCAAGTGCATGAATGTTATGTGCATGTGTGTGCAGGCATACCACAGGCATTCTTCCTAAGGCTCCATCCACCTTATTTGGAGATAGGATTTCTTTCTATCCTGGAACTTACCAAATAGGCTAGGCTGGGACCAGTGAGCCCCAGGGACCCACTTATTTGATTTCCTAGCGCTGGATTATATTAGTCATGTGCCACCATACCTGATTTTTTTTTTTTTTTTTTTTTTTTTTTTTTTTTTTTTTTTTAGTGTGGGCTCTGGGCATCGAACTCAGGCCCTTGTGCTTATTGCTTATAAGGCAAGCCCCTTACCAACTGAGCCACCTCCCTCAGGCCCCTCCTCTTACGTTTTTTGTCATTTATTTTCCATAACTGTTCTGCACTATGAAGACTACTTCCTCTTTCTAAGTGGGAACACTAGGCTTTAAGGAGAATTGAGGGGCCTTAAGGAATGATAATGTCAGCCACGTAGAGAGCCTTAAGGTCAGACCTTTCTGTTCGTTACAGCCCTTCCTTTGCTGAGGTTGATGATAGCCAGGTGCAATAGCATCCTTAGAGGCCCCATTTTACAGACATGGAAGGTGAGGCTCAGAGATCTGGTTAACACAGAGGGCTGGCATTTGAAGACAAGCTAGTGTGACACTGTGGTCCATGCAGTAGAGGTGACCCCTATGTGATTCCCCAACCCCAAACTCATCTGTAGGTCTCCACTGAAGGAAAAGCTACAGCCCCTTCTTGGGACTGTAATAGCTGAGGCAGGACACTTAGAGAGGCCTCCTAGTGCCCATGGGAATAAACCAGAAGTGATTAACTGCTCCAGGACATGAGTCTATGGGGCCAAAGACTCACCATCCTGGGACAGGCAAGCAAATCGATCTAGGGGAAGATCTCTTCTTCAGAATGGAAAATACCTGAAGTCTCGCATGGAGTCACACTACAGCTGCCTCTCTACACACATTCCCTGAGATTTAGTTGCGTTCAAAGCTGATAGATAACGTGTTTATACATGCATATATAGCCCCATATACATTCTCTTGTACAGAAATGTTAAATTCTCAAGATTAAGTGTCTTCGGTTGGGGAAAATCAATTCACTTCTTTGAGGAGACTGAAATGGGAGAGTCGTGAGCCTGGAACTCCCTTTCTTGCCAATTTTTCCTGATTTAAAAAAAAAAAAAAAAAAAAAAAAGCATCTTCACCCTGGCAGATCGCCCTGTGTTGGCTGCTCCAAACGATTTCATTAATTGATTTAGGTGACTGGCTCTGCACTAATCCTTATTAAGGCTCCTACCAGAGCCAGGACAGACAGATAACTCTGGAGCTGTCGTATGTGGGACTCCACTCCCCAAGGAGGTGATCGCAGTGGTGAGGGGCCCACGGAGGTGAGGGAAAGCTTTGCTTCTTTCTATGGTGGACATGTCAGGGGGGTCAGGGTTGTGCTCCAGAATCACTGAACTGTTCCATGAGACTGTGAGCAGGTATATTTGACAATGGGGCCCAAGGTGTGGGTCAACAATGACAAAGGGAATCCAAGGAAAGCAGGTTTTAGAACTCCTGTGACAAGAAGCCAAGAGCAAAACCAAACAACCAAAAGACTATGAGTTCGGAGCCCTGGAACTGGAGGGTAGAATTCTTGAAATGCATGTCACAGCAGGCTTCTTCCTTGGCATCTCCTATCTTAACTGACCCACGCTCTCCCCCGTCCTTTCTTGCTCCTTTATTGGCTCATATCTTCCTCGAAGCTCATCTGCCTCAGTACGTCTCAACTGAACTCCCTGCCTCAGACTACAATCTAAAGAAGCATGTCTGTTGGCATCCTGGGGCTGTGGAGAGGAGGAAAGGGGGAGTAGAGGGTGGGGTTGAGACAGACAGTGTTCTGACTACACTCTCAGACTCAGGCTCACAAGACTAAGAAGCTATAGATGACTAGTTTCGTGGGGCAGTAAGTGGATCTGCTGGGTGTGAGGGGGAATGAGGGGATGGGCAGCTGGTGGTTAGCCGAGGAAGAGGATGGGTAGATAGACGTGTGTAAAAAGAACAGGCCAATAGAGGTGACAAGTTAGATGAGGAGTCGGAGCTCACTATCTAGTATGTAGCCAGTGTGGGGGAGGGAAAATGAGCAGGTGGTTCATGAGAAGAACAAAGGGATGGATACGTGTATGCATGGAATAGTGGGGTGTATAGAGCAACGGATTGACTGCTACAGGCAGGCATGGTGGGAGCATGAGATTACTGGATGCATGTGTGCATGCATGGATTAACAGTGGAGGAACTAACAGAAGCCTTAGGAGGTAAAAGACAGTCTTGATGCTTCATCCAACCCTGGTTCCCACCTCTGTAGAAAACAACTTGGGGAGCAGGAGGCAGGAACAGGAGGCAACTGAGGGGCCAGAGCCTTTGAGAGGAGAAAAGCAGTTAGGTCAGAACAGCCAGAATGCTCTCACAGGTCTGAGCAGCAGTGAGTCTGGCCAAGTGGAGATGGTTGGACTTAGATGATCTGATTCCAGGAATAGCTGAGGTGTGTGGTTATCTGCACACACAGCTCTATCAGGAACAGTACGACTCTTGAGAACATTCGTGTGAGAAAATACTAGTTATGTACTGCTTACCAAATTACCCCAAACTTCACATCTTAAAACATCTGTCACTTGGCAGCTTGGTGGTCAGGAATCCAGTGGAGTTTTGAGATCCCTCTGGTCCGAAGCTCCTCACACGCTGTGATCCAGCCATTAGCCAAGGCTGCAGTCACTCGAGGCCTGGCCTCTAAGCCCATGGTATGAGCACACGCTCAGTTCCCCTCAGGTCGTTGAACAAGAGAACTGTGTACTGAGGGTCGATGAGATGCTGTCCTCTGTCGCTTGCAAGGGGATCTCTTCTCACCTGGGAGAAGGGCTGAGGAATGCAAAGGGAGATGAAGACAAAGTCTTGTCACTCAGAAGTGCCATCCCATCCCTACCAGAGAGTGATCCAAAAGCAGGCCGAAAGGTCCAGCCCATGCTCAGGAGGAGGAGACTGGACAAGGGTGTGACTTCTGGGAGACAGGAGTCATTCGAAACTGGGCAGTGCTGAGGAATGACTGTGCCAGGCAGGAAGAGGGGCCAAAGAAGCTGGCACAGTGAAGCTACACATCAGAAATCATCTGGAAAATGAGAAACATCTGGGGCATCAGAAAAGCCAGAGATGAGAATCATCTGAGGGGAGAGGTGTTAGCAGGGGAGCACTCAGGGAGGAGCTGGGGAGCACTCGGGGAGGAACCGAGGTGGAAAGAAGACCAGAAGGTGTCTGGCTGCAAAGTTGGGCAGAAGGCAGGTGGCTGTGGGGGTGGCAGAGCCGGGAGCAGGAATGGCTGCAGAGAAGAAAGGTTGGAGGAGGCCTAGAGATCCGGTGCATGAGAACCTTTTGTGCACTGGCTTTGAGGCACGTGAGTTTGCAGGCAGGGAGGGACAGCTCTGTGGAAGATTCCACACTCCGTACTGCTCAGTGATTCCTGCTCTGTGGCCTCCTTCCCTGGGGTGTACTGTGGACTTCAACCCCAGGTTCAGAGGGCCCTTACTTTCCAGATCCCCAGAAGCACCCAGAAAGAAGAAACTACACATTCCTCTCGGGCTCCCTGCCCACTTCTGGCAGCCATGGCCTGATTCCCTGCCCTTCCCCCAGGCCTGTACCAGCCTGTGGGAGGGCACCCATCTTGTCACGTGTACGAGAGCTGGGCTGGGTGCCAATCAGACAGGCTGACATCACAGAAAGCCACAGCCAGACTTGGAAACAGCCGATACAATGGGGCTCTCAGAGCCGCCTCTTCCCCTGGGACTAAGGCAAGGCTGGTCTCTGTTGGGACCAAGCAGCTGGTATGTATCAAGTTCCCAGGAAGATTCATGCACACCTAGCACAGCCAGACAGCAGGGGACACTTATGCCCAGCCCTCTCTCCTCTCGCCTTGTCCCAAGGACCTCCCTGAATCTTCCCAGGACAGACACAGGAGTCCACCCACCAGGCTGCCACCCTGCCCATGGTCTCAGGCATGAAGCCAGCACAGGGACCTGCAGGTCACAACTCCCAGGAGCCCCGCCTTTTTCTCTGCTAGCAGTTCGCACTGCACCGCTCTCAGTACCGAGGACGGACCAGAACCGTGCTTAAGTCTTCTGACACAGACTGCAGAAAGGGAAAGGCCAGCATTGCCTGAAGTGGGGAGTCAGCGTCCACTGAGCTTTGCCTTCATTTGCGCCCCCTAGTGGTTACTGGGGTACTATGCAGTGGTACGGGTAGGCACATGGATTGTCTCCAGAGGGGTCTGGATTTGAAACACTGCTCTGCCATTTCATCTCTGGATAGTCTTGGGTGAATTATTTAACAGTGATTCAGCTTCCCCATCTGCAAAATGGGGCTAATAACACGTACTTCCTGTGATTTCGGCGAGGGATCGATGAGTTCATACAGATAAGGCTCTTAGAACAAGATCTCTGCTTGTTAATTCCCTAACAGATGCTGGAGAAAACTTATTTTGAAGAAGTCAGTCTGAGAAGGGAAACTGTAGCTAGGTTGGCAGAGCATCTACCTCGTATACATGAATCCCTGTTCAATCCCCAGCCCCACATAAACCAGATGTGGTGGCACACACCTCTAATCCCAGCACTTGGACAGCAGAGGCATGGGGATCAAAAGTTTAAAAGTCATCTTCAGCTACTTAAGGAGCTTGAGGCCAGCCTGGGCTAGCCTCAGCTACCTAGAGAGTTTGAGGCCAGCCTGGGCTAGCCTCAGCTGCCTAAGGAGTTTGGGGCCAGCCTCAGCTACCTAAGGAGTTTGAGGCCAGCCTGGGCTAGCCTCAAACCTGACTCAAAGTTTAATTAATTAGTTCCAAAGACAGTTTGTGCTATGGCAAAAATCCAGGGTTACCAAGAAGCAGGCCAGAGTCTGAACCTCGGCTTTAGCACCTTGCAACTAACTGTGCCCGGCAGCAGCTCACCTCTATGGCCTCAGTTTCTATACCGTGCATGCAATGGCGGTGCTCCCCTACTCTACAGAGTACACCGGGAGTTGGATGGTAGGAACCACGCTGAGTGACCAAAGGGAGTGGAGTGTCGGGGGAGGGGCTCCATTACTTTGGTTTCAATATTCCCATTCCCTGCCACCCAGAAGTCCAAGATCTCCACCTTTGAGAAGATGTGGGCCTTCATGAGCAGCAAGCCCTCTGCTCTGGTGAAGAACAACGAGGAGGGCATTCAGCGGACACTCACAGCCGACTATGCTCTGCTCATGGAATCCACGACCATAGAGTACATCACGCAAAGGAACTGCAACCTCACCCAGATCGGTGGCCTCATCGACTCCAAGGGCTACGGCATCGGCACCCCCATGGGTGAGCGAGTGGGGCACGCACGGGGAGAGGGGTGCGGTGTAGACACGGAATCTTGAGCTCCTCCGCCCTCCTCTTACAAGCACACAGTCCCCAGAATTATTTCACTGAACTTGGGAAAGTAAGGTTTCCTCAGCCAGGAGCAGAGGGATGGAGACACAACCCTGACCCCGAGGTGGACAGAGACAGCCTCCCCTTGCCTTTCTCCCTGTTGATACACCCCTCCCAGGGCCACAGGCTCTACAGCCAGTGAGTAAGGCCTCCCCACCAGGATACTTTACCTGCACTTGGACAGGGGGACCGTATTGACAAGAATCCCTGGTTTAAGCTGGCAGAGGCAGCTCTGGCAAGCCGTCCCCACTGACAGCCCCTCCCCCCACAGGCTCGCCCTACCGGGACAAAATCACCATCGCCATTCTGCAGCTGCAGGAGGAAGACAAGCTGCACATCATGAAGGAGAAGTGGTGGCGGGGCAGCGGGTGCCCCGAGGAGGAGAACAAGGAGGCCAGCGCACTGGGCATCCAGAAGATCGGCGGCATCTTCATCGTCCTGGCTGCCGGCTTAGTCCTGTCCGTGTTGGTGGCAGTGGGCGAGTTTATCTACAAACTCCGCAAGACGGCGGAGCGGGAGCAGGTGAGGCCCTGGAGGAGGCTGCGTTGGACAGGGAAGGAAGGCAAGGACAAGACTAAGCTGGTTTCGTCCTCCCGAGGGCATGCACTCCAACTGTCTCATCTCACCATCCTGTCCCCCACCCTGCATCCGGTCCACCAGGATCCAGCCAGGATCCTCTCCTCTGTCCTGACAGCATAAGTTTTCCCATCACCCCCTGCTCTACTCCATCCCAGGCCAGTGTGCAGTCAATGCTGCTCCCCACCCCCCAACCCCCCACCCCCCGCTGACTTCCCAGCCTCCGATGCCTCCTGCCCACCACAGTGATCCATCACCACCTCTGAGCACCATAGCAGCCAGTACCCCGTCTCAAACTTAATTCAAACCACGTCAGCTCCCTTCTCAAACCCCCAGGGTAATTGTCGAAGCCGGGTGACGGAGGCACAGAAGTTCATTATATTGCACAGTCTGCTTTTGCATATATTGGGAAATTTCCATAATGAAAAGTTTTAAAAAGCAAAGTTCTGAGGGATGGCCCGAGCGTGCAAACAGTAAAGCTAGCCTTCCCAGGCCTGATTAATTCAAGCGTGGTCGGTCGGGGCAGGAGCCCCGGGTCCCGTGGCAAATTAGAAGCATGGAGAGAGAGTTTTAAGTACTAATACCCTGGCCTCACTCCCAGAGACTCTGTTTTAATTGGCCCATGGTAGAGCCTAACTCTAGAGTTTGCAGAAGGCCCACAGGGTGATTTAAGCGTGCACCTGAGCCAAGAGCCTTTGGGCTAGGGAATCGCCTCTCCCTGCAGGAAGTTCAAAAGCACCCCAGCCCAGTGTGGGCTGGTAGGAGCCTGCTGCTGGGTCACATGCAGAGAGCTCATTACAATCAGCACCTGATAGATCCATCAGAATGAACTAGAGTTGTTTAACAACCAGCAAGGCTGAGTCAACCAAGAGAAAGGGAGAGATAGCTCTCTGGCTGTGTGAGTTAGCCACTGCCTGAAAAGGTGTAATCCCAGAAGGCCGCCCTGGGGGAAACTGAGCCTTTGACTAGTTGTTGTCTGAAGTGGTCAAGGATATGGATTGTTTTATTCACAAGGATGTTTGTCTATGTATGAACCGTGACATACAAGACTGGATAAATGCCTGAATGTCTCATGGGGAACAGTTAAAAGCCATGATACATTGAAAAAGGATAGTCTTTAGAATCCCCTGTTAAGACTGAATTCTAAATTACAGGCTCTTTCCCATCCCCCTCCTTCACTTTCTTCCATGACTCCTTTTGAGTCCATGACACTCCCAGCACATTTCTGCCTCAGGACCTTTGCACATGTTGGTTCACCTACCTGAGCTTGAACTATACCGTATTCTTAGCTGCATCTGGCACGCTGATTTAACTCATATCACCTCATTAAATAGCCTTTCCTAGTCCCTACCCCGCACACTCATATCTTCCGCATCATGGCTTTGGCCTCTTTTTTAAATTTTATTTCATGTTCATTGGTGTTTTGTCTGCATTTGTGTCTGTGTGAGGGTGTCGGGTTCCCTAGAACTGGAATTACAGACAGTTGTGAGCTGCCATGTGGATGCTGGAAATTGGACCCGGGTCCTTTGAAAGAGCAGTCAGTGCTCTTAACCAGCCCCATGGCTTTAGCCTCTTCATAATAGTCATGACTGGCTGGAGGACTTGCTTATTCCCATGTTTGTTGTCTGTTCCCTTCCCATTGCTGGACCACAGCTCAGTCCTCACCTGCTTCGCCACCACTCTGTGCCTAATGCCCAGCACGCAGCCTTATATGTAGGAAACACTTACAAGATGCTGAAGGAGAAGCCGAAGAGAGCAGTGCTCTACGTAGAGCAGGAAAGGGGAGGGAGCTTGTCTCCACTAACAAGAGGCCTCTGTTCCCCTGGACCGTAGCCTACATATTCTGATGATGTTCCACAGCCTTCCTGTCTGAGTTGGGCCCTCAGCCTGCCCCACTGCGCACCATCTCAGTCCAGGGCCAACACCAGTAGTTGGTCTTAGGAGCTACTGCCGTGAAACCCCTGTGGGGATGCCACACTCCTGCTGCCCCCCTGCTAGCTTCAGGAGCAATGTTTAGAAGGCCCTTGAATAGACCTATTCACCGGGTCCCCACCTTAGACATGGGCTGGACCCCTGAGCAGGAGGCAGTAGTTGGAAAACCCACCAGAATGGGTCCCCCATGTGCGTGTCAAGGGTTTCTGCAGCCCTAATTCCAGGTCAGACTAGTGTAGGAGAGGTTGGATTCAGGGGGGGAAACCTTAAAGTCTAGCGGACCCCCACCCCCAGCAGGCTCAGAAGTGTCCCTCAGACTCTGGGTGCATGTCATTTAGGCTGCTGTGGGCTTCTCTGTGAAACAGAAAGATGATACCATCTGCCCCTCTCCCCTTAGTCTACAGAGGACTTCCCAGTCATCTTTTGTTGGAATGTAGGTGTAAAAAGGCACAGGTGGTGTTTAGTGTCAGGAGGAGGGGAGGATCTGTCTCACTGTGCCTCTTGTCCCTCCCCAGCGCTCTTTCTGCAGCACAGTGGCCGACGAGATCCGCTTCTCCCTCACCTGCCAACGGCGTCTCAAGCACAAGCCACAGCCTCCTATGATGGTCAAGACGGATGCGGTTATCAACATGCACACCTTTAACGACCGAAGGCTTCCAGGCAAGGACAGCATGAGCTGCAGCACCTCCCTGGCCCCTGTCTTTCCTTAGACATGGGTCCAGCGGGGGACTTCAGGCCCGGTCCATTCAGAGGAAGGCAAAGGAGACCCGAAAGGACATCCTCATCTCATGCTGGCCTTGGGGATGGAGCTGCTGCCTGCATCCAGCTGTGACCCATCAGCTCTTACCTACCGGGAAACCCATTGGCCCTCAGCCTGCTTCTCGGGCTTCATCTCCTCTTGTCTTTTCTATGGCTTTCTGAAGCTGTGAAGGCCAGCGGAAGCACATGCCTCTCAGGCTCCACCCACCGACCATCTCTCCATAGCCAGGTATTTCTGCCAGGGCTCTGCAGAGGCCTCGGAACCCAGGAGATGGCTCTCACACTTCCCTCCTTCCCCTTGAGTCCAGGCCTTCAGGCATGCAGCCACAAGAGCAGAGAGACCAGAGACTCCCACGAGGCTGTTGGTGGGAGCCCAAAGGCAGCCATCCATGCCTGGACAGAAGCAAAGCTTCAGCCCTTAAGGGCTATTCACCTGGGTCTGCTCTTCTCAACATGGCTTCACCAACAGCAGCCCCTTGGCAACATGAAAAAAGGTGTGGAAAGGAGGGGTTTGGTATGGGAGAAGGGAAGACAGCCACAGACAAGAGACTGCGATCTCAGATGCTTTGGGTCAATGTCCCAAGCCACAAGCATTTAGAGGGTCCCCAGGAATGTGAACGAGGTCGTAGTCACAGCAAATTCTTCTCCACGTCTGCACATTGCAAAGAAGATGCCCTCCCTCACAAGAAATGTCCAAAGACTCAGTTGACATTGGAAGGCCAGCAGAAGAAATATGAACTCCATGAAAATCCCAGAGGCCCTTGAACCACTAGACCAACTTTGCTGGCAAACAAGCCAGCAGTCGGGACCCTGGGCTTTCTACCATCTACTCACTGGTGATGTCCTGTCCCCAGCCATTTGAACTTGGCCTCCCTCTGTAATCCTGAAAAGAGAAGAGCAACCTCAACTGAAGTGAGAGTCAAGTTCCAGCTCCTCAAAGAGGAATGGCTGTCCCCCCTGCACAGACTAACTTTGGGGTAGGTGGGAGAAGCCAGAGGAGACCCAAAAAACTTTCTGGGCCAACTTAATGAGCCCTCTAAAGAAAGAAAGCTTTCAGGGTCAGGATATGAGACCTCCAGAGGCCCCAGGGTAGGGAAGGAGTAGCTGCCTCCTGGAAGATTAACCAAAGACCCAACATAGAGACACAAGGCCATCCTGGCCCTGATCTCTTTTCTGGAGCAGCTATGGTCTTGGGAAATTTAAGGGAGACCACAGAGGAGAAGCCAGGGGAAGGGACAGCCAAAGGGGTGAGCAGATAACCTGTGGTTCCATCTTTGGAGGCTTGAAACTGTATGGTATGTATACTGTAGGTATAGGAAAGATTCAGATATGAGGGGTTAGGAAAAAAGTGTCCTTACAGAAAGCATGACAGGGCCATTGAGGCCCCCACTGCTAGGAGTGGATGCTGGTCTCTGATCAGGGACCAGGGTGGGCAATATGGGTTGAGAACTGGGGACACCAATCATCCACACCCCCTCACTTTTCTGGTGCTGCCAGGGGCTCCAGGCTTGGGTGAACTACATCTAGATCCCAAGTCTTCTCAGCAGAGGTGAAGGAGCCCCTTCAGCCAAACAGGGGGCCCACATGATGGGCACATTCAATCTTTCCCACCATGCTGGTTCTCAGGAGCTCTGATTGGCTGCACTGGGGGAGGGAGGAAAGAGGAGACTCGCAGCCCAGCCCAGTGCGCACAATGATAGGAAAAGCCATGCTGGCAGGAGAGAGGAGCGCGCACATGTCTGTGTTTGACTCTGTGAGTTTCAGGAGCTGATGATAAAGGACAGATATGGGTATGTAACGTAACCCATAGCAGGCAATACTAGGAACCTTCTTTAGGACCTGGTTTTGTGTGTGTGTGTGTGTGTGTGTGTGTGTGTGTGTGTGAGAGAGGAGAGAGAGAGAGAGAGAGAGAGAGACAGAGACAAAGAGACAGAGAGAGACAGTGACACACACACACAGAGAGAGGGAGAGAGAGAGAAATAGGGAAGAAAGAACTCAATCAGGATTGGCAACAGAGTCTCATCTATGTAAAAGCAGGAGAAGCCATGTGGCTCTGGTGAGTGTATGAGAGATACAGGCGTGAATAAATGTGTGAGTGTGAGAGTATACATGTGAGTGTGTGTGTGAGTGTGTATATGTGTGTGTGAGCACCTGTCTACTGAATGGTAGAGGATAGGGGCCAGGACATAGCCTACAGTATAGCCAAATACTTGTAAAAGGAGAAGCCATGTCATCAGAGGTGTGCATGCATGTGAGTACCTGTGCATGCACACTCCTGTGCAGGCTTGTGTGCCCTGAAGACCGTACGGGAGGGCAGACCAGACTGCTGTACCCTCTGCAGTGGTGCTGTACAGGAGGAGTCGAAAAACTGGAGCGTGCCTAAGTGTGTGTGTGTGTGTGTGTGTGTGTGTGTGTGTGTGTGTACTCATACCCATATTCATGCAGACATGTACCTAAATTCCAATTCACATCCTGAGTTGAGGCAGAAGAGCGATCCGTGAGGCAGGGTACCAGGGTCTGTTTGCATGTCTGCTACAGCTTTCCTGAGGCTCCACTTGGGAAAACGCACAGGGAGACACCTTCTGGGGCTCACCTCCTGGGGTGATGCCTTCTTTGCTGTTCATAGAGTGTCCTGTTGAGAGGAAAAACATTCTTCTTCCTTCCTCCCTTCTTTTCTTTTGTAAATCACCCCTGCTGACAGGATTCTGATGTCTGCTCAGTTCTCATCCACTGTAGTCCTTAACCACTGTCTTCTGTTGTCCAATACCGTTTTATAACACACACCCAGATCGTGTTCATATCACACATGTGCTTTTGTGCATGACACTGCAGTTGTGTCATGTTCTTCTGAGGCTATGCACATATGTAGGCTGTGATGGGAGAAGGGGCGGGGCATGGTCGGTGGGAAAGATGTTTATAGAGGTATTGAGGGTTGGGTGACGGCAGTCAGGGGGATGTTTTATAGACTTATTCCGGGAAGAGGGGTGGTGTGCTGCTGGGTCTCTCCTCCCACCTGAGCCTTCTATCCAGAGGTGTGGCTAATGCTTGCCCCTCTGGCTGGAGTCCTTTGTTTGTCCTAGAGACCAGCCCAGTGCCAAGCATCCTGGAGACCACCCTACCCAGCTGAGCTGTTTCTCTGCCAGGGTAGGGAAGTTAGTCAAGAGGGAGGCAGATCATTCAAGTGGAAACCTGTCCCAACCCCCTAAGGGGTGCACAGAGCTGAGGTTGGAGCACACAGATGCTCTCAAGAACAATGGGAAATAACAAAGGTTGGTTTGGATGGAGCAGATGGGGCATACCTGAGCAGGCGCCTGGCTGGCTGGCTCTATCTGATCCTCTGGGCCAGCCCCGAATAGAAGAACACCTCATACCACTATGTCTGGGTTTGAGCTCCACCTACATAATACTATCCCTGTGGAGGGGCAGCACCCACCCTGTCCAGGTCCTGGGGGCTGTTGGACAATGAGCCTTCTTCTGCCTCTTCTTTGGCCTGCATCTGGTTTCTGTGCTATAGACAGATGATGAAATTTGAGCAGTCTGTGGGGGTTCAGGTAGCTTCCCTAGGTAGGTGTCTTGCAAGAGAAAAAATGAGGTGTTGGCCAGTGAGTTGGACTTAGAATCCCTGAGGTCACAGACTGCCCCACCTTAGCCTGTACTGTCACAACTGGAAGAGCACATCCTGGGCCTCGCCCTCGTAGCATGCAATGGGGAGGGGGGGGCTGACAGATTCAATATCTCCAAAAAAGAGCCAAAGTCAGACCAGGCCCACGTTCACCAAAAACCATCTGTTCCTTCCTACCTACCTTCCTTTCTGGTCCAGGGAGGGCTGACGGTGGGGCGCAGCTGTTATTGCTTCGTGCTGCATGAGGCCATGCTACACACATACACACACACACACACACACACCCCAAAGCCATCCCCTACTGTAGGCACCAGCATCTGAACGTGGCAAACTCCATGGTCCACCTCTGGAACTGCCCTGCATGGATGCGCACCTGGAAGGGCCTTCATGTCATGGACAACTGTATGGAGTTAATATCCGGGACCCACCCAGTCCAGTGGACAGATTAGAGAATTGGGTCTAGTCCTGTGTAACTCTGAGTAAGATATATCTGAATGCCCCAGGTTGTTGGGGCAGGGTGCACATCTGGAATAGGCCTAATCACTTGCCACAATGGAAGAGGCCTTGCCCTCTTGTCTCCATGTTCTGGAGTTGAAATTTTAGAGCTGAGGTATACGTAAAGTCACAGAATTGTTTTAGATAGAAGGCTAATGTTCTGTACACTATATGTATGAATGTAAAATATATATATGCTTATATATATGCACAGTGTATATATGACCCACAACCCCTGTGTATACAACCCTTCCCTGCACGTCTGCACACAAAATGTACAGAACCCAGTCAGTATGGGTGGGGACCCAGTGAGAGACAGAGGCTGCAGCAGAAAGGTCAGGTTTACACAGCCCTCTGGAACAAGCCTGTCCTTGCCAGCTTCAGGATGTCCAACCATGTCAAAGAAGGCAGAAAACCAGGGAAGATACAGCCGTGGGTGAAAGTTTCCACCTGGGAGTTTGTCTAAGGCAGGACAGTTGGCATATCTGGGAAACATGGCCATGCTAGGCCTTGATCCCTGAGCCAATATCATGATTTAGTCCCAGTATCTAGTGCTAGAGAGAAGATGGAGGAAAATGGAGGCAGATTCCCAGGCCAGACCTTCTCCCTCCTCCAGAGTGTCCTGGAAAGATATCAAGCTGCATCTGAAATTGCCCGATGTCAGGGAATCCCAGGTGGCAAAGGCCTCACATACGCAAGGTGCCCACAGCTAATGGCTAGAGTGTGTCTCTTCTGAAAGGAAAGGCCCGAGGGCCCTGCCGACATGCTCATTCAGAATCCTGACAACCCAGTTATGAATCTTGTTCTTCTCCCCTCACCTTCTTTCTAGAATAGAGGCTCCCAGATCGCCACATAGCTGTCCGGTTTACTTTTATAGACCAAAACTCTGAGGCCTCCCAGAAATAGGAAGAGCAATAGATTCAGATGCTAGCCAAGAGTCTGCCCCAGTTCATTCTGAGACAGGTACAAGGCAGGAGGGAGCTATTAAGGAACCAGAGAGATTCAAGATGGCAGCGCCTGGCCTTGCACTGCCCCTTACTGTCTGCCAGTCTTTGTTGTTGCTTCTCTCCCAACAGGGCAGCTGGTGGAGAGCCCCTGTCAGGTAGGTCGCAGACCTCTGTCCCTGCCACACCTGGATCTGTCTGTTGCCAGTAATTGAGGCCTTCGGCCCCTTCCTGGGTCCAAGCATCTCTAGAGTGGCTGGGAGAGGAGACCTGGGCTTTGCTTTTGTGTGGTCTGCAGCCTGCCCTTTGCTTCAACCCCAGCCCTCAGGCCATCTGCACTTAAAAGCCAGGCCTGCTCCTGCAGCCATGGCCAAGCGCATCTAATTCTCCAGCTGCCGCTGATGAGGGTCCTGTCCTGGCTACACAGAGACCAGAGGCTCCAAGAGCCCTCACGCCACTGTGCTCTGAAACCCCAGTTTATCCCTGCCTGGGCTGATTTTCTGACTGGGCCTCCGTGGTGGGGTCCTCAGCTCCCAGCTCTTGGGCTGAGCCCCCAGACAGTACCATGGGACTCCCAAGAACCCTGGCCTGTCCAACTACCCAGATCAGAGTGCCTGGATGCCCCTCCCCCAACTCCCACTCAACAAGGTTCCCACACACTGGTCTCTGGGCCATTCAGGGGGTGCCCTTTGTGGACATGCAGAATTTCTATGAATATAGTTTTTTGTAAACATTTTGTAACAATTTGGGTTTCATAGTAACTGTGTTACTTGCCAATCATTCTAAGCTGATGTACATAAATTTCCAAACAAATCTGATTATTTTCCTTTTTAAGACACTGTGATATATCAAAGTGCACAGTTTGCTGTATGAAGTAATATGGTTTTAAATTTTAAATAAATGTTTTTAGAAAACAGGTTCTTTTTTGAGGTTTGCTTTCTGTCCCTCATCTCCCTTCAGAAGCAGAGGTCACAGGCAATCCATGTTGGCCATGTTCCTTCCAGGAATGACAGTCTCCAGGGTGGGACAGCCTGTGCTGATCAGGTAGCTACTTTAGGCTCCTGATTCCATTTCAGACATCAGGGTGACAGTGTCTCCTCGAGATTGGCTGATCTCAGTCCTCTCTTCCCTTGGACAATGTGCCTCTGCAGCATACCACCGTCACAGGTTCTAAGCTGCTATGACCCTAGGTGATCCTGTCCCTTTGGTCATAGCTGATGAGGTTAACAGCATCTCACCTAAGCTATTCTCGGCTGGGAGGGAAAAGGCCCCGTGGGTTACTCTTTGGAGATAGAAATTTGATGTCCGAGTTCAGGGGGATTATTTTAAACAGGAAGAGTTGACTGTCAGTGGAAAAAATGAGAAAGCCAAGCCAAACTGGGCCGCTGAGGAATGGTTCCTGAGACAATACGGAACTTCTCCTGTAAGAGAGCCACCTCCTTCCCCTAAACTTGGCACAGGAGCGTGGATGGAGAGACACAGGAATTGCAAGTCTAGAAGTCTAGATTGAAACACTGCTACCCACCACAATCCCTGTCATAATTGTATCTCATTGTCCAGGAAGCCAGAGGTGGATGTTGCCAACACTCTAAAGTTCTCATGAGAGCAACATTCCAGATGGGGGTGGGAAGGGGGCCTCTGTACCCCTTGGCCATTCAGACTCACAGACAAATTTACTTAGAGCAGTAGTCTTCAACCTTCCTAATGTTATGGCCCTTTAATACAGTCCCTCATGTTGTGGTGACCCCCAACCACAAAATTATTTTCATTGTTACCTCATAACTATAATTTTGATGCATAGGATTGTGAATCATAATGTAAATATCAGACATGCAGCATGTTTAACATGGGATCCCTGTAAAAAGTTCATTCAAATCCCCTCCAAGAGGGTCATGGCCCTCAAGTTGAGAACCACTGACTTTCCTCAGATTTTTCCAGAACTTTCCATGTTGCACTATGACATGATCAGAAAACAGCAGGTAGATGTCGAGGAGTTTTCATCAGGCAGGCCTGCCCTAAACTTTCCCAGTGGGCAGGCCTAGGTTAAGCTCTCAAGCCTGTGTAATTGTAATTCCCAGAACAGTGAGGCAGCTTGGCTCTGATGGCCACTTGTCCAACCAAGTGTGACCTGAGGAAAGAGAGCTGTCACTAAGTATAATCATGAGACATGGGCATATAGAAGGACTAAAAGATCTGGAGAATCCCAGAGACTGTGAACTGTCAGCATCCTGAAATGCGTATATTCCTGTCCCATTGCCTAGCAAGGGTCAGGCAAGATCCCAACAACCAGTGGAAGGAGAGGCGCCTAAGACCTATGGACTACCGAGTCAGAGAGCTTTGGTTTAACATGGAGCCACAGTCAGGTAAGGAAGCACAGGATGGTCCTGGATTGAAATATGTCTGTCCATCATCGGGAAAAGTCCTGGGGGAGAGCACACCAGGCTTTACCTTAGGTCCAGCAGAGAGTGGGGAGAAAGGAGGCCATGATAGGGGCAAGGTAGAGCAAAGGAGGCCATGGTAAGGTGTGAGGTAGAGGGGTGCTGCTCATCCATCAATCCATCCATCCATCCTTCATTTATCCATCATTCATCCATCCATCATTCATCCATCATCTATCATCCATTCATCATCCATCCATCATCCATCCATCCATCCATCCATCATCTATCCATCATCCATCCATCTATCATCCATCATCCATCCATCCATCATCCATCCATCCATCATTCATCCATCATCCATCCATCCATCATCCATCCATCCATCTATCTATCCCTTCATTGAAGACATTGATATTTTATGCAAGAATTCCCACCTGGGTGTACAACCTTAAACAAACTACTTCCTACCCTCAGCCTCAGTTACCTCATCTGTGAAACACATGATTGTGAGGACTGTACACTTGGAGGGTGATGGTGTAAACTGCTTGTCATAGGTCTGGCCTGTCAGAGGTCAGCAATATGTAAACTCTCTGATCAGCCGTCTCCCAAGGCAACCAGGGCAGATGACATGGACTCGGAGTAGGGGCCTGAGGTTCAAATCCTCCCACTCCTGCCTTGATTCTGGCAGGTGACTCGACAAACTTCACAGGATTTTGGTGCTTCTCCTGTGTGATGGGAATGCCCACTCTGTTCTCTTGGGGAGTTCACATAGGCAGGAAGGAAGAAATCCAAAAGCCATGTTCAGGGTGTACTGTAAGAAGACTGTTCTCAAGGGGCCTTTCTGACACTCAGCTGGGCTCCTGTCCCTCGCTTCTGTGCCCTGGGTCTGCCCAGAAGCAGGCCTAGGAAAGGAAGTCGGGGCTGGGGGATAGGACAGGATTGCAGGCTAGACCAGATCCTGCCCCTGGGGACTTCCTCTGGAAAACAGAAGCTAAGTATTTAAGAAGCATCTGTCATTATGGAAACAAAGTTGCCAGGCCATTTTTTTTTTCTATTCCTATTTTTACTGTGGGTTCATTATCTTATGCAAATGAGGCCGCTGATGAGGCCTTTCTGCTGGGTGGCCCATGCTGGGACCAGCTCCACTGAGGGGATTTATTGCCTGCATCAGCCCCACACAGGATCTGGGATGTGGAGGCCCTACAGAGACAGCTTCCAAAGCAGCAGCCCCAAACTGAAACAAACCTTCCTCTGGACTGGAAACGAGGCCCTGACAAATCAAGGTTCTTAACTTCTAAAGGCCCAACTGTCAGTCCTGCAGGATTCAGACCTCTATCTGAGATTCCCCAATATCTAGAGCCTAGCAGACGGAGTGGCCATCCCAAGCACGATACAAGGGGGACAAAAGGCCAGGAGAAAAGGGCAGTGTGAGCCTATGTCTGAGACAAGGTCTTGGGCAACCAGCCTAGACCATGTAATGCAAAAGTTCTCAGCTAAAGGGCAAGAGAACTGGGGTGTGCAGCCACCAAGTCTTTAGCATCTTTGGCTAGACCCCTGAGCCAGGGCAAAGCCTCAGGCAGAACACTGGCGTAGTAATGGTATGTGCCAACAGTGTCTGCTGTGGGGCTGCTTTATCAATAAAGAAACTGGGGTTCAGAGAGACCAACAACTTGCCTGAGGTCTGAAGGAACAGATTCGGAGTCTAACAGGACCCTCCACCTCTCCAACTCTAGAAGCCAATAGCACCTCACCCCCTCTTAAGTCTCTCTGCTGCTCACAGCTCACCATCAGCTCTCTTGTCTGGGTGTCCTGTCCCTCCATTCCTTACTGACATGTGCTCTCCCCAGGGAATTCCATGCGCAGAGAAAGTTTTCTTCAAGAGCCGGAGAGCCTCTCTGCCGTCTCCCTGTGTGTCCCAAGCCTTTTACTTCACTGCAAAGACCAGTTTCCTCTGTGTATCAGTCAGGTTAACATGACCGAGCTCTAGAAAGAACAGAGGTCTGTTGACCTCTGTTTGGAGGCTCAGAGGGTTCCTGGGTGCCTCGTCTGACTTTGGTGAGGGCTGTTCAGGTATGTCATATCATGGTCAATGCCATTGATAGGACTTGTGTTGGGCCTTAGGGGGGTGGCAAGAAGTCACACTGAACACCAAGGCACAGAGAGAGCTTTTACGACAATCTTCCCACAGGACCTTCCCAGGGGTACACCCTTCCCACAACTGATCTCAAGACTTAGCTCTTTTTTAAATCTCTGTATTTTTATTTTATGGGCATTGGTGAATTTAACTGCAGGTATGTCTGTGTGAGGGTGTCAGATCCCTGAGACCAGGAGTTACCGACAGTTGTGCCGTGCCATGTGGGTGGGAGGAGCTAACTTAGGACCTCTGGAAGAGTACCCAGTGTCCTTAACCACTGAGCATCTCTCCAACCAAGGACTTAGTTCTTAAATGCTCCATATGCACTCTCAAATATAGCCACCAAAACCCAGACCCCCAACACATGAACCTCTTAAAATACATCCATGCCATAGCACCCTCCTTCACCAAAACTCAAAGTCTCACTACCAACTCATCTCCTGGAACAGGAAGACAGCTAGGTATTTCCCGAGAAACTTCTAAAGACTGCGCCCTGGGCGGAGGCATTTCTCTCCCAGTAGCCCAGACTCTCCCCCATGTTTCCCAGAGGCTGCAATAATGGTGAGAGAAAAGACAGAAGTTTCCCAGGTCTGCCAGCTGAGGGTGAGGATGAGGTTCCAACAGTCTCGGGACCCAGTGTCACGAGCTCTGTGCCCTCCTGCATGACCTAGACTTCTAGCCCTGAGCATCCAGAGGACACTCAGAATCCCCATCCTCTCCTGTCTGAGGGTAGATCTAAGAGCTTTTGGTGCCTGACACTTTAGCAAGAGGACTTGTCATAAACCATAGTAACAAATAATAAAATCTAAGTGGTCACTGGCTGAGGCCCCTGCGTGCCTCTTCTGTGCACAAGATTTTCATCACACCCCTCTCTGAGCTCTGGGATCCTCTCCCCACACTGTAGATGTAGTAAATGGGAGAGAGGAATCACCCACAAGAATCCTGTAGTCAGCGGAAGGAGACTCCAGTCTGAGGACTCTAGTCTGTAGTTGTGGGGAATGAAAAGCTAACTGAACCAAGGGAGTGAATTGGACAGCAGTCCACAGCAAAACTGTTTAGACACCACAGAGGGAGTGGGATGGGAGAATCCAAACTTGATTGGGCCCAAAAATGTGAATTACTAATTATAGTCGCTCACAGGAACGACCTACCATTTATTCCTAATTGCAGTGCAACCCAATAACAATTATGCACATCAATAAATGTGTCAGATTAACTTGGTTGCAAGTTTTATTTGGCCACTGACACTAAACCCCATTTGCTGGTTACTCCAAGTCAAGAGGCTGTGGTCACCCTGTCTGGTCCAGCCTGTCATTTCCAGCTCACCAAGGACCCTCTGAGGCTGGAAAGGAGTAAAAAAAAAAAAAAAAAAAAAAGAGGGAGGAATACGGAATATGGAAGCGGGTTGGGTCTAGATAGAGCTCTAGGAGCGTGCCTCAGCAGGGGGGTCTTTGCAGGGTGCACAGTCTCATCTCAGGCCTCCCCTCCCTTCCTTGATGCCAAAGGCAGCTTCCTAATTAGAACATCCATAACCCTCAGCATCTGCTCCAAGAGAATTCAGCTGCTGCTCCGCGACGAAGAAGTCCATTAACTTTATTGCACAGAACGTCAGACGTGCTTCCAGACAGAGCATCACTGCCAAGTGAGACAAACTGCCCGGACTTGCCAGGGGGATGGGCCTCAGCTGGGACCTCGGTACTCTCTCCTCTCACTGTCCAATGCCAGATAGCCCTGGTATGCCACCCTAAAAGAAGGGAGCCAGAAAGATGGGGACTTTGAAACACAGGTGCAGTCCAAGCACCCGACAGTCAGTGTGCAAACCTGCAGTCTGCTGGATGTCAGCCGAAGACAGCTCCATCTGACTCCCAGAATGCACCAGAACTGCCTCCCAGAGCCAGGCAGCTCGTTCTACCTCAGCAGACATGGGAAGAGCCCCTGTCACCAGAAGCAGGAGAGCACGGTGGCTCAGAGTGGCTCTGAGCAGATACACCTGAGACTGAATCTGTGACTATGCAAATTTGATGATCATCCTGAGCCTGGCCCATAAAACAGGCCAGTACCCACCTCTAAAACCGTGATGCCTGGAACTTTTAGTGCAATGGCTGACACACTCGGAGTGGGGCTCTTTAAATAAGAGCAGTCCTTCCCTGTCTCTGTGCAGTAACCAAAGGGAGACACAGCCACCTATGGGGATGAAGCAAGCACCACTGCAGAGTCAGACAGCCTTGCTTGCAATCTCGGCTCTGCCACGTGACTTCATCCCCTAGGTCTTCAGCTTCCTCATCTGTAAAATGGAGTTGGTGTCCCCTGGCCTCTTTTCCTCACAGGCAAATGAAGAAGATGGGAAAATGCTTGGAGACCACCCAGGGGGTCCTCTGGCAAGAAGCTTTCCTGCCCCAGTTACTAAGGCTGGCATTCTGATGTCTAATATTGCCTTGGATGTGCCAGGCCTGTGGCTGGCTGTTAGTTGGGTCTTTCCCAGCTCTCCAGCCTGGAATCCATCTTTGTTTGGGTACCTCACACATTGGCCCTCCCACCTCCTCCAGGGTGGCCCAGATCCTGCAGGAAGCAGCCACCGACTCCTAGTCCTGATGGATGTCTCTCCCAAGTGGGCCTCCCAGCTCCCTTCTTAAACTCAGATTCCTTCTTAATATGAATAATTAGCAGAAGGGGGGAGACAGCAGCCATCGCAATCGACCCCAGTGATTTCCGAGCCTCGGGGAGAGCCCAATTTTGCTCCAATCCTGGTGCTGTAAATTCCCATCAAGCTAAGAAAATATAGTGCAATTTAGAAACACTGATACGGCAATAAAACACAGATCTCCAGCAAATGGAATTCGGCAACATCTAAAAATGGAGCCATACATTACTGGGCCTGTGACTCCCTCCGGGGATGTGGTGCTGGGTGAGGCTGGGGGAGCTTCATACTCACGTGGCTCTTGGCTCTTTCTTTTCCAGATGAAGGCAGGGCCACCCACAGATGGCCCCAGAGTCTCCCTCAGGCAGGACCTCTTTCTGAATTAGGAATGGGTCCCAGAAGGGTCTTTTCAAAGGCAGAGAACCTAAGGCTGCTCTTGTCAGAAAGGACTGTTGCAGGAGCATTCACAGAGTGGGGCAGCAGGGAGAACTCACCAGGAGTCCTCACAAGTGGCTTTCCAGGGAAATGTGATTGTTTCCTTTATCAAATGAAGACACACAGCCAAGATATGCTCAAGGTCACCATGGGGAACTAGTTACATCTGGAATTGAACCGTGTCTGTCTGCCTATTTTGCCCAACTTAGGACTCAGCCCTTGGATTAGCAAAAACCAAAACTAAGCCCAGAAATGCTGCTGTGCTCCTGGCCAGCAGCAGGCCTGGCAGTGGGTGGGGTCCTCCTATGGGGAGGGGGAGGCTTTCGAATGGATGAGAAAAACCAGCCACATTCAACATCTACACAGGAGAAGTATTTGCTCTTTCTGCCTGGTCCTCTCTTCCTCTCTACCAAGCTTATTCTGTCTCCTTGATGACCATCTCTGTGACACTATCACACATGCACATTTGTGTCCACATATAACACCTGCACCATGCACCTGCACCACACACCTACACTAGACACCTGCACTTGCACCATACACCTACACCATACACCTGCACCTGCACCATACACCTACACCATATACCCCATATACCTGCACCATACCCCTGCACCATACACCTGCAACATACACCTGCACCATACACCTACACCATACACCTACACTATACACCTGCACCTGCACCATACACCTACACCATACACCTGCACCATACACCTGCACCATACACCTGCACCATACACCTGCACCATACACCTGCACCATACACCTGTACCATATACTCACACCATGTACCTGCATCTGCACCATACACATGCACCATGCATGTGCAGCATACACATGCACCATGTACCTGCACCATGCAATCCCAGCTTCACGTCTGTGCCCAGATGTGTCCTCTACCAGCAAGGCAACTCCACCTAGCAGACTCATTATGTGCCTGAAACCCTTGATTCTTCCTCTTTGAACTAAACACAGCACATGGACTCCACTCAGGTTTGGGACACTCTCTGGACAACTTTCATATGTTCATGGATACCTGGAGCCGGATGGGGCAGGAAATCCAACAGGCTTCTCTGGAATTGGTGCAGTAGAAATGACAGGTCTGGAGCCAGTTCCACTACTGACTCACGGCATGACAACTTGTGGGAAGGTGCATCATCCTGAGACTCCATTTCCTCTTCTGTGACAATAGACCCTGCTGGAAGATTGCTCTGAGGACTTGGGAGATGATGTGTGGTAAGCATTTAAACATGATACAGTCATGCCTGGGCCATGCCTCTGTGATTCTTCCAGTCTAACCTACAGATGTGAGCACCCCTCATGTGAAGTTGCACAGCACCTGCACAGACTTGGCATGCACCCCTTCTTGATTTTAAACCATCCTGACATGGCTTACAATATCTAATACATTATGCAAATTCCATGTCAATAATCATGATATTGTGTTGTCTGGGAAACTGTCTGCATGTTAGGTCCAGACACTATTGTTTCCTAATTTTTCACCCTGTAATTGGGTAAACCCATGGGTGAGGAGGGCTGAGTGAACCTGGCACATGGTAGGTGATTAATAAACAGTAATTGCATTAATTGGGATAGGGTAGGCTATGCTGAGACTACAACCAATCCCTGTAGTGATTTAGCATAGACATCTTTATTTCTCCCATGAATTTATCCTTATGTTCTCTATTGTGAATGCAGTCATGGCGGGGTTGGAGGGTTAAGGCAATCCTGAGATTCTACCATCACAACAGGGAGCCTTCCTTATTGCCTAACCTGGGCTAAAGTAAATGAGCTGAAGAGACATGCTTCTTAGCAGAGACAGTCCTTCCACCCGGGCCTCAGAGACCAGAGCTATACTAGCAGGTGGCACCAGGAAAGTATCTCCCACACATCCAGGAGGGAGAAGAGGCTGGCCATGGGTGGGCCTCACCCTTCCCTCACGCTCACTGGCTCAGACCCTTCCATGTGCCTGAGATCCACAGTCGGCTCTCAGCCTGACTCAGATTTCTACATTCCTTTCTTGGCTTCTGTCCTGTGCTCTCTCAAAGTGCAGCAGAAAAAATTCAAGCCACCACTGTTCCCAACCTGGGGAGGTAGGCGTTCCCCAAGTCTCCCCTTTGGCTCCTGTCCTGTGACTGAAGAGGCTGTCATCAATTTGGTGACATCTTAGTAAGCATGCCTCCAGTCTCTGACTGTAGTATAGACTCTGAGAGTCAGGAACAAATGTTTGTCATAGCCAGAAGGATGCATGTGGGGGAGGTGTTGGCAAATACTTCAGAGAAGACATAGGCCTCTGCCCATCAATGTGGCCCATAAACAACTCGAATAGCTGATGTTCCTAGTGGATGGATAAAGCCTCACTGAGTTAAAAGTATACCAGAATTCAAGAAGAAGGGGTTTCCTGTGAGGACAATCTGTACCATGGAGCCTTGGTCCACAGGTGAACCAGCATCTGGCAGCTAAGATCTCTGCACTCTCTGAATAATTGCTGGGATTCTGTAAACCCCACCCCTCAGTTACCTGGAAATAGCCAGGTATGCCCCGCCCCAGTGACCTGACACTATAAAAGGGCTGCTTGAGCCCTCCTCTTTCTCTTGCTCTCTCCCCTTTACCCCTCCTCTTCTCCCCCATGTGCTCATGGCCGGCCTCTTCTCTACTCCTCTATTCCTCTCTCTCTCTCTCTCTCTCTCTCTCTCTCTCTCTCTCTCTCTCTCTCTCTCTCTCTCTCCTACCCTTTTAACTCTCCCATGACTTGAATAAACTCTATTCTGTACTATACTGTGGTGTGGCTGGTCCCTCAGGAGGAAGGGATTCCCAACATGGGCCCCCCAGAGGCATCTCCCTTGTCCCCAGGCCTCGCTGCACCTCCATGGGCCATACCCCTCTCCCTACTCTCTTCCCATAACATTGGTGCCGAAACCTGGGATGTCATCTTCTAACAACACTGGTGCCCGGTGACTTTTAACAACACTAATGAAGAAACCTTGTGAGCTGGTGATGTGCAGGGAGACGCATTTGCTTTGACTTCCAGCTCATCAGCCTGGGGAAGAGGCAGGAGGAGAGTGCTAGTCCAGAGGTGCAGAACCACCATGGTGGACCAGGCTTTCCCCCCAACTTGAACCCTTCCACACCCTCACAGACACTTTCATCCGCACGAGGTTATATTCCCGTCTGCATCACTGGAGGAAGTTCAGCCAGTTGCCAGTAAGGAAGCCTTAAGAAGGTTCCTGTTTCCTGAGATGAGAACGTGGTAGACTCCTCATTCTAGAGCCGTGGTTTGCAGCCTCCCTAATGCTGGGACCCTTTAATACAGTTCCTCATGATATGGTGACCCCAACAGTAAAATTATTTTCCTTGCAACTTCAAAGCTGTACATTTGTACTATTGTGGATCATCATGCAAATATCCGTGTTTCCTGATGGTCTTAGGACACTCCAACAAAAGGGTCATTCGGTTGCAGCCCACAGGTTGAGACAGCTGTTCTGGGGCCTGATGGTTGGAGTCAGCCTGAATCTTCTGTTGTAACTTCCTCCTTGCTTGGCTTCTGGACCAGCATCCTGGGGTTCCCCCAGCCCCTACTTCCTGGGAGTGCTCACCCGGTCACAGCAGCTGCACTGACCCATCTCAGGCTCATCATCTGGCATCTGGAGAATAGAATGAGACACTCAGAATGGGCACAAATGCCTACAGGTAACCCTAAAGTCCCGCTGTGATTCAAGGCTGGACTTTCCCAGCAGTACATAGGCCTGGGGTCTGTAGTGAACTCTGACCCTGACTGAGGGCCTCGCCCCAGCTCCTGTAGGTCAGAGCTTCAGGGGAGAAAGGGAGGAAAGACAGAGGGAAAAGGAAGCACATGACTCTCCAATTCTTCTATTTATTGCTTTATTCATGGAAGGCTTATCCCATGTACTTAAACAGGATTTGGGGAGCTTAAAACTAAACACATTTAAAAGGAAACATTGGTAAAAAGCAAAATAGCCCAGAATTGTGTCAAAAGAGTGCAGTGTTTTATTTCCTGAGAGGCCAGCCGAGTTAAGGAAGGCAGAACTTTTTACCCAGGCCACCAAGAGAGCAGGTTAAAGGGAATGGGTCCCCGAGGAGTCAACAGTGATTCGCTGAGAATTCCATGTGGGTCCCCATCTCGAGACCACCAATGCTGAGCATTTTCACCTCCCACAGCCCATGAGGCACCTCTGATTAGAAGGCAGCCAAAAGTGTTGAAAGCAATCATCCTGACACGGTGCTGGTGCAGGGGAGACATAGGTGACTATGCCACGTAAAAGGCACGTAAAAGGCATGTAAAAGAAGTGCTGGAGCAGGATTATGGGTGTTGCCAGGCCCTGCTGGTGTTCAACTCTCTGTCCTCCCAGATACATGGCATATCCTGAAAAGCACCTGAAAGGCATGGAAGAGAACAAGAACTCCTGGGTAAGAGGTTGCTACACCCTGGGAACAGAAAGTCCCAGTGGACACTCAGACAGCTGGTACTAGTTCAGGCTGACATCAGAAGCTTCAGGAACAGTGTTTGGACATCTCCAGAGCCTCAGAGAAACCCTGCGTCCCTGAGCAGTGGGTGATAGTCATTACTACCTTCCACGGCTGGGCAAAGTAAGGTTTGAGGGAAGCTAAGGAGGAAAGAATACGGGAAAACAGGTCTCTGCTGCTAGGGGTGATGCTCACATCTGTAATCCAAAACCTTGAGAGACCTGAAGGGAGAAAGGTGAGAATTTTGAGGCCAGCTTAAGCTATATAGTGAGATCTTAGTTCAAGAAATAGAAAAGTGGGAGGGAGGGAAATAGGAAGGGAGGGATGAGGAAGAAGGGAACTGGGCCACAGTCTGATTCACATCATAGCTCTGTCTTCTTCTGTATTGACTCCCATGGTCTTTCTGACCTCATTTTCTCTCTAGTAACACAAGAGAAATAAACTGATAAATTGGGCCTGGTGGTGTACACGTATGATTTCAGTACCCAGGACTGGGGCAAGGAGAGTCAGCATGAGTGTGGTGGTTTGAATATACTTGACCCAGGGAGCGGCACTATTAGGAGGTGTAGCCTTGATGGAAGAAGTATCACCATGAAGTTGGGCTTTAAGACCCTCATCCTGGGGGCTAGAGAGATGTCTCGGCAGTTAAGAACACTAACTGCTCTTCCAGAGGTCCTGAGTTCAACTTCCAGCAACTACGTGGTGGCTCACAACCATCTGAAATGGGATCCGATGCCCTCTTCTGCAGCGTACTCATAAACATAAAATAAATAAATCTTTTTTTAAAAAAAGAAAATGAAACCCAAACAACAACAACAGAAGGAGCCTCATCCTAGATAGCCAGTCTTCTGTTTGCTTTCAGAACAAGATGTAGAATTCTCATCTCCATCCCTGCCTGGACACTGCCATACTTCCCACCAGGATGCTAATGGACTGAAACTCTGAACCTATAAGCCAGATACAATTAAATATTCTCCTTTAAAAAGTTGCTGTGGTCATAGTATCCCTTTATAGCAATGGAAACCATACCTAAGACAGAAGTAGGTATCAGAAGTGGGATTTGAGGCATTTCTGGGCTATGTGATGCATTCTAAGACAGCTTGGACAAGCCTGTCTAAAACATGGGGTGAGATAGAGAAATAGAAAAACAGGGAGAGAGGAGAAGAGAGAGGACACAAGGCAGGGAAAGGAGATAGACAGACAGACAGACAGTCAGACATACAGAGGAAGGGAGGAAGGGGAGAAGATTTCTTCCCCAGGGACAACTATGTGCCTTAGATGAAAACATACTGCTGCAGTTCAGACACTGGGTGCTCAGCCGAGTGTCTCAGTGCCTTTCACTATTGGTGAATTGTTCGGGTCAGTTCAGTACTCACACGCTCCTTGGTGGGAGTCATTAGGGAATGTGGTCCCTGCTCCCTGGGATGATAATGGCAGGCTTTTTCCAGGGTCAGTATAAGGTGTAAGGGGCTGTGTGGCTCTGGGACCTTAGGAAATCAGAGCCCATCATTCTACCAAACTGGCCTCGAAAGTCTGCAAGAGACCTGGAGGACAGAGGGGAGACAAGCAGGAGCTCAGGGTGAGTATGGCAGCTTGGGATTTGGAAACAAACTTCAAGAGATAAGAAGTGGAACTGAGGGGCTGGAGAGACAGCTCAGTGGTTAAGAGCACTGACTGCTCTTTCAGAGGTCCTGAGTTCAAATCCCAGAAACCACATGGTAGCTCACAACCAATTGCAATGTGATCCAATGCCCTCTTCTGGTGTGTGTGAAGACAGCAACAGTGTATTCATATACATAAAATACAGGGGAAAAAAAGAAGTAGAGCTGAGTTTTAGGGATACCAAGTCAATACTCAAGGGGTGAGAGGTCATAGATAAACCTCTAAAGGTGAAGGCTAAAGCGAGAGCTTCAATCCCCCCACCACCACAAACGAGATCAGACTAGAGTCTGTCAAGGGACTGGTCCAGTCTCAGGAGTGTGATAGCGTCCCTCGTTGCTGTAATAAATGGCCACAGATTTACCGACTTTAAAATAATTTCCCCACCTTTTTGGTCTGGTGCTGGAGGCTGAATCCAGGACCTTGTGTGTGCTGGGAAAGTGCCCTACACTGAGACACACACACACACACACACACACACACACACACACACACACACACACACACATCCTCAGTCCTATTTTGCTTTTTAAAATATATTGGCACTATCTCACTAAGTAGCCCAGGCAGGACTTGAACGTCTACCTACCTAAGCCTTCTCAGAAGATGGGACTACCAAGCTC
Organism: Micromys minutus; assembly: GCF_963924665.1. Lineage (NCBI taxonomy): Eukaryota > Metazoa > Chordata > Mammalia > Rodentia > Muridae > Micromys > Micromys minutus. The sequence continues at coordinate 40,549,714 of NC_137978.1, forward strand.
AAAAAAAAAAAAAAAAAAAAATCAAGTTTTAATGACATGGGGTGCTCCTTCCTTTAAGCCAGGACACACATACACATCCACTCACATTGTATCTTACAGTTCTAGAAGCCAAAATCCCAAATCAGCTTCACAGTGCCAAACTCTAGTGGTTGGGTACTCAGTACCTCTCTCTGTCTCTTTCTCTCCACCCCTCCTAATCCCTCCCACCCCTCCCTTCTCTACCCCTCCCCCCCACTCTCACCCTAACTCTACACCTTCCCAGTCTGCTCCTTCCCTCTTCTTAGGTGGGGATGACCTGGCCCAGTCTCTACAGCTCCAGGCACCAGGCAGGCAGAGCGGCTTGGCTTTGAACCAGGCCTGCCATCAGAAAAAAGAAATTGCAAGAGGCATTTCCTGCCACCTGTTATTCATAAATTCCAGACAAATTTACTGAGTGCTGAGCTCTAAGCTGGGTAGAAGGACCTAACAGCAAGACAGACTGAGCTGGACTTGCAGGTGCCTCACAGAACCCCTCTGGGGGCTGCCGGAGCAGGCACACACCAGCCCACGGGAGTCTGTCATTTATTGTCCAAGAATTTTCAAGCCAGCTGTTGAACAGGGTCATGATTAAAACTCCAATGACATTAGCTTACAGTTAAATAAATTGTATCCGAAGCAAAGGTAAGAAAAAAAGCTCAAACCCAGGACAACGTCTTAATTTTCACACTGTACTGTCCTGTTGCCGGTACCCTTAAGGTTGTGTGCGTACGTGTGTATGTGTAGGCTGCAATAAACATGTCACCTGCGTGCGCCTCTCTTCCCAGCTCTCTATCCTCCATGGTGGGCGTCACCGCTTGCTACTTTGAAATCGAAAGTGTTTACTGCCTAGAACCTGGCAGGCAGGACAGACACATCAGCCTTTGCTTGGAGAGCCAGTTACTAAACATTTATAGCACGTTACCACCTGTTCCCATTCAGAGCCCGGCCCATCTTAGCCCGCCCTTCTCCAAGCTGTGAGGCTGAAGGGAGCAGGAGGCTTCAGTGCTGAGCCCTTCTTCCTCCCTCCTAGCTTGGTCTCTAGATGAGTCCTCAGTCCGCCATCTCCCCGTGGCTGCTCCGTTTCACCTCCCCCAAGTAAGAGCCAAAAATATAGCTGACCCCCCCCCCAAGGCTTGCAGGCCTTAATTCTGATTACAGATACAGCTGGACCACAGCTCCCAGGCCACCGGGTAACTAACTTCCACTTTACTCACATTCTCAGGAAAATTGATGATTTTCTGCCTTTTTATTACACTTGGTGATAATTTAAAAGGCGGGTTAGTGCGCCCATAAAACCGACTTTGCAACAAGCTTGTGACGGTAGAAACATACATTTGGTCAAGAACTATTGTTTGCAGTCATAAAACAGAGGCCAGGGGCTTCCTCCCACCCCCAGTACCCCTGCCCACCTTGGTTCTGGAAAATGGGGAGGCACTGGATTTCTTTCCTGCTGTCCCTATCTCAGAAGGGTGAGCATAATGACAGGGACCCTCTTTCTGAGGATACACATCCATGGACCACAATGTCTGGGAAAGTCCTCTGTGTCCTGGGGCCTGAGGACCAGGTCACTCCACAGAAGGCCTCCAAGGGCAAAGCTGGCTTCCAAATGGAGTTATAGCTGGCTAACCAAAGCTTAATTACAGCAGCTCAGCGGGCTCTGGCAGGCCACGGTGATTTTGCTCAGAAACTTTTTACAAGCTTAAGCAGAAGTAGCAAATTAGCAGGAAGGAAAAGGAAATCATCCTGCCTCACCGAGTTCCCAGTGCTAGAGAGCCGCAGTGGGGAGGAGAGGGGTGAAGGGCAGCCTGGGGGCAGTTCTCTATAGTTAGTGAACTGCCCTGTAAGATGTGCTCCTTTTCCCCCTGCCTGAGGGACCAAGAGGCAGCCTGATACCTTCTTCCTGTCTTCTCTCTCAGTGACCACTGATCAAGGTCACACACTATGTAGCTGGGAGTGTGTCCCAACACACCCCTGGATTCTAGGCTCTTTGGGGCTTCTGGTGAACAATTTCCTACCCCTCCCCTGCACAGTGCAGAACTGCTCTGCTTTCAGTAAATCTCCAGCCCTTCTGTGAAGCCCAGCTCCCAGCTCCACGCCTCAGGAGGCCCTCCAGGTTTCCTTTCCATTCTGAAATGGGCTTCCTTTCTGCCTCCTGCACTTCGGAGAGAAGCTACTTTGTGGCCCTTTGGAACCACACAGATCTGGGTTTGAATCCTATCGCTGCCCATCAGCTAAAATATGCTGTCCTAAGCAAGTGGTTTAGCCCTACCGAACCTTAGCGTCTCTGTCAGGAAAATGGGAATAACGAAATGGCTTGGAGGCATTCTGTTTAGGTGACCTGTGAGCAGGTAAACGCCACATCTGCACGCTGTGGCATTCAGTAATTGATAACTCTTGTGCTCAGCTGTAAGACAAAAATGAGAGATAAGCAAGAGCTTAGGTTACATCTCAGCACCAAAAAGAGAGGAAGAGCCAGAAAGATACGGACGGAGATGGCTCAGTCGGTAAAGTGCCTCATGTACCTACTTGAGGATCTGAATTCTGACCCCAACTCCCCCACCCCCACGTGAAAAGCCAAGAATAGTGGGGCACAGTCGGGGGTCAGAATAGGGGGTCAGTCGGATCTCTGGAGCTCACTGGCCAGCTAGCCTAGCTGAATTAGGGAGCCCCAGGTCCTAGTAAGAGATCCTATCTCAAAAAACAAAGCGGATGGTTGATGACACCCAATTTGATCTCTGGCTTCCATACACACCTGTATATACACAAACCTGCCCGTGCTCACGCACGCACTCGAGTGTGCACACACACACACACACACACACACAAAGAGGTGGAAGAGGGAAAAGTAGAAACATTTAAAATCCAGAGATCGGTTGCACCTTACAAAGAAGATCCAGGATTCAAGAAGCCCTGTCGTTGAACTCTCCACCTATGTCATGGACAGTCACAAACAAAATTCTCCAGCCCTGTGGCAGATTGAGGAGAGAGTCTCCCAAAAGGGTGTGAGTGGGATCAGCTTGGAAAAGAGCCGCTGAAATCTGGGGACAGGAACAAAAAGAGGCAGGTCACTTCGGATAATGAATAGGCCCTGGGGCAAGGGGACTCCTGCTGAGGACGACTAGGGTTGGCAGAATACAACACCCAGGGGTCCAAGGCAGGGGGAGGGGTGAAAAGGACTGGTTTCAACCGCCCATTCGAGCGGGCCTCTGCGACTCATCATTTTATTGGTGAGTTACAGACTGAATGCAGCTCTGTGCTGTCGCAGCCCACGGAGATGCTCCCTTTCAACTTTATGAACTTCGCTGACAATGAATAAAAGCGCTCTGGCATGACAGGCGCCTGCATTATTCTGTGCGATTCCTGGTTCCTAATGTCATCAATTACAATAATCAGATCTCCGCAACACAGGGCTGGAGCGGGGAGACCACAGAGGGGCAGACGTGCGCGACTGCGTTCCCTGCTCGGAACTGCTCACTCGAGTCTCCAACACGCCTTAGATGGCTGGGAAATGTGATTGCCCTTAAGTTTCAAATTACCTGCAATCATTAAAATAATCTAGTTCATATTCATAAAGCCGTGATTATATTTCACATACGCAGTAAACACTTTATGAGGAAAAACCCACAAATCTGCAAGGAAATAAAGAGGCGCGATCTGGTGGTGTCAAAATGGTAAGCCGCGTTGGCGTGAAATCTGCTACAAACACGGAGCTGGGACTTGAATGCTCTCCACGGAGCACATTCCGGGCCACGGTGGTGGGTGGTAGGGTGGGCTTCTGAATGCAGAGCAGGCAGACGATGGAAAGAAAGGAGGAGGGGAAGGCAGCCATATTCAGGACTCCCGGTGTTTTTCTCAGCCTGTGTTTCAGTGGGATGACCACTTCATCCAAGTGACACCAGCAGACACAGGTCACCACCCACCCTATGGCAATCTCAGCATTGCTTGATGGCCGAGGCTCAGAGAAGTTAAATGAGTGTCCTAAAATTGCACAGCAAGCAAGAAAAACAGACTCAACCTCAAGAATGGGATTCCCGATTACACCCCATACTTGGTGAAGTGTTTGATCTGAGGTCACCTAGTAGTGAGTGGCCTATGGGCTTCCTATTAGCTGGGGACATGTTTGACCTTGCTACCCACCCACATCTGGAGTAGAAGACTTTTTGTGTATTTGTTTTGAGGTGTTTGTTGTTACTGCCGGTGTTGGTGGTTTTGTTTTATACTTTTTTTTTTCCCCTGTCACCTAGGACTTGGCAACAGAGGTTGATTGCTATCAGAACTGACTGAATGTCCAACACTGGAAATAGGAAGCCAAACATTTTGCAAAAATATCCCTCACTTAAAAAATGAACCATATTCTTTTTGTAATGAAACACCTTTTAACACCAGTGATTTTATGTACGTGAGATCTCTCTCCTCCCCCTCTCTCTGTGTGTGTGTGTGTATGCACATGTATAAATAGGTACATGTATGTGTGTATTCATGTAGAGGCCTGAGGCCAATTCCATATACTTTCCTTGATTGCTTTGTACCTTATTTTCTGAGGCAGAAAAGCTGAACATACTCACTCCATTCGCCCAGCACTGGAGTGACAGACCCCGGTATTGCCAGGCCCAACTTTCATGTAATTTGGGGATCAAACTCAGGCTAGGACCCCATGGCTGCATAGCAAGCATTTTACTGAGTTTTCTCTCCACCCCGAACACCAAAGCTTCGTAATTGAACACGGTAAGATTGGTTAATGAATTAATCAAAACACCCTCTTTTCTTCCAAAGAGAACCACATCAAAGACGACAAAAATCCCCACATTAGTGCAGAAGTAAATATAATCCAAGAATAAGGGACTCCGGGCTTTAGAATGAGCCCCGCTGAAAGCAAACTCCCCCCCCTGAAAAATACACCCCAAAGGAAGAAGAGAAGATGGCGGAAACCTCACTAGCAGGCAGGTGGAGCCCAGAGGGGTGGTACCTGAGCTGCACCTACCCAGGGCTTTCTCCCAAACCCACCTCCTCTTCTTAAGTAGCTTTGAAGGTGAGGGAGTACAGATCCGGGTCCACCCACACCATTCATGCTGTGTGACGATTCTCCCTGGAAACCAGTGGTGGTGCACAAAAGTTCCTCCCACCTCACCAACTAAAGGAAAGCAGAGAGAGGGGGAGGGGAAGAGGGAGAGAGAGAGCAAGAGGGAAAAGGAACCATTTCCTTGGCTATCCACCTTATGCCTAGTACACCCTCTCTTCGCCCCTCTGTATAGTGGCCACAAACATGGCCTTCAGGGCCAGCTGCCATGAGGCTTTCTAGGCTGGCCCAGAAGCCATCTTGACCATATCTGGCAGCTGAGAGAGGTTCCATGGCACAGAAGCTCTCCCACAATGACCCTCCACTCCTCTGCGGTAGCGGGCTCTTTCAGAAGGATCGCTCCATGTCCATCACTGGAGTCCCCAGCAGTTAGAGGCTCACCCACACTGGCTTCAGTGGGTCCTCCCACAGTGCAAACTGCTACAGCTTGGCACCTGGTCTGAGGATGATTTTGGCTGGGAGAGAACCAAGATTCTGGGTAAGTCTGAGGACTGGGGTGGCTTCAGTCAGCATGCACGTGTCTGGAGAATCAGACCGTACTGTCATGAATGACAGGGGTTAGCATTCCATAAAAGGTCAGAGCTTCCTACCCTGCACTGGAGCCCAAGGCCCCTCCCCTTGGGAGCCTCCTACATACCTGCAGCCTGTCTTGAGACTCTAGGACCCTGGGGCTGACATCCTAGGACCCTAGAACACGCAATACCAATGCTGTGGTGAATGACAGGCTTCTCTGTCCACCATATATGTGCTGAAAGTTAATAGTCAGTGTAGCCATATTATGAGGAGGTGATTGAGCCTTGGGAGAGCCCTGGTGACTGGATTTAGGTCCTCACTGCAGACTCCCCACCATGTCCTTGGCCTTCCACCATTTGAAGACACGATGCCTCAAGTGTCACCTTGGAAACAGAAAACAACTCTTCTAGACAAAGCCTGTCCCTTGACTTTGAACTCCCAGAGTCCAGAACTGAGACAACTAAGTCTCTGATCTTCCCAAATCCCTGCTTGGTGTTTCCTTACGGAAGTACAACAGACCGAGACATCCAGGTTGCATTAAAAACAGCCACCAACATGTCCCAACAGACATCCACACACTTCCTTGGTTCAGAGGGAGCTTGACCCAGCTCCAGGGTGACTTCTGTACCACTTCCGCTCCATTAGTGATGGCTGCCTATGGCTGTGTCAGGAGGATATAGAGCCCTCGCAAAGCATGGGCTGGCCTGAGTTCTGGAAAGGTCTCCCAGATTGAGGGTAAAGCAAAAGTATTAAATGGGGTCCTGAGAAGACAGAGGCCCTTAGTTCCTCTACCAAGCTGTGACACATCTCTCAGATTTCCCTGCCCTTCTTTCTACTCAGCCACCTCCTCAGCCATCTTCTCCCACCAAGACCGGCCAACTGCTACCCCCTAACTGCTTTTTCTTCCTCTGTCCTTAAAGCCTAGCATGTTTTAAAACTCTTCAGGACATAATCCAATCTGGCTACCCTACCCCCACCTCACCATCTAGCCTACCCTGGGCCAGCTAGGAAGCTTCTTGAGTCCCAGCTTTGAGGGAAAGACACACAATGCCCTCGGACTTTCTGAGTTCAGGTCCTGGATTCCCTGAGCATCTGGAGAGAAGGAAGCCAGATAGTGGTGATGAACACCTTTAATCCCAACACTAAGGAGGCAGAGGCAGGTGGATCTCTTTGAGTTCAAGGCCAGCCTGGTCTACTGTGAATTTCAGGTCAGCCAAGGCTATTATATAGAGAAGGCTTGTCTTAGGGGTTGGGGTACTCAAACAAAGCCATCTCAGTCCCCCAAATCCATGCAGTCATATCCTGGGGATAGGGACAGAGTGGCAAGGACCTTCTCCCGAAGAGGACACTTCTTGGAAGTGTAAGAACAGGGTACTAGGGTTCTCCCTGATTTCCTTCCCACCTCAGCAACTTCACACACTCTCATCCAACTGATCCTTCACCTGCTGGGTTCCAATCCATCCACGGCACCCAGCATGAGACCCTTGGACCCAAGTAGCTCCCTGTTTCCTATGCCAGGTGCTACGTAGCCATCCCATGCTCCTTCACCATGATCCTAATTAGACACATCGTCAGTAAAGCCAGAGACTTGGCATCAAGACCCCCACTAGGACAGAGGGATCATATGGAAAGGTTCTTTCTCATTTAGGGGACTTGGGGACTGGCTTTAGGAGGTACCATTGAGTACTTCTGGGTGATAGGTGGACAGTCTTTGGTTCAACTGTAATTCCACAGTAGTGAACAGAAGCCAAGTTATAGGTGGTTGCAATCAACTTCAGGGTCTCAGGAAGCTAAACCACTAACGACCTGTTCATGCCACTGTCCTCTTCTGAACTCAGGCTGCTGAACATCAATCATCTAGACCGCTGCTGGCTCCGATGGCAAAACATAGACCAACATAGTCAATGACATGCTGGCTCACAAAGTTTTACGTATCAGGGGTCATGAATGTGAATCAGCTGGCAAAAGGCTTGCTAGGTAATCATGAAGACCTGGTTTGAGATTCCCAGCACCCACACGATAAGGTTGGACACTGTTACATGTTCTTCTCATGGAAAAGCGGGAACAAGATTTCCAGAGATTGCTGGTCAAGTCATGTAGCCAATCAGCCAGCTCCAAACTTGGAGCAATACATTGTCTCAATTTTATTTTTAATGAGGTAAAGAATAGTAGTTGAGGAAGACATTCAGTGTAAAATTCTGACCTCTACACTTATGTCTACATACATGAGTGTATACCCGTGTGTGTGTGTGTGTGTGTATGTGTGTGTGTGTGTGTGTGTGTGTATGTGTGTGTGTGTGTATGTGTGTGTGTGTGACAGCTTCATGTACCTGTCCTTGCTCCAGTACATGGTAAATGGCCATGTGCTGTCTGAGCTCAATAAGAAGGTGGCTCAGGAGACCCCACATACTACAACATAAACGTGTTTATTTCTAGTGCTCTCTAAGACCACTTGTCTAGGAACCGACAGTTTCTGCTGGCTGTTTGCTTCTGATCGGATGCCATTCTGTGCATTCTCCATTGGGCCACCTCGGCCATCTCTGGATTTTTGAGCATCTGAGAAGATGATGTTTAGCTGTCTGTCTGTCTGTCTATCTGCTATTTCAGTCTGTCATCCACCGTTTATTCTTGTATTTTTGTTTGCTGTGTACTCAATACACTCACTCATTCAAAAGCCAAAAGATCAGCTATTGCAGACCATTCTTGGGACTAGACAGAAGAGTCATGTGACTACCCAAAGGAGGCCTTGGGCAAGCACCATCCTGCTTTGTACCCTAGAGAACAGAAGTCTGCAGAAGTCAACACCATGCCACCTTTCACTCCCTCCCTGGGCCAGGCCATTGCCTAACCTTGGGCACAAACATGAGTTCCTGGGAGGACTAGAGAGTCGTGGGTGGCTCCTGAGCTCTGACAATGTGACTTGAGTGAATTTGGGTGTGGTTGAGAAAGCAAAGCTTAAAGATTAGCATAACAAAAAGATCCTGAACCATCTGAAAGGTTTGTAAAGATTTAATTTTGTATGTGTATGCATGTTTTGCTTGCATGTATGTCTGGTACCTTGCAGAGGCCAGAAGAGGGTGCTGGATCCCCTAGAACTGAAGTTACAGATAGTTGTAAGCCACTGTGTGGGTGCTGGGAACCTCACCCAGGTCCTCTGCAAGAGCAGCAAGTCCTCTTAACTACTGAGCCACTTCTCCAGCTCATTGCATGTTGTTTGATTTTGCTGAAGCACATACTAGAGTCTGGATTGTAAATGTCCCTCATGGGCTTTCTCCCCAGCACAGTGATATTGGGAAGTGGTAGAAACGGTAAGAGGTGGGGCATCAGGAGATGTCTCTAGGTTATTAGGGAGGGGAGTGTGTCCTCACGGGGGATGGTAGGACCTTCCTTTTTCTACTTTCTCTCTTTTTACTTCAGGCTGTTTGGGAAGGAGTTTTACTCTCTCACCTGCTCACCTCCATAAAGGCCGGGCACAGCTCACCACAGGCCTAAGAAGACCTGTAGTTCACCACATCTACCACCTCTGGAAACAGAGTCAAAACAACCCTTTTTGGTGCCCTTCCTTCCTTCCTTCCTTCCTTCCTTCCTTCCTTTTGTCGTTTCTTCCCTCTGTTTTTAACAGGTCCCCATGTCTCAAATTCACTATATAACCAAGGATGGCTTTCAACTTCTGATACTTCTGCCTTCACCCCCCAAGTATTACGATCACAGTGATGCCCCCTCACGCCTGTTTTATGGAATGTTTTAGATGGAACCCAACGTTTTGTTCATATTAAGCAAGCACTCTGGTAACTGAGCACCAGGTCCATTTCCCTTGATAAGCTGAGATGTTGGGCATTAGTGACTGATGACAGTGTATCACAGTGAAATAACACCCGGGATGTAGGAGTTAAAGGAGGGATGTTACTAGGTTCAGTCACAGGCTGACATGACTGTTTTTGAATGTGGCTCCTAAAACTTTAAAAGTGACACCATGGCTTGCCTTAGTGGCTCACATTATTGGGACAGAGCTGCTCCATCCAGCACCTCTGACCCTAGGCTGAGAGCACACCAGCGAGGATGCCTGGAAGTCCTCTGCTCAGCTCTGAGATGGGGAGGAACTGGCTGCAGCCTCAGACTCTTTCCAGACCTCTGATGGCCCTGGGACCCCAGGACTCTGCAACGAACCCCTGTCCCCAACGGGGCCACAGCCTCAGTCCCGGATCACTAAACCCTTGCTGGGTGGGCTCCTTGCTATTGGAACATCCCTGTCACAGCCTTGCTGCCTGAGGAGCTGTTGCCAAGAAGGCTATCTCACCTCAGAGAAGTGTTAATAAATATTTACCGAGTCCTTTGACAGTGCCCAGGGAGAAGACAAATCAGACCCAGCAGGCACTGGACTGGCCTCCCCAGGGCTGTGGTGAGTCCCCAACAGTGCAGAGCCTAGCAGTCTACTGACCTTCCCCAGTCTGAACCAGCCCCAGTGTGGCCCCGCAGCACCGTTTACAGAAGCTGTGAAATAGCACCATCTCTCACTATTGATTTTGTGGCTCTCCCCACAACCGCCGCCCTCGATAACTCACACCATATGGATTTTTCTATAAACCCCCAAATTAATATCTGCAGTGGGTGGAAGTATACTGCTGCTGGATATGGGGAAGTCTCCTGGCTGCCATGCTGGGGGTCAAAGGACACAGTGCTTGTGGCTGCCCTGCTGAGCCTGGGCTCAGATAGGCAGACCATTGCTTTTTAGGCATGGAAGCAGGGAAGTGTGGGCTGAGTCTGAATGAGGTTGTTGTGTACAGGGCCTGTGGGCCTCCCAGGGACCCTGCTGTCATTAAAAAAGAGGCTCTTCAATGTGGCAGAGAGAACAAACAAACAAACAAACAAACAAGGGCCTTGAAACAGCTTCCAGTCAGTTCACACCCGACTCTACCACTAACCCTCTGTGTGACCGCAGAAAGCTGCTTAACCTCTCTGTGCCTCTGTTTCCCATTCTGGGAAGTTGGGATAGTATAATAGCATCACAGTGTCGCTGACTCATCCAGCACTAGCTGAGCACAGCAGTCTTCACAAGTGGGAAACTAACAGGGTTCTGATTTAAGTAAGGGGTAACGCCGGGAGGCGCCCCATAGTGGGAACTCTGAAGGGGTCAATAGATGGTACTGAAGAGCAGACACAGGGTAGAAGATGCCATCAGGCCGAGGACTGTGGAAGAAAGTGCCAAGCAAGGTAACTGCGAGTGCAGAGGTCAAGAGAAGAGAGGTTACATGAGAGCCAGTCATGGAATGTGCCCACGCCATCCCTGAAGGAAACAGGAGACTGGCGATCTAGGATCTAGGGTATCCCCACTTTAGCTTGGAGGTCAGTAGACAAAGTTAGAAGCTATCTCACTATTCTCTAGCCTCAGTCTTCCGCAGACCTGCTCTTCTGGGTTTAGACATGAGCCTCCTGGGATCCTTGACTCCTAGGTAGGAGCGAAGAGGCAAGGCGCTGTCCCAGAGCCATGGAGAGAAAGCCAGTGAGCAGCAGAAAGGAAAGACTGCAGGCAGAGTATGTGTGATAGCTAAGGATGCCTGACTGAGACAGGAGCAAGGGTGGATGAAGGATTCAGCTCCCCCTCCCCCCCAGTTCCCATTCAAGCTAAGTCAACACTCACAGCAGACGTCTCTAATCCAATTGTCTTTAATGAAACTGCTAATTGGGTTGAGGATCTCCATGGGGCCTGGCCAAGCCAGCAGGCTGTTCAGCTGCTCCTGGGCAACCCCACCCGTGGTCCCTTCTCTGCTGCCTTGAATTTATCCAACTTGACATCCCAAGGAATACAGAGGCACAGAGCCAAAAAGCTTCATGAATGGGCAAGCCTGAGCATGGTGAACTTAGGTATTCACAAGTGCATTCTTGGTGGCGGTGGCATAGGTATGTCTCTGGCTGCATGGGTGGATTTACACACCCACAGGTCCACCTCTAGGTGCACACGTGTGTTCTGGAACCAGCCTCCTCGGGTCGAATCTTGGTTCTTCTATGCCTTACACTCTTAGCCTCTAGTTTCCTCACTTGTGAAATGAGATGAAGAGTGATCCCAGGCCTCATACTGGGGGAAAAGTCAACAAGACCACTCACATCAAAACTTAGCCTCAAGTACCTGTCTGACGCTGCCCAGGTGTGGTCCTGGGCCTCAGTGTCAGAACAAGAATGTGCTAGGTTCAAACCTTCATGCCCTTAGCCTTGCCTAGTCCAAATCTTACTGGCAGCTTCCTGCTGCTGTCTCTGGGGAAGTTACAGCTTTCCCGGAGCAGGTCAGGTTCTGCACTATAGCTATGTTCCCCAACCAGTCGCTGGTCTAGCTGGGCCTTCTGGGTAAGTCTGGGCTCCCAGCCCCAGAGGCAAAAGGTTTCTCCACAGGGACACAAGCCCCTCATCCCCTGAGCTGCTAACCCTGACTTCAGTCTCCTTCCTCCTGCTTGTTACACTCCTTCTCCTGTTCCACACTGGAGACCGTCGCTATCAGTGTCTGCTGTGTCTGTGTTCTGTGTCTATATGTGATATGACACACAGGCATGATCCATGCATGTGTACAGGGAATGTCCAAGGAGATGGGAACAGGGTTGGAGGTTGGTCTAGTAGAAGACGCAAACTGGAAAGAATACAATCACCACACAGTACGGATGGTTCAGGGTGGCTTAGGTCACAGCCACTCTGGACAGGAGATGGTGTGCCAGGCACATAGAAGGCAGGTAAGGCAGATGCTGCAATGAGAGAAAATGCTGGCAGAGATCTGGCAGTAGAAAAAGAACTCACCATGTAAACACTGCCGTATACTTCAACTTTGCTGGGAACCAACTCAGGCTGGCCCAGCTGAAGCCTCAGCATGAGAGTTAGAGGCCAGCGGGAAGTACCCACGAAGGGTTCTGATGAGCAGTGTCTGTTACCAGGAAGGCAAAGGAGGCAAAGAAGGTGCCAGGATGGAAGGGCAGAGAGCAGATCTCCCACGCCTGTAGTGAAGCAGAGAAAAGGCCAGCGTCCCCAAACTACAACCAGAGAACCGTTGTCCTGCTAATTAAGCTCAAAGTCTACCACTGTCCTGAAAGCCTTCTGGGCTGAGAGTAAAATGGAGGACTCCCTTCATGAGCAGGGCTTCTTTGACCTTGTCTGGGACGTTCGATACCCCTACATGCCTCTACCTGCAGAATGTCACGTAGCCTTGGTTAGGATTACAGGTTCAACTTCCTTTCTCTCTAGCACATGAGACTCCTGGACTGCTTCCCTGTGCTAATGAGTTAGTTATCTTGTTAGCCTTCAGCCAAAGACCTTTGGTCATCCTGGATATTCCTACCCCATCCCCCCAGCAGCAGGGTCCCATTACCATACAGAGAAAGCTGAAGCTCCCAACCCCCGACCCGTGCCGTCTGTTGGAGAGCCATGGATTGGCTCCAACATGAGAAAAGGCCTAGAGTTTGGTTCTAGGGTCTCAGTGAGACTCAGGATTACATAGGTAAGTGTTGGGGGTGGGCAGTGGATAGTCTTGTTTAGTAGCAGAGCCACTGGGTGACAGGTAGAGGGCACGGGAATCCATGTGGGACTGGGCTCCACCAGCACGGAAGAGACAGACAAAGAGAAGCAGGACAGTGAGCAGGTGGCCAGCGACATGCCCCATGGCATTGGGCTCAGTGAGGAGAGGTGACAACTTGGAGGACACAGGACCATGAGCCAGGAAGGTGGCATCTCTAGGATGCCATGCCGAGCACCTGGCATTAGCAAAGCTCTTCATTAACAGGTTCAGCCTGCAGCCACCCCCTACAAGGCAGGCATCCTCAGACCCCTGCAGAGGGAAGGAAGTGAGCTCAGAAGGGTCAGGTGACCCATGTGGAATCACACCGTTCATTACTTCTGCTGAGTGACTAGAAAGGGCACCGGAAGGACGGGCGACGTGGACAGAAGGGGTGAGCAGCTAAGCTCTCAGGGCTGCACTGGCTCTGAACAACTAGATCGAAAGTGGTACGCGGGCAGTTAGTTCACGGACCCAGAGGCCAGAGTATGGAGAGACTGGACACAGAGCTGCTGAGCCCCTGATGGTATAAGACGTAAGGTGATCATCCTCCCTCCCTCCCTCCCTCCCTCCCTCCTTCCCTCCCTCTCTCCCTTCTTTTCTCTTATTCTCCTTCAACCACTCAGCATTTTATCCAGGCATCAAGGTCCTACCCATAGCCAAATGTATCAGCCCCTCCCACCAGAGAACAGTAGACGGCCAGGGTGGGGGTGGGGTGCAATATGAAAGAAAACAAGCCAACAAAATAATTCCATCTGGGTTCAGTCCACAAAGATAAGAGAATGACTCACACACACAGAGAGAAAGAGTGCTCAAACTCAATGCCTAATGAAGTTTCTCCTGCTTCAGAAGCAGCTAGGGGAAGGAGCCAGCCCTATGGGGACCTGCAGGAGAGCATTACAGGCACAGGAGAGGACGCTGCTGTCAGAGAAGGCTTCTGGGAAGGGAACTCAGGACAGGAGGGCTTGATGGTTTCCAGGGTACCCATCAGAGCCAGATCAGTGGCCATTACAGTGGGAATGCCCTAGGAGTTTTAATTAGGAAAGGAAGGTGAGGAGTTGATTTCCTTTTAAGATCCCCTTTTTTAGAAAGCCCAAGCTGCCTGCTGAGTGACCGAAGGGGGTGTCTCGGTTAGTTTAACCTTGGAGAGTACTAAACAACATCTACCTCCCTCCTCACGAGGTCCCAATGACAACCCAAAGTACTATTCTACAAAATTTGACCCTGGGGAACCAATGAGTTTGTTAATCTTATTTACAGAGCAATGGGTGAAGGGTTACAGGCAGGAGGGTGGGTCTTAAAACGGCCATATTGGAAGGTCAGCACACAACGTAAATGATGATGCCCCCATGGGAGAGATATATGTAAGGGGAACCCCTTGCTACTCTATACCTTTAGCCACACTTGGGTGAGGGTCTCATAACGCTCCCTGCCTCTCCTATAAGGGAAGGTCGGCAGGCATCAGTCCCAGCTGCACAGAAGATGATAAAAATTTGGTTTGAGGGACAGTCCTGTACATCTGCAAGCAGAGAAGACACAGCTGGTAGCAGGCATGTGTTGGCCCTCCCAGGATAAGGAGGGGGACAAGGGGCAGTGAAATGAAAGAAGGAGAGGCCGAATTTGGAAGACGCATGAGCACCAAGAGGCTGCAAATTCCAGCATTTACCTATGTGTTCGGTGTCCATACCACTTGCTCGTCCACTAACGTTAATAACGAGTGTCTGCTATGACCCAGAGATTACTGGGAACCCAGCATCTAACCAAAGAGACAAAGTGCCCCATCCTGTAAGAAGTAAAAAAAAAAAAAAAAAAAAAAAAAAAACAGGAAGCAAAAGCTGAAAGAACAGACAGACAGGTCAGCGAAGACGAAGAAGGAAACCAGACAGCCAGGAAAGGCTCACAGAAATGGGGACATGTGGTGGAGACATGTATTTTCTGAAGGAGGGCACAGCAGGTGCGAAGCCCTGAGGTTGCAGGGTGAGCCTAGCATGCTTAGAGCGCAAAGTGCCTCATGTGGCTGGAACAGACTGAGCAGGGAGAGAGGCTTGGACATGAAGCAGATATGGAGGTTACTTGAATTCCCCAACTACATCACGGGTTCAGTGTTTGCCTGTCTCATGAGGGAACATGGGGAAAGGTCATACCATGTGTTCTCTCCTCCATATAACAGGCAGAGCAGGTTTCCTAGAAGGCGAACCGATGTCTACTTTCCTTCCCTAATTAAAATCTTCCAGTGCATTCCCACTGTAATGGCCACCGAGCTGGCCTTGCCAGGTTCCAGTCCTCAAGTGTCTCAAGCCCTCAGTCTTCCCTGACATCTGGTCCACAGTGTGTCCCAGGGTCAGGACGTAAGCCCGAGCCAATTCCAAAGCCAATTTATTCAGGAGGTACATATTGCTGTCATCATTATGGGGTCCCAAACAGGGACAGACAGATAAGAGATGCCTCCCAGCACAGCCGAGTGTCAGGGGGCTTGAGTGCATTGCCTAAGGTCTGGTTGCTACAGAACTGGGCTTCATGAGAAGTTCTGCCTGACCCCAGCACCCAGACTGACTCTAGGCCCCATGGTAGCTGATGCCCTCAGGAGGATAAAGGAAGACCCCAGGCCAGAAAAAGACCTAGCAGGAGTGAAGTAATCTCCCTTTGGTCTTGTGTTGGGATTTCATTGGGGTTCCATCCATCTATCTGTCCAACTGTCTATCCATCTATATATCTGTCTAACTCATTCATTTATTTGCTTATCCATCTTTCCATTTACCATTCACCTATATATTCATCCATCCATCTATCCATCATCCATCTGTCTAGCCATCTATATATTCATATATATATATATATATATATATATATATATATATAGTGTGTGTGTGTGTGTGTATATATATATATAGTCCATTTAGCCATTCATCTACTTATTCACATATGCATATACCTGTTCACTCATTCATCCATATATCTACCCATTCATCCATTCATTCATTCATTTTCTCATTCATTCATTCATTCATTTATTCATTCATTCCTCTGTCTAGCCATTCACCCATTTGTCTGTCCATCCATTTTTCCATTTGTCCATCTATCCATCCATTATTCCATTCTTCTATCCATTCACACGTTTGCCTGGCTCTTTACTGAGAATCTGTTCACAGGCCACAATGAAAAGCTTCTCTGTAGTTGATGGAGTAGGTGTTGGGGGCGGGCTGACCCTTGGGTCACATCCTTGCCATACTCTAGAACTTGTCAGATGGCTCCACCCACCAGCTGCCCATCAAAATGACACGTCTTGGGACTTCTTGTCATTTCCCATCCAAGATTCCATTACGAGGTGTGATTGCTGAAGTAATAGACAGATAGTGGATCTGTGTGAGTCCTGCCTTCGCCCCGGGCAGCTGCCGGGTTTTTCCCATTAGCCACAGGGCTTGACGGACAGTAATGGATTTCATACTGATGCAGAGTCTGCAGTGGATAATTCCGTGATAACGGTTTATCAGGCACTGACGGGAGTAATGGGTAATCACCAGGCAGAAAGCAAACCTGTCAGGGAGCCTGGCTTCCGCCTAGCCAGCCGCACCTCTGTTGTGCCAACTGCCACCTTCTCGGTGTGCAGCCAACTTCGTCTGTGTCCTAAAAGATGGCACAGTGGCTGGTACATGGCCAAGCCCAGCTGGGGCCTCAGAAACCTCTTTCAGAGGCTCGAACTTGAGACATCACCCCAGAGAGCTCCCCACCTCCCTGAGACTTGAAGTTCTCTTGGAGGAACAGGTGGAATAAGGCCCCCTTGACTTACGACACCCTCAAATCTCAGTCTATCACAGTTCTGTGTCTGGGTGGGAAGTATGGAGACTGGCTGCAGCATCCGTATGGCCCAAATAACTTTTCCTTGGAGCCCAGGGGTGGTTGTAAGTCCCTCTCTCTACCCCTATGGCTCCCCTACCACATCCAAATCCTTACACTTGAGTGTGACATCTGTGACTTACCAAGGCCTCATACAGTATCATATTAAAATCTACAACAGTAAAAGAAGAAAAATTAAGTGCTAATCCCTTTTAATTTCTTCTAAACATCCAAGTTCGTCTTTATCATTTGACTCTCCAAAGAGAACTAACCCAATGAACAATGAGTGTATGACATTGACTCTAACTGAGCTTTCCTTCCCTGTCATGTGAAGTTCTGTGGGCTTTCTTTCTTTCTTTCTTTCTTTCTTTCTTTCTTTCTTTCTCTGTGTTCTTAAGTATGGTTAGGCTTTCCCAGTGCTTTGGGAAAGTTGTCCACCTCATTAAACGGAACATATATGTTACGACTATTTTTCAATGTATTATTGTTATTTGTGTGTGCATTACACACACACACACACACACACACACACACACACACACTGTTGTCAGAGGACAACTTTATGGAGTTGATAGTCTCCTACTCTTATGTGGGTTCTAGGGAATTGAACTGAAGTTGTCAGGTTTCAGTGGCAAGTACCTTAACCTGATGGGCCATCTCAATAGCCCTCCAACTAAAAATTCCTGAACTATGTGTTATAAAAACCCTGTTCTCGAAGAATCTGAGTTATCCTGAGTTGTTTGAAGATTTCCAAGGCTCTGTCTTTGAAGAACCATATCTGAGGTCCAGATCTGGGTATAGGAAATGGAAGAGATCTAGGTGCTAGTCACAGACTAAAGGGTGCCCAAGAGTCCCAAAAGGTCATTCTAGAGACCTAAGGAGTCAGGATGGCTGGCTGAGCTTGGGAAGAAATGGATATGGGGGTGAATATCCAGAGCCCAGATGTGGCTACACTGGCCACGAGGGATGGCTACTCTCAAGGCCTCAGCTGATGGTATGAGATACTTCCTGTGTGGGGGACAGCATCCTAAGACTTTATAAGCTGGCCTGATCCCCCTCCCTGCATTTCCAGGATGGAGTTATGGTTACCATTTCTGTCTCTCCAGCACAAATGAGGATGTGAGGCCCAGGACAGAAATGTGACTTGCCCACAGTCAGACAGCTAGTAATAGCAGACCAGAATTCTGTCTCGGGAGGCAGCACACTGGAGTCTTACCTCTCAGCTTGAACCTGTATCATGTATCACAACTGGCAGTTCTAACCTGAGGACAAATATGGCACTGACCTGACCGTGGGTCCCAGTTCCATCCCTGGTCACATCGGAGCATTGTAGAGATTAGGGTGCCAGGGCTGACCCAAATGGCTCTCAAGAAATGGCTGTGTTGCTCCACCCAGATTTGCATTTTGTCTTGTCAGGTGTGTAGCATTATTGGCTATGTGGGCCTGGTGACTGAGTTGTGATGACACCACAAGGGGGCCTTTTAGGGGCCTTTTCTCATCTGGAGAGCCCAATGTTAACTGTTTGCCAGCACACGACTAGCCCTGAGGTCCAGGAGAGGTCGGGTGTCTGAACAAAGGGGAGCATTAGGAAAATCTGAGACCCAAACTCTATCAGGACCCTCAGCATCACAGGATAATGCTCTTAAGAACCCAAAGGCCCTCCATACACTCATTCAGACATTCATAACACACACTGAGTTAGCTCCCACAGTACCAAAGGAATCCCAGAAGGTGATGATGGGGTGGTTGGGGGCAGCACTGCAGCAGATGGGGTTCTGATAGCTCTAATGTATGTGAGGACATTGTCACTGTCTTCAGACACACAGAGCATCAGATCCCATCACAGATGGTTGTGAGCCACCATGTGGTTACTAGGAATTGATAGTCAGTGCTCTTAACCACTGAGCCATCTCTCCAGCTCCGAGCTTTGATATCTTTAGAATGTAAATCTTCTCCAACTCCTGCAAGGCCTTCTAGCATTTTCCAGACTCCAATGGACTAGAAGATCAAGGAGACCCTGATTATCTATCTGGCCAGTCCTGGTTCGGCCTCAGCAGGTATGCAGCCTCTCAGTGGCACCCAGTGCTGGTTGGCCTCTCTCCTCCCACCTCCACCCAGAGTTCCCTCTACCTGGAGTGTCATGCCAGTACACATATGTACAAAACACACATTTGCATTCAGATATGTTCTCCTCACCTGGCTGTCTCCCATCTCATTTCAAATCTCAGTCCAGATACCAGTTCCTGGGGAGCCTTACTTGATTACCTGTACTCCACCTCCAGAAACCACATCAAGACCCCACTCACCCAGACCTGCACATCTTCTGAGCACATCTCACCGTCTATAATTAAATAGTCACTCCCAAAACTGTTGGATCGACATCTGGTGCCCACCCATGGAAGGCTCCAGAGGGCAGGGCCTTTTGTGCCTGAAACTCTGCCCAATCACAGTGGGTCTCAATAGTTATTTGATAGGTGGATGAATGCATGGGTGAACAGATAGACAGAATGACATACACTCACACAGATGGAAGCCTGAGGCAGTGAAGGAACCTGAGAGCACCCAAAGGCTTCTGGGAAGTAGGTGGATTCAGAGCTCAAGCGACAGCACGAGGCTCTGATCCTATCCTTTTCACTTTTGGAGGAGGGACAAACAGACAAGACATACAAACTGGCAGCCAGCCTAACTGCCATGCTAGAAAGTGGCTGCCCCTCCCCCTCACCTCTCTGCCCTGGGCCAAGCACCAGTCCTAATTAAACTGGGTTTGCTCAGCCAGGCCCTAGAGGAGTCGGCTCCAAGCATTCCAGATGGGCTCTGTTTGTCAATTTGAAAACTAATCTTTGACTATTTAAATAGCAGCTTAGCAGGGCCCAGACCAGGGTTAGCATTTGGCACCTTGGCTGGAGAAGGTGGGGAGAGCTCCCAGGTATTAGAAGAGCATTGAGAATGTACTTCCTAAAGAAGGAGGAGGTTCCCAGCTTCTCCTGGCCCTCAGTTCTCTCGCAGGATGCTCTTCCACATCATGGTCACATCAGGTCCTAGAGCTCAGGAGGTAGAGTCTCCTCTAGACCTGGCAGGCATGCATCCCTGCAGACATCTTGGTTTTGGCCTCAAGCCCCTCTTCCAGAATACATGTGTTTTAAACCCCTGGTTTGAAGCTGTTTGTTATAGCAGCTCTTAGGAACCTGACCCAAGCCCTCTACTCGTTCTGACCTTTGAAACATCTGGGAAACCAAAAGAGATGGTTGACAGACCAGAGGCTAATAGGGAAGATTTATGGGGCTCAGGCCTGACTCTTCCCTGTTCTTATCCACTAGGCACCCTCTATTAACCAAAGCTATGCAGCCCCTAGTCTCCTCTGTAGACCTCAAACTCAGTTAGAAACCTGCCTAGACAGGTCCATGGGCTGAAGTATCATAGATTCTCTACTTCCTATGAGAAACCACTAGGCTACCTCCCAATCCCTCTGCTCCAGTCCTCCCAGTTCAATGCCTGCCCCTCAGGAGCCCTGGCCAGGTTTCCTCCCTGTCTCTAGGCCCTTGGCAAACTCTCCTGACACTATATCCAAAGTATCTCCTCCCCCACTGCAGCAGCCACTGTGCTGGCTCTGGTCACCACTGAGGCTGCCTGGGCTACTGCAAGGGGTTTCCCTACTTCCAAGCTTTTCTACATACTCTGCTCTCCATGATCCCTACGGAGGCTGGGGGAAGCTGCCAAAAACGTGAGTGGAATCGTACCACACCCTGCTAGCCATTAATGGTATCTCACTGCAAAGTTCAATGACGGCCAGGTATGGTGACATACACCTATAATCCCAAGACGGATGTGGTTTCAGAAAAACAACAACAACAACACACACACACACAAAGGTAGATACACACACACACACACACACACACACACACACACACACACACACATACATCCTCAATAAGTTCTAAGTCCCCCGGGGACCTAAAAGACCAGGCTATCATTCCACAGCCCATTCCACACCTCAGACTCCAGCTCTCAGCCACACACTTCCTCATGAGCCAGAGCTCACAGCCAGCTGTTCCCCACTCCCTTCTGGCTCCTTCCCGCATGTCTGCAGCATCCCCTGCCTGGAACTCCCCTGCAGACCTCCAGGGGCCTCTGTCCCTCTTGGTTTTCAGCAGATGCTCACAAGGATGTTCATGTGAGTTCCTACCAGTCAGCCTGTGACTCAGCTTCCCAAGAACTCATCAGCACTGGTGCAGGTTATGTCCTCAACACTTGGGCCTCTCTCTACATCTGGGTTTCTGTGTACCTTGAGAGAGAGAGAGAGAGAGAGAGAGAGAGAGAGAGAGAGAGAGAGAGAGTGTGTGGTCTACCCTGTGCCAGGGACATTATAAGCTCCAGTTACTCTCATACAGGAAAGTGTTGGGTATGTATTAGTGGCCAGGTAACATTTGTTGAATTATTGAAGATGGATAAGAAAGCATTTGCTGAGAATGATATTAGGGCTGAGGTTTGGGTCATGAGGAGGGATGACAAGGCCAAGCAGGAATGGAGAAGGCTTTCAGCATAGCCCCTGCAGGGCACTGCTGGGCATAGTCCAGAAACAGGACAGGTCCGTGTGACCCAGTGGAGCCCATACCACAGTGAGAGACACAAGGGAGCCTAGCAGCCTCCCTGGCTGTGCTGTCCTAAGGCTGCCTCAGATGCCCACCCCTCGATGGCTTCTGATCCTGGGTACTGCAGTTTCAGTGTGCTACAAAGAGCAGGAGTGCAGGGGGTGGTTTGAGAAGCCCTAGTCTCCATTCTCTCTAAGACAGATGCAAGCATTAACATTATTCATGAGCTGAGCCTATCTGTGTAAAACCTGAGCATCACACTGAATACAGGGAAGTCAAGGTCCTCAGTGGAAAATCACCCTTCTTAGGCATCTCCAGTGGAGCGAGGACCACTAGATTGGGGTTCAGGAGGCCTTACTCTGTCCATTGCTTAATCAGGGTCACTATGGCTACGATGAAACACCATGACCAAAATAACTTGGGCAGGAAAGGGTTTATCTGGCTTATGTTTCCACACCACAGTTCATCATCAAAGGAAGCCAAGGAACTCAAGCAGGACAGGAACACAGAGGCAGGAGCTGATGCAGAGGCCACGGATGGGTAATGCTTATTGGCTTGCTCCTCCTGGCTTATTCAACTTACCTATCAGCTCAGGGATGTCCCCAACCACAATGGGCTGGGCCCTCCCCATTCTCCCCCATTCAACACCCCCCAGGCTTTGCCTACAACCTGGGTGAACTTGTCTCTCCAATGCTCAGTTTCTCTGTCTGTACAATGGCAAGTGAGGCCTTTCAGTAAAGAGTGAAGTTGTACTTTCTGCCTCAGAGAATCCCTAAGGCTGAGTATCCAGACTGCATCTCAAAGCCATCAGCATTCCCCGGGCTCTTTTGTTACAAAAAACCAGAAACTCCTTAAGGTTGTGGGCAGCACATTGCTCAAAAGACTGAAAAGCAAGATACTAATGAAGCTTCAGGCATGGCTGCATCCAGATCTCAAAGGGCAGAGATGGCCATGGAATATTTTCATTAGGGAGTGATCTGACTGGATTTGAGTCCCCCTATAGCCAATAGTACATCTTGCTGCCATTATTACAGACCCATTCTGAGACTGCCAGAAGCTTGTCACCTGAACTGCAGCCCTAACCACTGTATAGGCCCCCAGATCTGTGCAGCCTCTGCCTGGCCCTCTGCTGAGTCAGGACAAAGCCACAGGCCCAGAGTCTGGTGTAGAGAATAAGAGGAAAGGCTGGTAAAATGGTGGGTAGAGGGAGCTGGGCACACTGCCTCACTACCTGTCCTTGGGGGTCTGAGGTTATGGGACAGAGAAACCCCTGTGACCGGTCTTCTGAACTGGAATTTTTAGGGAAAGAGAAAGCTTCAGAGGAGGGCAGAAAGGTATGTGATATAAGCACCAGGGACTCCCAGGACAACCAAGCTGGTCTCCTGGTTAATTTAAGACAGCAGCAAGTTCTTTGATCGGCACCCGCGGGGGGTGGGGGGGGAGCTAGTATTCTTTCCTGCTTTGGTAGGAACTATGTGACACTTCTGACAAAAAAAAAAAAAAAACAAAAAACAAAAAAACAAAAACAAAAAAAAAAAAAAAAAAACCCAAAAACCAAAACAACAATAACAGCAACAAAAACCCCTCACCTCTTTCTCCCATGGAGCATTTGGTCTGGAGCCCTGAGTTACCATGACCGATTCCATGCAAAGCTCTGAGAACCAGACCTGGCACTCTGTTTGTCACTTCAACTGTTATTATCTGTGTTGTGATCACTTTAATTATTGGAATGAAGGAACCTGAGACTCCTAGAGAGGCCTGTCATGGGGGCCTCCTAGTTCCCTGAGGCAGACCCTGAAAAAAAAATGAAAAATCTATCTTTTAATGAGGCAGGATGAGGATTTTGGGGACACTCCCTATGAATCCACATCCCACCCTTCTGCTGGAGTATGGGATCCATGTTGGCGTGGGCAGAACACATAGCACTAGACTACATTTACCCTGCCCCTCTATTAAGAAGCCACTCTGGCTGGGCAAACGCAGTCTAAATAGGAGGGGCCGAAGCTGGGTTTCCCTGACTCCCGGGAAGCCTGTTGCTGTTGGAAAACGGTACGGAGGAGACAGGAATGGGGATCAGGAGTCCATAGGCCACAATGAAGAGCCCAGGGTCAGAGCATCCCAAACTCCCGGACATCGAGATGCCACTGGAAGCTGCAGAGTGACAGAAGGAGACCACGGCTGAGGATGAACCCAGGGCTGGGGATATGGGAACCTCTGACTTAGCTCAGCAGTGTCAAGTCTAAGAGCACAGAGAGGCCTTCTACAGGAGGCTTAAGCAGCACAGACATATAGACAAAGGACTTCTCCCTGCTCCTCATGAAGGTTCTTGATGAAAGAGACAATCTTTGGTTCCAAATTGTTTGTTGGTTGTTCGTTGTGTAAAATGGCTGCATACCATCTCCTCAGGGTGGCCTGGAGATTAAATACCTTTTGCAGGAAGAAATATCTGGGAAGGGAAGCTTATTAGCTAAACCCTCGGGGCTTCTAGATACCTCATTAGCATGGAGAATTCTGTCGTGACACCTCAGGGGCCTGCACCATCATTTGTATTGCAATGGGGATTGAATCCACTGGCAAGCAACTTTAGAGTGGTGTCCACATTCCAGCATTCATTCCCCTCATTCCTTCAAGGGTTGGGGGAGTTTTGGTAACCAACTACTCATAGCCCAAGACCTTCAGAAATTGATGCTTAAAGAAAACCATCACACCCAAGGCTAGCCCGGCTCCATTCCACCCAGTGAAATACAGGACAGTCTGTAAGATAGGGTGACCGGTTCATACCAGTTTTTCCAGTGATTTCCCATTCTAAGCACCTAAGGCCCTGGGATGCCCTTGGTGCTGGACAAACTAGGATATCCAGTCACATGATGTCACAGCCCAGCTGCTCCTGTGGGCTGAGGCCTTTGCTGAAATCACAGCACCATTAAAAGATTTCTCTGTCTAGCTCTGCCTCACTCCCCACTCTACTGTCTGCAATAAGTTCTTCCTGGAACTCCCTCCATGTCTGCATGTCCTCCGTGCCATGTGTTGAGCTAGCCTGGGCTCTGCTCTGCTAGCCTGTACCCTGTTCTGCTCAGTCCTCATCAAAAGCCCCGGAAGTGAGTAACACTGTCCCCAAGAACAGCAAGGCTTGCAAACATGGGGCTCAAGTCCAGCCCTTGACACAGGCACACAGACAGTCTGGCGCCCTTGCTAGTAAATTTTCTCCTCTGTAGTTTCTCTAGCTGTTCTTTATCTGTCTTGAAAATAAGCCAAAGCATTGGGCAATAAACGTCTCCCCTCTTTGGACTCTTTGGCCTGAAATAGGCAAGAAAATGTAAGCATTTGACCCTGACATCCAGAGGCGAGCAAAGGTGTCTGCCTGGTCTGCCAGCAAAGAGTGGAGGGGGCTGGGAAGGCAGCTGCAGGCTGGTCACCTTCTAACTTGCTTCCCAGGCAACTGTAAACTCAGATTCTGCACCATGGCCCCCCATGTGTTTCTCTTTCTTTGAAGGGAAGAGGAGGAAAGCAAGTGAGCTTCCTGCTTTCACCCTCAGCCATAATGAGGAGCAGTTCATGCCTTCATGTGACTGTCCCTGCTTGCAACTAATTCACATTTCCCCTTGAAGATCTATGGCCAGCTGTTCTCAAGGAGAAAGCAAGAGACCTCTTCCTTCCTGTTCTCTTTCCCCTTTGCCCTATCCTCCTGACCTTGTCTTTCCACCCCATCCCTCCCCTTCCTCATTCACCTCCTACACACACACACACACACACACACACACACACACACACACACACTCTCTCGAGCACTCGCTCAAGTGCACACATGCACATACACTACACATATACACATATATGCACACATAAACACACACCACACATACATGCATACACACTACACACATTCATGCACACCACATACACTCCACACACACACTAGACACACAGCTTCATCCTTCTTTCAACTCTTGCTTTCTTCCTCTCTTTCCTCCTGCTCCATTTTGTGTGTGTGTGTGTGTGTGTGTGTGTGTGTGTGTGCCGAAGCCAGAGGCAGATAGATATCCAGTCTCGTGTTCTCTCTGCCTTGTTCCCTTGAGGCAGGGTCTCTCATTGGAACTCATGATTTTCCAGCTAGGTTAATTAGCCAGCAATCCTCTTTTCTCCATCCTCACATATGCGCATCCCTTCCCCCACTGCCTAATGCTAGGGTTACAGACCTGCATGGTCACACTACAACTATGCTGGGCATCTGAATGCAGGTCATGCTTACACATCAGGTGTTCTTGTCCACCAAACCATTTCCCCCATTACCAGGGCCCTCAGAATCCCAAAAGGAGTCCTGAGGCTCTCACGCCCCAATTCTTGCTGGCTCCATTTTCTATAAACCAGAGGCAGAGCAGACCTACTTCTCAGGATTGTCATGGGAATCCAGTGCCACTGTGTAGGTGGAAGTCTTGTTTGGGACACAGCACACTAGAATCATACTATCTAATTCCAGTCCCATCTTTCCAAGGCTCATGACACAGTCTTGGAGCTTTCTCAAGAGGGAGGGGTGACCCACAAAGGTCCCCTCATCTCATTAGCATTCTTCAATTTTCTGTAAGTGAGGCTGCCCCTCCAGACACTACCCCACCTCCTTCCAACATGTCCCAGCCTTTCTCCTGGGGTTGGGAGCAACTTCTGAAATGGGCTCCTCCAGTACCAGCCATCAAAGTGCCACCAGCACCATCTGGTCTACCCACATCCTCACCCGGGATTTATTACCTATTCCCTCCATTAGCATAAATAATATGGAGCTTGGTTTTCATGATGGTTTACATAATAAATAAAACAGGTCAATTGCCCACAAAACTAGTCTCTGTGAACAGTAACAGATTTAATTAGATTTATCTTACACAGGGTTTTCTGGAGTGAGGCAGATATCTCTCGTGCCAAGGATAAAACTTTCTCATTCAACTTCTATTTATGGGAAGGCAGCTCCATCCTCCAAGGAGACAAGAGGGAAGAGGAAATAGAGCAAAGGTAGAGAGGGAAATGGAAGACAGCCAGGGAAAGAAGGCACAGGAAAAGGGAGGTGTTACCCTGTATTACCTGTCATGACTCACCTGGTCCCTCCATCTGCTAAGTGCAAACCCTCACCTGAGTGGCCTCAGATATCTGACAAAACCCTGAGGGAGCCACACAGACCTCTCAATTGGCTTCTTACCACCTAAGATCAAGTCTAGGACTCTCTTGACCAAGGGCTCTCCTTCCCTATAGTTCTTCTTAACCAATTCCTTAGGCCTCATAAGCACCATCCCTTCCCATTGCTTATCCCCAAGGAAACCCTCAGCTTCATGTCCATCTGTGCATGGGAAATTACCAACCATTCTTTGTTCTTTCAGCCATCTACTCTTAGGGAGACTTTCGCTAGGGTCCTGAATACCCTTCCTGTCTCAAGCTCCTCGTTTTCAAAGATCTTCTAAGTGGCCTCAGTAGGAGGCCTTGATACTGTGCCCTGCCAACTTCCAGGGTTGGCTCTGTCTTCACATGTGCTCTCCCATGGGGATTGGAAGTTTTTGGACACGAGTCACACTGTGGCCACTGTTGGTCATCTGGCCCTTGGGTTCAATCTCTATCTGGGTGCCCAGCAGCCAGTGGCAGACCATGGCTTCTAAGGCCTGTGTGGCAGATTCATGACTCTGCCTAGAGTAAGCAAGCTCTGGAGTGCCTGCTCCCATAGCTTTCTCCCCAGCCACTGAGAGGTTTATGAGGAGAGGGTTGGAACTGAGGTAGACCAGCACCATCTCTGGGTAGCAGTGAGTACAGTGAGCTTTCAAAGGCCCCCATCACATGTCTTGCTTTGGAAAGCTGACTTTAGGGGCTTCTGTCACTACAGCTCAAAGGATGGTGGCTGATGCCTCTCCTCTGACAAATAAATTTCATGTGCAGAAATATATCCTGAAGAAAATCCCAGAGATGGACATTAATATGGCATCTTAGGGCAGCTCACAACTATCTATAGATCTTTCTTCCCCAGATAGAATAAAGTGATCGTTCCTTGTATCTCATGTCTCCTCCTGTGCTAGCTGTTCTTATGTCAACTTGACACACAACTAGAGTCATCTGAAAGGAGAGAACCCTAATTGAGAGAATGCCTCCATAAGATCTGGCTGTAAGGAATTTCCTAAAGTAGCTATTGATGGGGGAGGGCCCAGCCCATTGTGGGTGGTCCTATCTCTGGGTTGGTCATTTTGGGTTTTATAAGAAAGCAGACTGGGCAAACCATGGTAAGCAGGCCAGTAAACAGCACCCTCCATAGCCTCTTCATCAATTCCTGTCTCTATGTTCCTGCCTTGTTTGGGTTCCTGTCCTGACTTCCTTCAATGATGAAAAGCAATTTGGAAGAGTAAGCTAAATAAGCCCTTTCCTCCCCAACTTGCTTTTTGGTCAAGGAGTTTCATCACAGCTATAGAAACCCTAACTGAGACACCTCCCCCAGTAGCCTCTGTTATCAACAGGATTCTGCTTGTTAGCTGCAAAAGGAGACCACCTATGGCCAGGTAATAGTAATTACAGTAAGCTGGTTGACTCACCATAGTATTCTAGTACAAGAGCCTAGGACACCTCCGAGTGTTTACTCTGAACATATCCACTGATGTCTTCCCAAGTCCCTTCCTTGTGAAGCTATTCACCTCACCTGCTGGAGCTCCTTCTGGTCAGGTAGAGACCACCAAGGGAACCTCTACAAATAGGGGTACTTCACTGCTCCATTCTTTTGGTTAATTCTTCAGACACTTGAGTCCACTCAGACTGTCCCCAAGCTCCCTACACCCTTTCCCAACTTCCAGTCACCCTTCCCTATTTTACCTGTGTTCCCTGGGATAGTGACCAACGTTATTGGAGAGGACAACAAGGGAAGCTCCAAAGAGTACCTGTCAGCCACTGTGAGCAGGGGCCTCACTGATACACAATCCCAGGAAACACATGAATGTGACCTTGAGTAGGTCTCCTGTCTGGCTTCTGCCTGCTCTACAAGGTAGAGGTCATCTCAGTTCAGTCCAGGCTCAACAGAGAGAGGCACAGAGAAGGAAAGGGACCCTCCCTCCTACTGCTCAGACCCTCATTTTTTTCTCCTAGGCTTGGTTACTTTCCATGATAGTTAAGAAGGGAAAACCATAGCCTAGGAGAAATGACTTTGCCAATATCACACACCAGCCAGGCTAGGTCTACAGGCTTGCGGGGAAGGCAAACAAGGCTATACCTGCAGGGAGACATATGATGTGCCAGGTAGTGTGATTCAGGCTCCATGTAAGCTCTTGCCCTGCCCAAACCCTGATGCTGGCATCACCCCGTGGCATCATCCTCCCCAAAGGTGGCCCCAAGGAGACAAACAGGGTGCTCAGCTGTGCTGCATAGACCTGCAGTGGCAGGAAGTTCCTGGTTGCCTAGAGATAATTTCAGGAACAAAGGGAAGATGCCAACGGCACCAGCCAACCCCATCAGCTCCCTTTGGGGTGCTTGTCTCTGCAGACTGGTACAGCCTTTTTAGCCAAGGCTCTGCTGGTCCCTCATGTGTACTCGACCTGTGGGGACCAGAGCTGGGCTGGTAGGAAAGGGCAAGGAAGGCTTGGAGTAAGGGAAAAAATGGGCAGAGTGGCGTCTCCAGAAAGAGTACCCATTCTTACTACCTCTAATACATTCCCAGCCTCTCTGTAGGGCAAGATGAATGTATGGAATATTTCTGTTTGGACTGCTTTAGTCCTATCTCCTCTGCCCCTGTGTTACTGAGCTTAACATCTGCAGACCTGGTGCTCAACATCTGGAGGCCTGGCCTTTTGTTCCTGGAGTAGAGTTTCTTCTCCAGGCTCTCAAAAGACACAGGTTATCTCTTCCACCAGATTCCCCGAGGCTGGGAACTATTCTCCCGGACACCTAGACAAAATCTCCTCATGTTCCTTGGGCTAACTTGAGTGGTCCTCAGAGATGCTAGCTGGCCAGGTAGGGTAGAATGTGAGTGTCCTTGGTGGAAATCAGGTAGAAAACAGGCCACCAGATGGACTGACTGAATAAGTACCCACTTTGATTATCGCTAAACACCTGGTTTGCGTAGAAATTCTTTTCAATCAAAACTGGAAAGGAAGAAAATCTGGTATGGTGTTACACAGCTGTTAACCCCAGTTCTCCAAACATAGGCTGGGATGTAGTGAACTGAAGGCTAACTCTGAGCTACTTAGCAAGAACCTGTCTCAAAAACGTAACAGCAAATCTGGAGATGGGGAAATTCACCGACACACTCCTTAGGTGCCGTGATACAAACAGCGGCCATGTTGCTGCATCCTGAGAAGAGACCACCGTGAAAACAGCCTCCCAAAGGAAGCAGAAGGCGTTGTTTTAGAGTAACCTTCAATTTTGCATTGACTTGTTTTTTTTTTTTTAAATCAACTCATCTTTTCTCTGTCCCCGCCTTTTCTTTCCCAGAATGCTATATGAATTCTGTTAATCTTCACTCCCCTCGGGGAGGTGGGGACTACCCTAGGGGTAGACTTGCTGGGTGCTGTCCCAGATAAATATTTAAATTCATAAAATTCCTCCACACTGTTTGTGAGAGGGGCTGTACCATTTTGGTCTCCGATCAGTACTGTACCAGAGCGCCAGGTTTTCTGCATCTTTGCTAGCACATGATATAGTCAGTTTCACATTTCTTTTATAACCTTGGAGTCCTGGTAGGTTTGTAGCAATCTACTACAGTGATTTTACAAAATGTCTCTTTGAAACAAAAGATAAATGTTGAAGTTAAAACTTGATTTTGAGGGTGGTCACATGGTCACATGAGCTCTGGTCAGTGGTTTTGAGACCTCAGTGACCACATGAGCCTCATCTTTCTTGTTAGTGTTTCTTCTTGCCTGTCAGTGACCTTTGACCTCTGACATTTGACCTCTGACCTCTGTCATGAGACTATAAGGCACTGTCTCAGAAAGAGCTGAGGAGCCACTCTAATTAACATATAAACCCACAGCCTGAAGAAAAAGCACCCCAGGTAATCTTCACACTGTGAGCCTCGGACTCAAACTGACTCTGCTTCTCCTGACAATCTGGACTGTTTGTTACACAGCTTTACTCTGGCAGTGTTAACTAATACACCAGACAGCTCATAACTTTCAAAATTGTATTTTAATGCGTTTAATGGGTAAGGTTATTTTTATACTCAATAAGCGAAATTTAAAATGGAAGAAAGTCAGTGCCAAACGAGAGATTTAGATTAAAAAGACCAGCAATAAAGCAGAGGGCTTACTAGGAAATATTGTAATACTACATCTTCATTTTAAGCCTATAAGGATCAGCAAAATAATATAGTACAGAAATATGAAATTAGTGATGTAGAGGTTAGACCTTAAAAGTTGCCCTAGAGTACAAAATAGGAAGATATTAAAACAACAAAAACAGGTAAAGCACTTGCGAGTGTGAGGACCCAAGTTTGGATCCCCTAAAACCTTCATAAAGCTGAGCACAGTGCTGCATTTCTGGAATCCTGTGCCCCTACCTAAAGAAGGTAGCTGGAGACCCCCAAGCGCTGGCTTACACAGCGGCGTGTCTTGTCTCGTACAAGATGGAACACGGCAAACACTGACAATGGAGTTATGTTTTCACCCCCACATGCAGGCTGCGGCACACTCATGCACAGAAGAACACACATACACATACACACACACACACACACACACACAGAGAGAGAGAGAGAGAGAGAGAGAGAGAGAGATTAAATATACAAAAGAAAAACAACAGAGGCATGGGGAATACGGAAGGCAGATGGCTGAGATCCATCTGCAAATAATTAGTACTTCTGAGGTGCATCCAGAGATCAAAGCAAAGCAACAATCAAAGATATAATAGAAAAAATGTGTCATGCATTTAAAAAAAAAAAAAAAAAAAAAATGGCTCCCAGGGATGGAGAGTTGGCCCCATGTTTAGGAAGCTCGCTGCTGTTGTAGAGAATCTTGAATTCTGTTTCCAGAACCTGTATCCAAAGATGGCTCACCACCACCTGTAGCCCCAGCTCCCCTCCTGGGGATCCAATGCCTTCCTCTACCTGCCTTAGGTACCAACACTCACACATGCACAGTTCCACATAATTTTAAAATTAAAATAAATCTTTAAAGAAGACAGATCCACAGTTTGAAATGAACCACTAAATAGCAGACCAAAAAGAAAAAAAATACTGAAAACTATAGTGTTTAGATTTAAATATATCCCGGCTTTCTCTCCTTTTGGGTGCTGGAGATCAAACCCTGGCCCTCACACATGCCAAGCACAAGTCCCCCACTGAGCTGCATCCTTGCTCCCAAATTAAAAATATTTTTATTATTTGTGTCCCCCCACCCCCCTCTGTGTGTGTGTGTATGTGTGTATGTGTGTGTGTGTGTGTGTATGTGTGTGTGTGTATGCGCATATACCTGAGGAGTTCAGAGAAACCTGTTAGAACTGGAATTACAACAACTGTGAACTCCCTGTTATGGGTTCTAGGAATTGAATTCAGGTCTTCTGCAAGTAGCTACTGAGCCATTCCTCCCACACCACCACCACCCACATTTAAATTTTTAATAGAAAAAAAAGTGGTTGCCTCAAAGAAACTGTCTCATAGAGCAGCCACTGATGGAGGGTCACTGATGACTTGCTGGGTGGCTGTCTGCTCTGAAAGAGAGCGTGCTGTCATAATGATATCGTGACTGTGGCCCCGTCCCCCACTGTGAGGTAGCTTGCTCATTTCCGCGCCAGTTAAATGCTGAAATGATAATATTTTGAATATGTTGAATCTAATCAAATATGTTGATTTCATCTGTTTCCTGTGGGTCCCCCCCTTTTTTTTAGCTGTGGGCACAAGAACATTTTAGATTATGTATGTGGCCCACGTTGTGTGTTTAGCCCAAAAGCAAGGCTCTGAAAGGGGTTTGGCAAACTCGGAGTCAGAGATCAAATCAGCTCACCACCTGCTTCCTAAACAACCCTCCACGGGGCCACGGCCACGCTCCTTCACGGGAACAAATATTGCCCGTAGCCTGGTCACATGTTGCTGGCAGAATGGGCAAGCTGCATTGGAGGCCAACAGTGGGAAAGGCAGGAAATGTGTCACTTCATCGGTCACAGAGTGTGGCAGCCTCTGCCCAGAGCCACAAACACTGGAAGGCAAAGTGAAAGCTGCGAGCTGAGTTTGAGACTAAAATTTCCTATAACATCACAACAGAGTCTTGGTTCTGGAACTTTACAGTTGGGCTAGGGATGGATTGGGGTGGGGATTTACTTCTTTCTCTCCCTTTCTACTTTTCTATTGGTAGAAATGGGCATAAAACCTAAGACCTCGCCACTACCTTATCCCCGTGGGTTAAGCCTTAAATTTATTCTCTAACTAAAGCAGGGCTAGAACCTGTGACAATCCTGCTCCACCTTCCCAAGTGGCTGGGACTACAAAGCCTGTGTCAGGAAATCCTGCTGCCAAGGTCAAAGTCTAACGTTACCAGAAAGCCCCCAGCTCAGTGCAAAATGGCAGACTCCCTTTACCAACAGGGCTTCTCCTTCTCTGACCTTGTCTGGGGAACTTGAAGCCCCCAAACCCCCTACCTGCAGAATGTCACATAGCCTAGATTAGATTCCAGGTGATCAGCTTGCATGGTAGCTGTAGTGTTTCCAGGTGGGCTCTATGGCCGTACACAGATGGGAAAATTCTGTATCTTCACTTTAACCAATTCTAACTGAAGTATGTAGTTTTCC
Organism: Micromys minutus; assembly: GCF_963924665.1. Taxonomy (NCBI): domain Eukaryota; kingdom Metazoa; phylum Chordata; class Mammalia; order Rodentia; family Muridae; genus Micromys; species Micromys minutus. The sequence goes on from NC_137978.1 coordinate 40,583,000, forward strand.
TTGGTTATAAGTGTGGGTGTGGACTTCAGCTAGACCCAGGTTGGCATCAGACCTATTTGAGACCTACAAGACCTGCATCAATCTGAGCGTATGAGACTTAATAAGATCTTTACGCAGTTCACAGATGTGATTAGATCAAGGGGACTGAGATGGAGAGGTGATCCTGGAGGATCGCAGTGACTCAGTGTGATAGCAATGGCCTTCCGGAAGGAGGCAGGACAGTCAGTCTGTAAAGAAGCTATGATGATGGACGGAGTGCCAGCAGGCCCTGGCAGGTGGGAGAAACAAGGAAAGAGGATCCCCTAGAGACTCCTTAAAAATTTCAGGTCCACAAACACCCTGGCATTATCCTCCATTGCTGGTTTTGGCTCCTAAGCCCTCAATCCTAAATTTGTGGTCCTCAGTCACAGCAGTGATATGTCAGGCTACATAAATAAATAAATAAATAAATAAATAGCAATTACACCTTGTCCCCAATCAAATCTCACCTCTGTGATTGCAGGGATCTCAAAACATTGCTTCTGGTCATCCTCAGACTTTTAATTGATAGTAGACAGGCTGCTAGCTATTAATATTATGTATATTAATGAGTGTTGGCCTATAGCACCATATCAGATTTTTAATGGTCTCCTCATTCACCAATTCACTTTGCAGTACCATGTCTTTTTTTAAATTGTAGGGCGTGGGTAGCTGTCAGAGAACACTCTGCAGCATTGGTTCTCTCCTTTCATCTTTACACGGGTTCTGGGAGTGGAGGCCACATTAGGTGTCACTCCTATGTCCGTGACTTTGACAGACTGGGGCTCAGCTTGGTGGCACAAATGCCATAAGAATCCACGATGTGGCGAGGCCCCGGTTTATTTGATTGCTCTTCTACAGAAAGCTAATAAAGAATTTTACAGCTATTTTATCACCCCAGGATAAAACTAACATCTTTGCATGGGCATCTTTCAGACCCCTGAAAGGTGTTCTTGGAGGATAAATGCCAAGCTGGGTCAGAGGGCATGTGTATTATTTATTTTCATGGATTCTGCCCCAAAGCCTTTGGTAACACCCGTGCTGTTCGAGCATGCCCCATCTCTTTATGATATTCCCTGAACAAACAAGGGAAAATTATCTCACTGTCAGCTAACTCCTTACAGCCTTGGTTGTTAGGTTTTAAATGTATTTCCTGAGGCTGGAGAGATGGCTCAGCAGCTAAGAATTTGCACAGCTCTTGTAGAAGACCTGAATTTGAGTCTCAGCACCCAGGTCAAGTGACTCACAGCTATGTGTAATTTGCCTGGCCCCAGAGAGGTTGGCCTCTACAGATACCTGCACTCATGTGTACAATATCACACACACACAAACACACACACACACACACACACACACAAACATATGCACACACATACAAGTCATCAAAAATTAAAGTTAATTAATCAATTAATTAATTTTAAAATGTATTACCTCTCCTTTTTTTTTCAATTTTTAATGACAGAAACAAAAACACACCTAAAATAGAATCTTCTGGAAGAACTATTTGCTCTTGCCATTCTTGTTCTGCCCCCTCAAACTTGACCTCAGCCTGTCTGGCCTTGCATTTAGGAGCTGGGCCTCTAATGATGTTCTCACTGACAAAAGTTCTTTCCAAGGATATAGCCAGAGAGGACCTTCCGGGCATAAGGTAATTGTAGGTAGATAAAGTTTCATGAAAGATTTGACCTTTGACCTCTTGACATTTTTCCTCTTATCCCTGGTGGCTGTCACTTTGTGGAGATAGTGGTCAATTCCAGCCACCAGAGCATAGGTATAGAGACTGTCCGAGGTACTGTTGTCATGTTCTTCACGATGACAGCTTTGCCTTGGGAGCAGCATCCATCCAGGACCAGAACCAATCCCAGGTTTTGTGACTAACCATGTTTCATGAATGTATCCATTTCATCAGTGAGCAGCAGAAGCTCCGCAGACAGATGGCCCCTTGGTTCACACTTTCATTTTGTGTCCATTCCCCTCAATATGAATCACCAGTCCCTTTTTTTGTACCAGTTGGGCTTTTACTTTTCTTTAATTCATCCCACGGTCTATTCTGATTGTTACAAAGGTCAAGCTTGTTACTTTCCCCACTCCTGTCTCAGATGCTCTCAGTTAGCACACAGACAGAGTGGTGGATCTTGCCTTCTGTGATTGTGCTTTCTCTGCTCTACTGTTGTAGAGCTCTAGCTTCTCTTAGTGTGTTGCAAAACTTAAGGACTTCTGTGCATTTGTGTTCATATGGGTGCATCTGTGTGCATGTGTACACATGCGTATAGAGGCCTCTGTTAGTCAGGGTTACTATTAGTGTGATGAAACAATATGACCAAAGCAACCTGAGAGGAAAGAGTTTATTTGGTTTAGGCTTCCTTATTACAGTTAAGTTCATTGTCAAAGGAAGTCAGGACAGGAACTCAAGCAGGGCAGGAGCCTGGAGGCAGGAGCTGATGCAGACACCATGAGGGATGCTGCTTACTGGATTGCTCCCCATTGCTTGCTCAGTTTGTTTTCTTATTTGAATCCAGGACTACCAGCCCAGGGATGGCACCATCCACAACACTCCGAGCCCTCCCCATCAACCACTAATTTAAAAAATGCCTTCAACCCAATGCTATGGAGGCATTATCTCAATTGAAGCTCCTTCATCTTCAGTGAGTCTAGCTGGAGTCAAGTAGACATAAACTCGTCAGCACAAGGCCAGAGGTTACTCTGGTGTTGTTCCTCGGGATGTCCTCTACCTTGGCTTTTCAGACAGGGTTTCTGACTTGCTTGGAGCTCTTCAAATAGGCTAGGCTGTCTGCTGAGTTCTAGGGACGCAGCATTAAGTAAGATAAGAAAGAGTGAGAATCGAACACATGATGTTGGGAAGAATAATTAATTGCTTAAAGAGGGAAAATAATTCAATCCTCTACTGACCTTAACCAAGAAAAATGCCAGAGAAATGAGGAAATTCAAATTACTAAATTGTAGAGCTAGAAGACAATATAGATGAATCTTTATCTGGCTTTGAAGGAGGCAGGTATTTCTTTAGCCACCACATTTATTTATTTATTTGTTTATTTATTTATTTATTATTTTATTTACTTGCTCATTTAACAAGGCAAAAAGGAAACAACGGCAAATCTAAACCATGAAAATCAAACCACTGTGTCGATTAAACTCTCAGGAACAAAATTAAGAGTCAAACAAGCGGGGTCTGTACCACACAGAGCAGGCAAGGTGAATAACTAACAGATCAATACGGAGACCTCAGAAGCCCATTAGAAAAAGGAGCATAGGACATAAATAAGAAATTTACAGTGGGAGACTATGAATAGGCAATAAATAGATGGGGGAAAAATTCAACATCGCCACTAATAAAAGAAATTGAAATGAAAACACTGAGATATATATTTTTGCCTGTCATTTTACCCACGCTTTTAAAAAATCATAGTGCTTAGGGCTGGCAAAGGTTCAGAGCCAAAGAAACTTCTCTCCTACAGTGGGAGGAAGACTTGTCATAAGCATTCTGCAAGGCCATTTATTTAGACGGAGCCAAGGCTTTGAGATGCCCACAGTCTTTGATGAGACAATTCCATTTATAACATTGCCCCCTTCAAAGATATAATTAGAAATATGCACAGATTTTATTTCCAATGATAAGGTTCTGAGCAGTGTGATGTAGAATAATAAATAAATAAATACAGCCCAGAAGATGTAAACAATTTATTTACAACACTTAACTTTGGGGGATTTGTTAAGTGCAGATTATGGTAGATTCAAGATGATGGATTGCTATACAGTCATTAAAAATCTCTCCCTAACCACATTTGATGTGGAGGGAAAGTGCCCATGGCGGAAAGTCGGGTGGAAATAAAAGGAATGCTTGACATCATCGATCGGTCTCTGATGGATTCACAAATAAGTCTGCTCAATTCCACTCCTGGCCTTCTCCTGCCTCTGCTCCTTGCTGCCTCCAAGGGGAGCTGTTTGTCTTGGCTCTCTCTCCCAGACACCTCTGTCATCACTACCCTGCAATACCACCTTGGCCCAGGCTTCCATGGTCGGCGCGTCTAGAATCATCTAGGATGAAGTTTATTTAGTCAGGATTTCAAAGTTCTAGAATCATCTGGAAAAGCTCAATAAAGAGTCCCTGGGTCCACATGACCACGCCACAGAAAGCAGATCTGAAAACCAGGATTACAGAAATAACCAAGTCCAGGAGTTCAGACACCCTGCAAGCCTACCCCCCCCCCGCCCCCGCTCTCTGTGTCTGCGGGTGTGTTGTCTTCAGAAAACTGTCTCTTTTTCATCTAATCCCAATCTAATGGTTTCTGCAAAGTTTCTGGTTGATTATATATCTCCACTTGTCTTCCGAGTGGCTAGATCAGTGAATGCTGTTCATGATTAGCAGCTCCATTTACATTGGGACAGGCTGAGAATGTGGTTCAGTTGGTAGAGAACTTGCCTAACGTAAGTGCGGACCTGGGAAATCCTTAGTCTCTGACCCTTAATAACACCAGCATCTCATAAAACTGGGCATGGTGACCTGTCTCTAATCCTAGTGCTTAGGAGGTACAGACAGGAGAATCAGCACTTCAAGGCCATCTTTGCCTACATAAAGTTCAAAGCTAGCCTGGGCAACATGAGACCCTGTCTCAAATTTTTCTTAAAATAGCCATGCATGGTATTACACGACTTTAATCCCAGCACTTGGGAGGCAGGGGTGGGCAGATCTCTGTGGATCTGAGGCCTGCCTGGTCTGCAGAGTGAGTTCTAAGCCAGACAGAGTTACATAGTGAGACCTGTCTAAAAAAAAAAAAATCATGGCAATGAAATTGATGAAGTATGCCTCTTACCTTCAATAAGGACACAGGGCCAGGCAGGCAGGTCTTGTTCTAACTCTCTTAGGGGAAGAGAGAGGCTGCCAAAGTAGTGTTCCTGTTGTCTTGATATCCACAAGGAGGGGAGGGGCTCCTGCTGCTGGGATATCCTCCGTCCCCAATATTATCTGAAAGCCATCAGGGGTCTAGCCAGATGTTCCTGATAGAAATCTGATACTGCATGCCCAGGAGAGCCCTGTCTGTCTGTGCAGCAGAATGGGGGTGATTGGAAATGTCTGCCAAGTTACCACAAGGAGAAAACACTACCATTTATTTTGTAACCACTAAGACATCTCTAATGGTTTCCTAGCCTGTGTGTGTGTGTGTGTGTGTGTGTGCCCGCCACACACATGTATCCACAGGAGGAGGGTCTGAAGCCAACCCTGACTGTCTTCTCCAGTCACTCTCTACCTTATATGTTGGACCAGAGCCTCTCACTTGAACCCAAAGTGTGCTGATATTCCTAGTCTCACTGGCCAGCATGTTCCAGGGTCTCCTGTCTCTGCTTTCCAAGTGCTGGAATTTTAGGTGGGTTTTCACACCTGCCAGGCATTTACATGGGCATTGAGGAGCTGACCTCAAGTCTTCACATTTGTATGGCAAGTGTCTTACCTATAAGCCATGTCCCAGAAGACACAAGTTCAAGGTCAGCCTTGGGATATATAGTGAGACCCTGTCTCCAAACAAACAACACCCCAAACAAGGATATGGAGAAATCTGACCCTCATACACTGCTAGTGAGCATATAGCATGCTGTCATTAAAGAAAACAGTTTGGGAGTTCCTCAGACAGTCTAACAGAGAGTTTACCATATAGCTAGTGATTCTGTTCTCAAGAATATTCCTAGGAGATGTGCTTTTTAAAAGGTGTTCAAAGCCTACAGATAAATGTTTAAAACAACACTATTTACAATAACCAAAAAGCATAGACAGCCCAGGTTGCCATCAAGTGCTAAATGAGTAGGGGTGTGGACCAGACAGTGGTCTATTACTGAGCTATTGTAAAGAAGTACCACTGCAGGCTACTGCCTGGATAAACCATGAGAGCACTGTGCTAAGTGAAAGAAGCCAGACACAAGTAATTGAACAGATTGTATATTTCCTTTAATATGACATATCTTGAGTAGGTAGATCCATAAATACAGAAAGCATTCCAGTGAATGCCAGGGATGGGGAAGAGGGAGTCACTGTGTAATGGGAATGGAGGGATATGAATGTTGGAAAACATGGTAGAAGTGAACAATTAACTGAATTATATACCAGGACATGATTAAAATGGCTAGCATTTATATAATGTATATTTTGCCACAATAAAAATAATTAAAGAGAGTGTGTCAATGGAACCTGTAGTCATGAACTTGGCCCTTAGCAAGTGTGATAGGAACTGATGTTTCTGATAGGAAAGCTACCTAAAAACTCTCATGTGCTAGACAGCTTTTCACGCTCTGACAAGATTGCTGAGAAAACAATTTCAGGGAAGATGGGCTCCCTGGCTTTAGGCCTGAGATAGAAAAGAACATCATGGCGGAAGCCTGTGGAGGAGGAAGCTGCTCACCACACACATTCAGGAGAGTGAGAAAGAGAGAGATGGAGGGAGATGGGCAGGCTGTGGAGGAGGAAGCTACTCACCACACACATTCAGAAGAGTGAGAGAGAGATGGGGAGTGGGATGAGGATGGGCAGGGAGGCAGACCAAGCGAGCCAGGCTGGCAACCTTCCTCTTCTTCTTGCATCTGAAACCTTTAGCCTAAGGGATGGTGCCACCCATAAGGGAGAGTTTTCTCTCAACTACTGTACCATAAGTCAGTTGTCTCTGACTGTCAGATATCTGTCTCCTGGGATTGTTTGTGCTGTCACATGCACATCCAGAAGGGTCCTTTCTTAGTTTTCAAGGTATCTTCCAATCCATTCAAGTTAGTCATCCCACCTCAATATCTACCTGATACCATACATCATGTATACAGAGGCTTTCCTAAACAGGTTACTTCAGCCATAAAGCAAGGACTGAAGACCACTCACGATGGTGGTCCTAAGGAGGCCCAGTTCCCGCCTAAGACTGACAGGGATCAATAGGCTCAGCAGCTTTTTTTGGTGCCTTTCTCCAAAGGGTCCTGTACCTCCAAAACCTGCCCCTTCCTTCCCAACTCTCACCTCAGGCAAGAAAAGAAAGGAGAAGAAATGTTTGCTCCCATCCACAGCAGACCCAGCCTGGCCATCCACCTGTCACCCTCCCTGGGAAGAATGATTCCCTTGTGCCAGGGGCAGTTAATCTGTCATGCATCATAACCTGTCCAGAGATGGTCACCAGAGATACCCAGATATGGGATGGCAATGGGTGGAGGATTGGAGGGGACGATCCCCACAACCTAGGTCTCTCTTCTGCAGCTCCAGGAACAGGTCTTCAGGAAGGGACTTCATGGGAGACTTTGGGCCAGAACAAGGAATGCCAGTGTCTTCCCAGACCCTCCCTGGTTAGCAGCCTTAGCTAGTTCCTTCTCTTTCTTTCTTAACCTCCTCTTTCAATTTTGGGTGCTAGAAGAACACTGAAGTCACCCTTAAATGGAGAATGTAGGGTCCCTGTGACCCTTCAGAGCCCATAAACCAGCCCTCTCCCTTTCCCTTCGTAGTCCTTTAACTCTGCACTCTGGTGGATGGCCCGAGGCTGCCAGAGCCCTCTCCTTCCCTCCAAGAATGGTAGGGGCTTGTTTTCTTTCATTTTGAGCCTCCCAAAGTTAATTTAAAGTTTCTTTCTTTTAAATATGCCCTGGCTGCCGAGTGAACAGCAGCGAGCTGCCCAAGGAAAGCGGAGGGAGCGAGATGATTGTCTGTGCAGATATTGTGGCCTCGTAAATGAAAAACCATGTTCTTGGAAGAGCCCGAGGGAGCAAGGTGAGCCTCAGCACCAGGACAGGGACCTGAGATGGAGGAGGGGGGGTCCCTGGGGATCTGAGGGGAGATCAAGCCTCCAGTCTGTTAGTATTTGTAGGGAGATAACTCACCAAGATCCCTTTTTTAAAATATCACTCTGTCTTGAGCTTGGGAAGACAAGGAGTTACGTTTCCTTTACTGAGTGCTATCATGGTTGAAGAATTCCAGGTGACCTCATTTCTGGTCTGGAATTGAGCTTTCCTTCCTTCTGACCTCAGCACGGCCTCTGCAGGCCTTCCATGGCACCCTAGAAGGATGGCACAGAGGAAGGTGTGGTAGAAAGCTGCTCTTGGCTACAGCTTCAAATCAAACTTCCAAACCATTGCAACCTGGAAACCCCAGTCTGTTCACCCACCATCTTAGGCCAGCTTTCCTGTCATCCCCTACATTTGAGAGACTGCACAGATTTAAGGGCAGTACCCTTCTGCTGAGGTTGACTGGCATTCATTTATTATTTAGTTACTGTTTAACATAAACAAGGGAGCTAGATATGGTGGCAAACAGATCTCTGTGCCTTCAAGGCCAGCCTGGTCTACATAGAGAGTTCCAGACCTACAAAGGCTTTGTATTGAGACTCTACCATAACAACAAAACAAACGATTAAGACTAACCTGGGGACTGGTGCTCTCCTCTCTCTCTCTCTCTCTCTCTCTCTCTCTGTTTGTGTGTGTGTCTGTCTCTCTGTCCCTGTGTCTCTCTGTGTCTCTGTCTATTTGTCTGTCTCTGTCTGTCTGTCTGTCTGTCTGTGTGTTGTTTTTACTTAAGAGAGGATTTCTCTGTATGGCCCTAACTATCCTGGAACTCACTCTGTAGATCAGGTTGGCCTCGAACTCACAGAGTTCCAGCCACCTCTGCCTCCCAAGTACCAGAATCAAAGGTGTAAATCACCACCACAGCTTGGAACTGGCTTATGTCAATGGCCTGTATTCCTTTCCTTGTGGCGGAAGACTACCTAACGTAGTTAAGGTCCATCAGTGGATGAGGGCTAGGGTATCATTTAAGTTTTTTTTTTCTTTTGTTTGGTTGTTGTTTATTTTGGTCACAGGGTCTGGATATGTAGTCCAAGCTGCCCTTGAACTCATGAATCACCTGCCTCTCCTCAAAGCTCTGGGATGACAGGCATGTGTGCCACCTGGTTTGTTTAGAGAACAGATTGACCCCTCCAGCCCCACAGCTACCCTACCAGTCAGTCATTCTTCCAATAGTAATTGCCTCACCTTCTCTGCCACAAAAGTAAAGGCACCGCATCTCTAGCTATTAGGATATGGCCTCCCTTATTGGTTGGTCCTTTCTTCCAAGGCTTCTTCCAATTCGGCTCTGTCCAGCTGAACTTATCACCCTCTGGGCTCTCCCTCCAGCGGGTTCAGAGGCACCTTCATCCTCTCTGTTCTTGAATCTTCCTTACTATAATGTGCTGCTGGCATGACCATCCAGGGCTAGAGCAGAGCCCCACCTATAGTCCTTGTTTGCTAAGTGTGGACAGAGCCCTGCTTCTCATTGAACAGTGTCCCCATCAGTAAAAAGACAGAGCTAACACACTCCCAGTCCATCATATCCTGGGCCAAAAGAGAGCGCTGCCTTCCCGGAAGCCAGCCAAGTTAGACGATCACGTTGTTTCCCTGGTCAAGCCACAGCCTCTTGGACTTTAGTCTAACTCTCTTTCCCATCTGCTGTCCCCAGGCAACCTCCTCACCTAATGGTGACCACATCAATATTTAACAAGGACAAAAATGTTTAGTGCAGATTCTGCGGTGGGGGTGGCATGACTGCTGTACCGAGGAGCAGGGTTTCAAGGCGTGGCCCGGAGACAGAGGCTCTGCATCCACATCATCATCCTATTGCATTGCCCACTGAAAGAGCCCCAAGGACCTGCTACCCTTCCACCACCTGCATCTAGTGCCCCACATGAAAGATTTCCCCTTCCCTAGTCGGATCCTAACTGACACAACCAGCTGACACTCCAATCCCTCTTAGAATAGAGAGTGTCTTTGTATAGGAAAATGCCTTGATAAGGCCTGGGAGGGAGATAACATCCCGAGGGTTTGATTTGATGAGAGACAAGGAAGCAGGAGACTGCTAACCTGTTCTGCTGGGGGCATGTGGAAATAGAAGAAGGCGAATAGAGAGAGCAGAGGGGGAAGTAAGGAAACAATGCCCCAGGAAGAGATGCGGAGGGCAGGGATGGCTTAGGGGAATGGGCTTTTGCATGTGGCTTTCTGCAATATATAAATCCCTTCCTCTTCCATTCTTTGAAAATATCACTACCCGCAGAGATTTTGTGTGCCCAGCCACGCTTTGTTTTAGGGGTGAGGACATTTTTTTTAATGGAGCATAAAGAAAAGAATTGAGGTCCACATCTGGGCTGACTGGGGGTGGGGGGGTCGAGCCAGCAGGGAGCAAGAAGATGTGCAGATGGACTTAATTCAATGCAAGCGGGAGCTCAGCTCCAAATGACAAAGAGACAGAAATGACCATGATTGACACTGCTCCGAGCAGGAAGCAGCTCATTCTCCTTGGACACCAACCCTACCCATGGGGACCATAGCTGTCCATCTGCTGTGGGCGTGGACGTGGGGAGGCAGAACAGTTCTGTGGTCCTAGCATGGGGTAGAGCTGAGACTTGAACCCAGGCACGCAGAATCCAGTCTGTGCCAAATCGAGACAGGTGTAAGACACGCACACACTGCCAGGAACCTGTGGGAACCTTGGGAATTTTTTTTTCTATGTCCCTTAGCCTGCACCTTCAGGGGCAGGAAAGGCCTGTCTATTTCTGGGTTCATCTATTTTCCCATCAGTCTCTGACTAGCTCTGAGTTCCCCAGGGTAGGGACCTTGTTTTATTCTTCTGTGACCCCAGAACTACCCACAGAGCCTACATGAAGTAGGAAGTAGCCCCGAGTTCAAGTTTACTGAGTGTAAAGGCAGAGAAGAGGGCAGAAGGGTGAGACCCACCAGGAAACTAAAAATGTTTTCTGGGACAGGCAGGGGCTGAAACAAGCCTAGGAGACATTTGTTGACTCTGTCACCTCCCTTGTCCTTCCCCGGTGCTAATCCCAGTGCCTCCGCCACCTCCCAGGCAGGCGTGAAGCTGTGGATCTTTCCTAATTGAGAAGGCAAACATCTTCTGTCTAGTCAAGGCAGCAACATCAAGCAACATCAAGGCGGGTTTGTGCAGGCGGAGCGCGTGAGCTGGCAGCATACCACACGCTCCCTTTCCCGGCTGCTTTTCTACTGCTGTCGCAGCGTTTAACTCTCTCTGTGTTCCGGAATGTAAATGCCACCTTCTTTGAAGGTTCCCCAAAGAGAATGCTGCTGTCTCAATAGAGGTGGCTCTTGTGGGAGGTGCAGGGGGGACGAGGGGTCTCTACTGTGGAGAAGCATTCATCTCCCCACCCCTCTCTCCCGGGTCTGTTCCCACTTTCTTGATTTCATTTTCATGTGCTAAAAATTGAGATGTACAACCCTTGTCTCAGCTAACACAGGCGGCAGTCAACTGGAAAGCTCTTTCTTCCCTGGAGTGGGCGGGCCACAGCAGGAGACAGGCTCTTGGGAAGTGTCTCTGAGGGGCTCTCAGGACATGAGTCTCTCTCCTTGATCATCCTGACTCTCCAGCCCATGCACACACACACACACACACACACACACACACACACACACACACACACGTACACATGATATCCACACAGCACACACTCACTCTGACACACTCGCACATTCGCACATACATGCAATGTGTCCCTTTCCCTACTGACTCCCATTAACAACAACAACAAAATAAACATGCAAAAACCCCTAGATGTCCAGATGTGCTCAGGTTCAGCTGCTTCTTGGATAGATGGAACAGACAGAGCAGTCTCCCGGGAGCAGGGTATTCCCTGAGGTCTGACTGAGATCTGAGGACTAGGTTGGAACTGGATAACACTATCAGGTGAATAATAAAATATTATTATATTTAAAAAATATTTTAAAAGTTAAAAATAACCAGTTTTAGATGGTGGCACGCTTAGAGCCCTGGTGTTCATACACAGGAAAACTGGAGCTACAGCTGGTGGGGCACCTGACTGTCTACCAAAAAAATAAAACACCACACAGGGCAGTATGATCATAGTACTTGGGGGACTAAGATAGGGAAATTGTGAGTTCAAGGCCAGCCTGGGCAACATAGTGAGCCCTTGTCTCAAAAGACACAAGCAGAAAAGCAAGACGAACTCAAGTGTGCAGGTGGGACCCGCAGACAGGATGGTGAGTGGGAAGACAAAAGAGCTGAAGGGGTTAGGAAGGTTCTTAATTCGTTGGCTTGGATGGTTGTTAGGGGGAGGCATCCTCTGACTCAGAGAACAAACCATAAGGGGGGATGATAAGCCTGAGGGGCATGGCGAGTGTGAAAGGCATCCTGGGAGAGATGCACAGTGGACAGCAGAGCAGGTGACTGTTCAGGGGCGAGGCCTGAGCTGGGAAGAGCCAAGAGCAGCGCGGGTAGAGATTGTGGTCGCTTCGTGGACAGAGAGAAAAAGAGGCGATGCCAAAGAGACTTGTCTAAAGAAAACGGTGGAAGAGCTGACAGCATAGTGGGTAGAGACGCAGGAGAATGAGCTGCCTTCACACCAAAGGCTGGGCAGACAGATGGCTCAGCAGTTATGAGCACTGGCTGCTCTTCCAGAAGACCTTGGTTGGATTCCCAGCATCCACATGGGGCTCACGGCCTCCTGCAGCTCCAGTTGCAGGGGACCCAACGGTCTACTATAACATGTGGACACCAGGTCTGTGTGTGGTGTATGGAGACATGGAGACAAAAAGCCTATACATATAAAAGTCTTAAATGCAACGAAGTAAAACAATGAAACAAAATCAATATTTTTAGAAAAGAAATCAAAGTCAAAGCCTTGCCCGAAGATCACCAGTCCAAGGACAGCCAGAGGTCAGGAAGAGAAAATGCCAGACCCATCAGGAAGCCACCCAGAACCCAGGAAACGTCCAATGAGAGCAGGTCAAGCACCCAGGGGCAGAGACGAGGCCCTGTGGACCCTGAGTAAAGATGGCTGAAATCTGGCTTCAAAGCAAAGGAGCCCCTGGCTCTCAGCAGGGCTTATGTTCCTTCATGTAATTTTGCCATGAAAATAGAGAGGGAGCGATGTATGAGAGAGTGTCCCTGATGTGGAGAGGGCGGCAGGGATCGGAGGTAGACCCTGGAGATGGTGATCAACTGAGGAACAGCTGCTCACCTGAAGGATGGAAGGTACGAGGAGGCCGGAGTGACAAACGTGGTGGCCCATGCTGGATGAGCTATTGGCACTCTTCCTCTAGGTTGTGTTGATGGCCGTGTTGACAGTTCAGTCAGTGAAGTGACTGCCACAGGAGCATGAGGCATGAGGACCTGAGTTCAGATTCCCAATATCCAAGTAAAAAACCAAGTACAGCCTCATGTGCCCAAAACCCAGTGCTCAGGAGACAGAGATAGGGGCATCTCTGGAGCTTGCTTGACTGGTCAGTTTAGCCAGTTGGCAAGCTCCCAGGTTGAGTAAGAAACCTTGTCTCAAAAGATTAAGGTGGCGACCAATTGCTGAAGGCATACCCACCATACATGTAGATTCATACCTGAACACCCGTGCTCACATATAGGTATTCACACAATAAAAAAATACATATGTGACATCAGCTCCATTTTTCCACTGCTGCCCCCAGGCTTGGAGGGATACTGCCTGCTCCAGTGTGTGTGTGTGTGTGTGTGTGTGTGTGTGTGTGTGATATCTCAGCTCCTGACTTCATTGTACAACCCTTGGGAGCACCCACAACCCGCACCCATCTTGGTATACAGAGGCCTGCCCCACTCTGGACTACTTCCTGCTAAATGTAATTAGTGAATGACCATCCAGGCCAGCCATGTCCGCCCATGCCCATCCCGCCATTTTCTGATTGAGGGGCTGAGAAGTCAGGACTTTTGCTCAAAGTCACAAAGCTGATGGATGAGCAACCTCCTGTGGTCTAGGGATCTGTCCCATCTGCCACTCCTGCCTGGGAATCAGCTCCTGTCCCTGAGTAGGGACAGCAATACTTGAGCTATGCTACTAAGTGTGGATCTGTCCTCTGTTCTCATCCATCCTCTTCCCTGGCCTTGACCACCATCTGGAACCGGAGAGTGCGCATAGTGAGTACCATCTTCCCCAAACCTCCTCCCTCTGCCTCCAGAAGACACTCAAAGAACCCAGGACGCAGCTGCGTGTCCCTTCTAGCCAAGGAGCAGGCTGCTCCCAGCTCATCGGCTCTCCTTCACTGAGCCTTACAATAGAAGTATCTGTCCCTGTGCTACAGAAGACACGGGGCCCCAGAGAGGTGAAGCAACTTCCTCTTAGTCACACAGCCAGAAGTATCCAGGCCAGAGTAAGATCCAAGCCTCCTGACTCCCAGTCAAATGTCATTTTCCTCCCTTGTTGGTTGTCCCCTGGAAGCCAGAGTTTACTCACTCTAGTATGGTGGCAGTCTAGGGACAAGAGCTGACATGCAAATACAAGTTCCTCATTTGGGAGCTAACCTCCTTCCTGGGGTCTTTTTAACTGTGTCTTGGGAAAACCCTGGCTGAAAGTTCTGGAGACACTGGGAGAGGTGTCGTCCTCGGTGCTCCCTGAGCCAAAGCGAAGACCGAGAGGAGACTCACTGGGGCTGTGATGGAGACTTTACTTGTTCTGTAGCAAGGATGACTGCCCGCAGGATGGACTGGGTTAGAGATGGTGTGGTGGGGATGGATCTTCCACTGAGGATGCCACAGTGAAGGATGCAAATAAATGACAACCCCTTTGTCACTCTGCAGCTCTGTGAAGGTGCAGCATGTGGCTCCCAGCCCACGAGTCTCACAAGTGCAGCTACATGCTTTTCTATGACATGAATGTTTAAATGTCATCTGATTGCATTATGCGTCACCAGTTGGAAAAAGTGTGTGTGTGTGTGTGTGCATGTGTGTGCGTGTGTGCATGTGTGTGTGTGCATGTGCATATGTGTGTGTGTTTGTGTGTGCATGTGTGCGTGTGTGTGCGTGTGTATATGTGTGTGCCTGTGTGTGTTCATGTACATGTGTGTGTGCATGTGCATGTGTGTGTGTTTGTGTGTGTGCGCGTGCATGTGTGCATGTCCCGAATAGCACCGCTCCCTTGCTGTCTTACAGGACCCAGAAAAACAGCTTCATATCTGAGCACAGTTGCTAAGGGCCTCCCTCTCCCTGGAACTCTCCCACCTCCCTGCTCTGGCAGCACCTAGGAATGAGGGATCCTGGGAATGGGAGCCATGTGGTCAAAGACATGGAGCCCAGTCACCCTGAGATTTTTTTTCCTCAAATTGAAGGTTTCATCCACTTTGTGGTCATGAGCCTCTTCTCTTGTTGCTGTTCTTGGAAGGTTTTGTTGTTTTGTTTTGAGGCTACAGTGAGGGCTGGCTGGTCTGGAACTCACTGTGGAATCTAAGCTAACCTTGAATTTCTTGCAGTCCTCCCTACTCAGCCTTCCGAGGACTGAGACTCAGGGTGTGCAAACAGAAGCATGATATCCCAGGGTTCACTCTCTCTCCTGTCCTCTGGGCAACCTCCTCAGGACCCCAGCCATCTGGCTGAGCCAAGAGGAAGAAACAGTGCTGTATGCATGGCTGTAATGGAGGAGTCTCTATGCCTCCAACCAGGCAGGGAAGGAACCTTCAGCACGCTCCCAACCCTATTTATTGCTTTTGCCTTCTATCTTCTTAGCCTGTGTGCCCCGTGGCCATGCAAAAGGAAAAGCTAGAGGCAGGGGCTCCCAGAGGTCAGAGGGCTGTACAGACCGTGAAGAATAGCCGACTACCCAGCCCACTTTTCCCTTGTCTTCTTGCGTGTGCCTCCGCTCCATCTGCACAGGCAATAAGTGAACCGCTCCACTTCCTCATGCAAAAGAGTTGTGCTGGCAGGCAGTGCTCACTGGCATGGCTTCTGCCAGCATCGTGCCCTTGAGACTGCATCCGCCAGGCCAGATAGCCCAGCAAGGCCCTGCCCCCAAAGAAACACCCCAGAGGGATCCCTCAAGCTGGTAACTCATCCATTTGCCTTGTGGTGTGTTTGCAATGGTCTGTGTTTATTACCATCTGGCTACCGATGAATGAGGGAGAGAAGTATGCCCCAAGGAAGGGATAGCCAACCCTTCCCAGAAACTTCTGCCAAGGTCTGGAAACAGAAAGATGGCCCTTTGGCTCCTGTCAGGCTCCTGTCATCCTGGCTGGCAGCTGAAGCGCAACTCCTCACACATATCCCCCAAGGAAGCATAGGGCACTTCCTTAGATTACTTCCCCAGCATCTGTAAGATTACTACTCCCAGTTCAGAGCTAACCAGAGCTCCAGTAGCTCCCCCTCCTCCTCTTTCTCCTCTTCCTCCTCTTCCCCCTCCTCCTTTTCCTCCCCCTCCTCTTCCTCCTTTTCCTCTTTCTCCTCCTCCTCTTCCTCCTCTTCTCCATCCTCCTCTTTTTCTTCCTCCTCCTCTTCCTCCTCCTCATCTAGAAGTTGTGCTTGGAGATTCAGGGACAGTTCTGTCCTGAAGAACAGGGATTTCTGTTCCTCTCATCCAGAGCCTGCCATAGTCCTCTAGGCTCTATCCATAAGGACCCAGGTGGCAAAAAAGGGGGGGGGGCTAGTAACAAAGGCTTCCTACCGAGGCCTGATGTTCAGCATCCAGGAGCCACTTCTTAGCTAAATACCACCCTCTCAATGCTTGGCAATGACCTTTTGAAGCCTCCATTCACTTGCCTTGGTATTTAGAGAACAGCCCTGTCTCTGGGGAACCAGGAAAGGAATACTTACTGCTTCAGAAGGCCAGCCCCCAAAGAGAAGAAAGAGCAAACGCTAACCCCTCCCTCCTGAGGCAGAAACAGCCCTCAGCCCTACTTCTGCCCTCCAGCAGGACTGCTTTGTTAAGTAGCCACAATTTTAACAGTTTTACTCTGGGTCTCCAAATGGCTGTGTACAGGTGTCCTCACCACCCATGAGAGCGTCCACATGTGTGTGTATGTGTGTGTGTGTGTGTATGTGTGTGTGTGTGTGTGTGTGTGTATGTGTGTGTGTATGTGTGTGTGTGTTTGTGTGTGTGTGTGTGAGTGAGTGTGTGTGTGTGTGTGTTTGTGTGTGTGTGACTGAGTGTGTGTGTGTGTGAGTGTGTGTGTGTGTGTGTGTGTGTGTGTGTGTGATTTCAGAAGGAAGTGAGTCTTCCTGGGCATGGGCAGATAGGTTATGGGTAGGGACACAGGCCCACAGGTATTTGTTAGTTATTTGACTGTGTCTGTGTCTGTGTCTGTATATGGAAGAAGCATGAACAGGCTGAGTGTGATTTTCATTCGGCTGGGTCATGAAGAAGGAGGGCTCATTCCTGCAGTAAGGAAGTAGGATCTCCAGAGTCGTGCAGGGATTACGTGGGGTACGGGGACACTACATACAACAGCCTATCATGTGGGTTCCCACCCCAGGCTTCTGGATTCATATCTGTCCACTCCATCTCCCCAGTACCTAGCTCCTTCCCTCCACCCCAACTGACTGTGGGGTGGTAAGAAGATTTCCAAGTTGATAAGTGTGGCCCTCCTGGGATCTAGTAGACTCTGTGTTGCCTGTTGTGCCCTCTGTTGGCCAAGGAAGCCTGATTGGCTTCCCTGGACTTGGTAGGTTGATGTCATACCCAAGAGCTGCTTTTCAGCAAGCTCTGCCTAGATAGCCCATGCTCAACAGAGTGGCTCCTCAGAGTCGGCAGGCCCTCAGGAGCAGAGTAGAATTAAGAAGCAGAGTTTTCAGAATCTGGGCTAGGTGTGGTACAGAGAAGTTTCCAGAGCCATAGTGCAAACGATGGGTTGCCATGGAAGCCGTCTAGCCATGCCACTCACCTGCAACAGCATTGTACTCGTCAACTAAAGGCTGAACTGTGGATGCCACAAGGTCACCCAGATATCCTCATCAGAGCCAAACCTTCAACAAGCATGGGCTCTTGCTGGCAACTCTAACTGAACTGATCTTAGAAGTAGAGCTGCCTTTGGCAGAAGGAATCTCCATCACCCTAGGTGACACTGGCTCTCCAAGGGCAGCTCCTACCCAGAACCTGTGCTCCCACGACAAAAAAGCCTGGTGCATTTGCCACCACTTGGGATAACATTGAAGGGACATCACAGGTCCAAGGGGGTTTCAGGGTCAACCGAAATCTCTGTGGCTATCACAACACTGAGTACTGGGCTATAAGCAATGCTGGCCCTTCCACCCCTCCAAAGCACTCAGATAGACTTTCTGCCGTGAAATCTCCATCTCAAAGGGGGGATGTTCACAGATGGAGGAAATTGACCAAGAAGGCACCTGTCAGATAAATATAAGGACCAAAGGAAATGGTTCCGTGGGCCAGTGAATACAGACAAAGAGAGGAAGAAGGGAGGGAGGTAAGCAGAGGACCAAAAATGAACTTCTGTACAGCCAGGATTCAGACAAAAACAAGCTGACCTGAGAGACAAGAGAAAACCGCAGGGTCCTTTTGTCGGAAAGTTAAGAAGGCCAAACACTTCAATGGAGTAGCTAACTAATAGCATCAGACTCGAGAGCAGTAGGTCTCCACCTGTGGGTCATGACCTTTTGGGGGTAGAATGACCCATTCTCAGGGGTCACCTCAGACCATCCTTATATCAGATACTTATTTTATGACTCATAACAGTAGCAAAATTACAATTATGAAGTAGCAAAGAACATACTTATATGATTAGGGATCACCGCAATGTGAGGAACTGTATGAAGGTCACAGAGTTAGGAAGGTTGAGAACCTCAAGGACATGAAACAAAACCAAAAATCCTGATAGGGTTTGCAGAATTCCCAGAGATGGTGGCACAGAGGGACATAATACCAGAGTGACTGTAAGTGTGGATAACAGAGGTATCTTAATTCATCCTTGGAAGAGGAGAAAGCAAGAAGAAAGATGGCACAGCGTCTGCAAGTGATGCTATTAATTTCATTGTGATTGTTTTTAAGATTGGAGGCAGTTGAGCGCAAACCTGAAGATTTTTCCAGCCAGAAGGCTGTATCCATTCATGGCCCCTGGAGACATCTCAATATCTGCCCGTGTGGGTTTCCTTCTGCCAACAGTAAAATTGATCGTCCTAACCACTTAAACAAGAGAGATCCATTACCGTGAACTAAAAGGACACTTGTCAACTATGGGGACACCCTACATGAGTTAAAACAGTGGCAGCTGGCAGCGGCCTCAGCAGACTATTGGGATCTGCTTGAAGGTGTCCTGCTGTTGGACATTGTTACAGCCATGTTTTATCTGTCATTCAGCCTTGGAATGCATCCCGCAACCAAATCTTAGAGCCCACTGTCTGTACAACAAGGTGACATGGGAACTTCAGGTCCCACGTCAGTGACTCCCAAATTGCCTTTGTTTGGGTCAGCCTTGTAGTTTGGGTGGACTAGCAGTCTGCCTCTGGCTCCGTAGTCAAGGCATGCACGTGGCCCATCTGTTCTTGCCAAGGAGGGGTACTGTGGCCAGACAAGGACGAATTCTGAGAGCTGATGCCATTGCGATTCTAAATAGAAGGCTAGCCAGAGGGATAAATTATGTACCCAGGCTCTGTTAATCCCAGGAAGACTGAGTGTGAATCCTGGCCTCAATGCTTCATCTGCTGCAGAGATTGAGACCTGATTTACACATCTGTGCTTTCCTGGTGATCATAAAAGAAGCCTTTTAGGATGTGAGCCAGGGCTGATATTGCAGATAAATACATTCATCAGAAAACCCAGCTCTTATCGCTCTGTTTTGACAAGCACACCTTCTAGCTTCAGGTCTCTTTGTGACCCAATACGGCTGAAAAAAAAAAGCACCATCCATTACATCTGCATTCCAGGCATGAGGAATGAAGACAAGAGAAGAAAACGAGAGACAGACCACCTTTTAAAAGATACTTTTATAAACAGTTCTTGTCCACTGAGTGCCATGTCTGGGATCATGGCCATGCAGCAGGAGGGGGTCTGTATCAATGTCCATGGCCCATACTGCCACCAAAGGCCATGTGGACATCACCTGGGACCTTGTTAATGTTCACGGGCTATGCAGAGCTGGCCCTGCCCCTCACTAGGTACAACATTTGGGAGAGTGGGCTCTGTACCTTGCCTAGGCAGCAGAGTACACTGGTCCTGGTGGCAGGAGTGTGAGTGAGTCAACCTGGGGGGCATGAAATTAGGAAAGCTGACCCTGTCCCTCGCTGATTGTGGCATTTGGTGAACTAGCCAGGTTAGCAAGGGAGCACACTTTGGCAGTGTGGGTACTGGAGATCTGGCAAGCTG
The DNA here is from genome assembly GCF_963924665.1 of Micromys minutus. Lineage (NCBI taxonomy): Eukaryota > Metazoa > Chordata > Mammalia > Rodentia > Muridae > Micromys > Micromys minutus. The sequence continues at coordinate 40,603,108 of NC_137978.1, forward strand.
ACCAACTCAGCTACCACCCAGGCCCAAATCTAGGGCTTTGAGTTGGCCCATCCTACCATCTACCCCATCTATGAACTGCTGTAGCATGTGAAAGGACCAGTTCTGCAGATCCAAAGCTGAAGGATCTCCTTGACACAGGGCAACAACAGGGTATCTGAGAGAAGTCCCAGGGAGGATCCAGTATTGATAGTGTAGCAGAAGCCAGAGGCCTCAAACCAGACCAATGAACATGCAAATGCAAGTAAGGATGTATAGACAAAAGGTTATACTGTGTGATACACTGTAACACATGCAGCTTCCACACTGAGGTGCTTTATTTATTTTATTCTGGTGGGGAGGTAGCAAGGGTCGAGAGCAGGTACACACGGGTGGGAAGAGGAGTGGGACAGGGGTATATGATGTGACACTCACAAGGAATCAATAAAAATGTTTTTTAAGGTCATCGTAACACTTTTGCCAACTTAATCACTGGCAATTTAATAACAAGGCCCTATCTAGCAGCAAGGAGGCTGAGAAATGAACTCTAATCTGAGGTTTTGCTAACTAGTTTTATGTCAACCTGACACAAGCTAGAATCATCAGAGAGGAGGGAGCCTCAAAGGGGGAACATCCATAAGATCAAGCTATAAGAAAGCTTGTAGAGCATTTTCTCAGTTAGTGATTGATGGGGAGGGCCCAGCCTACTCTAGGTGGAGCCAACCCTGGGGCTGGTGGTCCTGGATTCTATAGGAAAGCAGGCTGAGCAAGTCATGAGGAGTAAGTCAGTAAGCAGCACCCCTCCATGTCCTCAGCATCAGCTCCTGCCTCCAGGATCTTGCTTTGCTTGAGTTCCTGTCCTACTCCCTTTGATGATGGCAAGGGATATTGAAATGTAAGCTGAATGAACCCTTGGCTCCTCCAGTTGCTTTGGTCATGGTGTTTCATCACAGCAATAGAAACCCTAAGACATAGGTCAAATAAAATAAGGGCTGTTTGTTTTGAGGAAGGAGACAGGATGGTAAAATAAGCTATGAGTGTGCCTCTCCTTGCCCATTACCGGAGGTAAGTCGTCTGAGCCTTCCAGGACTTAGCTTTCTAACCAGCAGATAATGATAATCGCCCTGTCCTGCCCTCGCTGCTGTGACCACTGGCAGTGGAAAATCATACATCACAGAGCTCAAGAGCATCAACAAGGTGAGCGATTGGGAGTGGTGGGGACTGGGAGCAGGAGGTGGGGGCTGCCCCGTAGCTGCAGAGGGAGATTGCTGCTCAATTCTGGCTGATTGTCTCAGTTTTAAAATATAATGAAAATGGGGACTATATATCAAACCTCTGTAATTTCAAATTTGCCATAATTCTTTTTTTCAAAAGCCCGTCAAAGTGGATATTTGCACAGCTCAGCATGAATGGTTCTATTTGAGGAATGAGACTCTGGGGTATGGGATGTTCCTGCCCTGGGATGATGACACCATCCTTGACCTTCACCTAGTCTCAAGACACTTCAATTTCTCTTTGGTATGATAAACACCCTTTCCCCTGTGGCAAAAGCTTGTCTGAGCAAAAGGCAGCATGTACTATCCGAGTCCATGGCTTTGGGTGTGCATACCCAAGTGCTAGCAAGTCCTACAGGCCATTGTACCCCACCACCCACTCATCACAGACTATCTGACTAGGGCCAATAAACCTTCCACGGGTTGCTCAGCTCTGTATGCACTGTCTTCCTTCCATCAAGCAAAGAATTTAAGCAAATCAACCCAAATGTGCATAGGAGACCTGGCTGGCTGCAATTTAGATGTGTATGTGCCTCTAGCCATGTGACTTGGCCCAAATCCTTCTGTCAACCACAGGAACAGCGATGGTGGGGATGCTTGCACAATCACGACATGCTTCTATTTATCAGTAGTCTTCTGGACCCGAGCCTGCCTACAGACTTAGTTGAACCCTCTTGCTCACTAGCTTTTACTTTTAGGTTGTCCCTGCTTGGTCATCCCAATGGGATGGAGGAGATCCTTGGTGGGCTGGCATCTCTGAAGGCCTGCCTCTTTGACTTCCAACCTACAGATATCTCCACTCCAAGATCCAGATCAGCTTTGTCTCCAGAGAGCCCTCACTTCCTTGCACAAAATCATCTAAAGGACGTGTCCATCCATCATCAATGGGACTACAACCTCTGGACCCGAGGTACCAGCTTGGAGGCAGCAGGGGTTATTGCAGGGACTAAGCAGAACTCCAGAGTGGGGCATCCATGCTGTTCTGTGTTCCTATCACATTATGGCACACACTTCTCACAGGCTAAGTTTCCCCTTCTTTTCTCAGCTCTAGCTATTGCCTGTCCCCTTCTCTAAGTGGCAAACCCATCTCTGTTCCACAAACCCTGCTAACTGTCCACTAACCCAGTGCTGAATTAGGTTGCTGCTCAAACCTCAAGACACATCAGCACCCAGAGCAATGTTGATATTACTTTGGGCCAATGTGCCCAGGCTTCAGAGGTTCCTGTATCCTGCTTCTGTCCCTCACATCACATTCGCCATGTGCAGTTTTTGGGCGGTTAAGCTCCAGAGGCTTTGTGACAGCCTGTCTTTCCCTGGACTGGATCGGATCTTGTTCACATGTCTCATAAAGGAACACTCACAAGGATAGGTCTGTGTGTAATGACACTACCACAAGGCTTTATGTGTTTAAAATGGTCTTAGACTTAATATGTTCTATCTGGTCAGCATGGGCCCCGGGAAGCCGCATTGAGTTTTCCAGGCATGGGTGTGTATTAGTAGCTGGAAAACTCCAGCCGGTTTGGATGTTGCTGGTCTCAAAGCCCACTCTCACAGTGACATACTTCCTCTAACAAGGCCACACCTACTCCAACAAGACCACACCTCCTAATACTATCACTACCTGGGACAAGCATTTTTCAACCACCACCCCGCTCTGTCAACACTAGAAGGAATTGTACTATTTCTTCTGTAGGATATTTGGACAGAGAAGATAGGTGAGAATCCCATCTATAAATAACAATGATAACAATGCTGTCCTGGTGCCGTTACTGAGTGTTCACTTCCCATCAGCCACTGTGTGAGTCTTTTACAGAGACCCTGTTGTCCGCCTAGTTCCCAGAGGGAGTGTAGGCATCGCTTGCTGAGGTAGGAAGAATCGGGTGTTAAAATGCGGATACAGTGAAGGAATACAGTCCAACATGGCAGGAAGACATGCAGGAATATGAAGTTAGACTCCTCATATCCCGATAGAACAGGAAATAAAAAGGAGACAGAAAGTGGGGGCTCTGCCTCTGGTGACCAACTTCCTCCAGGCCTCACCTCCCAGGGTTCCACAGTCTCCCAAAACAGTACCACCAGTTACTGACCAAATGGTTAACCCTGTTAGACAAGCGTCAGTGTGAGAATTGTGCCAATGCGTCCTGCTGGCTGGCCCCGGGCACAGGACATTTCCAAGAAGCAAGTCTCTCCAAGGAATCCCTGGATGCGCGAGTTTCCACCTCCGGCAGCCACCTGGCCCTGGCCCTAGGAGCAGTCACTTGATGTTGCTGAACAGACAACAGATCTGTCACTGGACAAGTGCCTGAGCCAGCACAGCTGTCAGCAGAAAGGAGTGGCCACGTATCACGGCCATGGCAAGTTTGCCCTTGAATGTGACAGGCATAAACAGAGACCTCAGAATTTGTGGCCCCACTGCCCGAGTGATGGATGAATTCTCCAGGCTCTGTTCCACCCCTTGCTGCCAGGGGAGGTGAGTTTGGCTCAAGAGGTATGGGTCAGAGGGCAATATGCACCCTCCATGTGATTTGGGGGCGTCTCACGTTAGTGGGCAGGGCTAGCCAAGACAAGAGCTGGCAGGCCTGATGTTTGCTGCACCTCTAGACTGCCCCTAGACAGCACCCTTTCCCTGCTTGGTAAGCATTAACAGGACACAACTCTTCCATCCAACAATACATCCATCTAGACAATATTGGTGGAAGGCCCACCATTTGCAGGCATGGGCTAGGTGCTAGAGAAAGAACAGCAGACAAGTCCTCTGAGACCTGTGCCCTGGGGGGGGGGGCAGGAGTGAGGGACAGACGCTGACAAACACAACCAAGGAACAAAAGCTTCAGGGAATTAGAGCATGGCCAAGAGTGACCAAAGATGTGTCCCTTAAGTGGTGACAGTACAGTGCTGGTCCCTTGTGTTTTACAATAAAAGTGGGGTAGGTCTAGGGAAGAAGAGATGTAAAGAACCAGAGGCAGGGGTGCTGCTGGTGCTGCTGATGCTGATGGTGGTGATGGTGATGATGGTGGTGGTGGTCATAATGGTGATGGGGATGGGGATGGTGGTACTGGTGGTGGTGATGGTGGTAAGTGATGGTAATGATGGGGATGTAGATGAGGGTGGGGATGGGGGTGGGGATGGTGGCATCTCACATTGGGGAGCAAATGCTTTATGCCTAGAATGAGTATGTGTGTGTGTGTGTGTGTGTGTGTGTGTGTGTGTGTGTGTGTGTGATATCAGGTATCTGTGGAGGTACACCTTCCTGGGACCTCTTCACAGTGCAGGGGGGCTGGAGGTTCATCACACATCTTGGAGGATGGGAAGCACCTAAAGAGACGAGAGCAGGCCCTGCTTTATGTTTTGAAATGGCTTTGACAGAGACCTTCCCCCTAGCTGCTCAAGGAGTCAGTTTTCAATGTCTTCCTTATAAGACTTGTCTTGGTCATGGTGTCTCTTCACAGCAGTAAAATCCTGACTAAGACAGAAAGGAGCCAAGAGGCAAACCCCATCTTCCCCATCTTCAGCTCCAAGAACCAGTTCTACTGTGCTGGAAGGTGAGAGAAAACAGATATGGTCCCAAAGGATGCTGGGAAGCCCCAACAGCTGCCAAAAGACAGCATCTGAAGTCTGGGGAACATAATGACTTCTCTGGATGTCACTAGACAGGAGACAGTTTATACTGAACCCCCTCTCCTCCAGAGCCTGTCACACCTCTGTGTCTTGAGGATCATGATCACACTGCCCTCAGCCTCTTCCCCAACCTGTGTCACCCCTACCTATCTCAGTTGAGACACCCTTTCTGTCCAGACTGCCACCCTCACTCTTTCCTCCCAGTGCCTCCCTCTTGTCCCAACCCTCACTGACATGAGTAGCCACAGACGCTTCAGTGGCTCAGTGGTGTCGCCCTTCCCAGCCAGCAGGTGTGTTCACACTGAGCTCCTCCAGACTCAAACTTGACAGTCAGAGTAGTGACCCTGATGACTGTCTGACTGGCGGGGCCAGGCAGACAGGAAGGGGTGGGCTGGGCAGGGAGGTTAGGGATAAGAGAAAGTTGCTGCCCATATGGTCTCAGTAAACTGGGCTCTCCCACCCTAGTGCACATGGCCTTGAACTCCTTGGAGGGATCATCTCTGTTCCTTGTTTTTTCTCATTAGTGATACAATCAGAGACCTCCTCCATAGCCCCAAAAGGAGCTCAACAAAGGGCAACTCACACCTGGCCCTACCTCTCAAGATGACTGTCAGTCCTTCCCAGAATCTAGGCTAGTGGGTCAGCCAATCGTCCTGAAGACTTTCTTTGCTGGGGTCCAGAGCCGGAGTAGAAGTGGGGCCCTTCCTGTGTGGCCTGGGAGAGCCCTGTTTACCGCAACCATGCGGACAGTAACTTTCATTTATCCCTAACCTCTGAACAGAGAAAACTCTAGGCTGGGTCCTTCCTAGTCAGCACTTTGCTGCCCATAGAAAATGGCCAGTTTTCCTGCAAATAGTCCAGTGAATGTCTGTCACATGGCGGTGTATGGCAGTCCCCAGTGCTTCTCTCTCATCCCCAGAGCCTGCCATCCTGCCAGGGTCCCCAGGCCACACAGAGCTGGTCCTCATCCCAAAGCCCCTCTCTTCAAGGGAGAGAGGAGAGGTGAATGGGTGTCCCTGCCCCCCAGCCTCCAGCTCTGCCTCTGGCGCTGTGACCCAGCCTCAGAGGCATGAAAAATATCCCCCCATATTATTCCTTCTCTGTTGGGAGTCTGGAGCTAGGCAAGGCCATTCCCTGGGGACCAGACTTTTCTGTCTCCCCCTCCCCATCTCCTCACAAGTAGAATAAAAGAAGAAAACCATATGGAGTCGGAGGCTCCCTCCACCCTGATATGGAGGGTAGGGTTCGAGGGTTCTTTACATTCCTACCCCCTCGTCCCCCACTACACACACACAAACACACACACACAACTTGAATTTGTCTTGAACAGCCCAGAACCTTCAAACACTGGGTTCTAATGTCTTGGATGCAGCTATTCCCTCCAGGGAATACTGGCAGCTTCCTCTAGTTTCTGTGGAAACGACCCCATTTATAAAGCTTTGTGACACCATCCAATCCACCGAAGTGCACACTTATTTCCAACAGTAAAAGCGATAATCACCGGTTACTGCAGGATGCAGAGGGGATGGGCACTGCTTTGGGAATGCGGCAGATGTTCAACTATCCCCCCGAAGATAGTCTAATGGTTTCTCTTTTTAAGATGTATTTTTATTTTTATAATATATATGGATGAGTGTGTGCCCGTGCGCAGGTGAGTAGACTTACATGCTTATGTTCACAGAGGCCAGGTCTCCCGGAGATGGAGTTATAGACCCTTGTTAGCCACCTAACTGGGATGCTGGGAATCAAACTATTGCAAGAGCAAGGAGTGTGTCCTAAAGAGCTGAGCCACCCCACAGCCCGCTCTAAGAAGCCTGTTACCTTACACATTACAGCCACCTCAGTCCTCGGTCTTTCCTTTGCAGAAAAGCGAAAATTTACCTTCATACAAAAAACATGTACTCAGATGGCCAAGGCAATGTCACAAATAATTTCCTAACAGTGGAAACAAACAACATACATATTCTTTTCTTTTCTTTTGGTTTGTTTTCTTTGGTTTTTCGAGACAGTGTCTCTCAGCGAAACCAGGCCTGGCTGCCCTGGACTACTCGATTTGTAGACCAGGTTAGCCTCAAAGAGATCTTTGTACCTCTGCCTCCTGAGTACTGGGATCAAAGCCGTGCACCACCATACCTGGCTTTTTATTTTTAAAATAAAATTTTATTTTTAATTATTTCTTCTATTTTCTGAGATTGCAACATAATAGCATCATCTCCTCCCTCCCTTACCTTTCTCCAAATCCTCCCATATATTCTTCCCTGTTCTCTTTCAAAATTGGGACCCTCTTTTTTTTTCATTAGCCATTGTTATATGCATATATGTACAATCACATACATACATATATACATATACATACATACATACATACATTCCTAACTATAACCTAATTAGTCTGTATACTGTTACTTGCATGTTTTCTAGGCTGACTATTTGGCCCTGAATAAACAGTGTGCTCCTCCCTAGGGAAGCCTCCTGCTCCCCGCCTTCCTTAGCCACCTAGTTCTTTATGTAGGCCTCCTTGGCTTTTTTCTACGCACTTTAGCATGTCTACTGTTGTCCATCCTAACTACCATCTAAATATTTATTCTTATTCCCACAGAGAAGTGTCACACTGTCTACTTTTTATGTCAACTTGACTCAAGCTAGAGTCATCTGAGAGGAGGGGACATCCGTTGAGAAAAATGTTTCCATGAGATCTGCTGTAGGTTAACCTGTGAGGTATTTTCTTAATTAGCGACTGACATGTCAGGGCCCAGCCCATTGTGAGAGGTGCCATCCTTGAGCTGATAGTCCTGGGTTCCATAGAAAAGCAGGATGAGCAAGCCACAGAGAGCAAGGCAGTGAACAGCACTCCTCCATGGCCTCTGCATCAGCTCCTGCCCTGCTTGAGTTCCTGACCTGACTTTCCCCCAGTGTGAATAAGGACGTGAAGAGTTAGCCAAATAAAACTTTCCTCCCCAGGATGATTTTGGTCACAGTGTTTCATCACAGCGATAGTAACAGTGGCTAAGACAAGTGTAGTTTTCACACCTTCATCAAGGGTGCTAAGCTATTTTTTATCAGCGTAATAGATAAAGAAATGTGACCCAACAATACAGTAGAGTAATACTCAGCAAAGAAGAGGGACTGTTGCTCTTATGGCAGACCCAGAAATACTTTAATCTCAAGACTCCAATCTGAGGATCCTATTTGTACAACATTCTAGAAAGAAAACAGTAATAGGAACACACCCATGAGTGTCCCTCACAGACCCTGGGCTCTGAATCTGCACTTTCTCCCATGACTTGTCTTCTCATACAAGGAGCTGCTGCCACTCCCCCAACCTCCCTCATAGGAGGGTTCCCCTTGCACTTTCCAATTCCCTGGTCAGTGTCCCATCCCAAAGTGTCACTGTCTGGTAACTATAGAATTACACAGGGATGGCCCTGGCAAGACCATTTTCCCAGGTGTGGGCCCTTGCAGTGAGGAAGGCTATGGCTGAGTGGAGCTGGCCCTGAGCTGGAAAGGCTTCAGCCGTGCTTCTGATGGAGGGAAAAGAGCAGGCAGAAAAAAAATCCAGATCCAGCCCCCTCCTTGAGCCATTTCCCCCTCCAGAGCAAGACTCACAGTCTCAACCCTACAAGCCTGGTTGAGAAGTTGCCACCATTTAGGTGCCTGCCACAGGCTCTTGGATGATGAAGACAGACAAGCCTTGGCCCCTGCCTATGACTTCAGGTATGAGTAAAAAGGCAGAAAAGGCTGCCCCTGTCTGCACAAGACTCGGTCAGAATTATAACTGACACCTGTCAAGTACATAGGGAACATTTGACATGAGAGGTTTCCTAATGAATATTCTAATGGCACATAATCCTTGTGCATATTTGCAGGGCAGAGATTCGACTGTTTAAAATGTCTACACATGGGGCTGGAGGATGGCTTAGTCTCTAAAGTGCCTAGAGCACAAGTGTGAGTTTGGTTCCCAGAATCCACATAGAAAAGCTGGGTGCAGTGGTACACAGCTGTAACCATGGTGGGTGAAAAGTGAGGATCTCAGGAGCTCTCTGACCTCTCCGAATTGATGATCTTCAGCTCTGTCTCAAAATTCGAGGTGAGGTGTGATTGAAGAAGACACCCGATGCAACCTCTGACATCCACACACACATGCACACACAGGTGCACACACATGCACACAAGTGCACACACAGTTACACACAAATACATAGATGCACATGCACACACAGGTGCACACACATGCACACAAGTGCACACACATACAAACACCACATATATCAAATCAGGTCATCAATGTTTCATTTTCTGAACATTTATCACCTCCTCCCAAGGCTGCGCAAGCACTTCTCAGCTAGTTCTTTTAAACTGTTGAATAAATTGCTGTGAAGTCTATGCCTGACCTCCCTCTCCCCATCTCGTACCCCTCTGGCCTCTGGGGAACTCATTCTGTTCTCTGCAATGGAATCAAACTTTCCAGCTGCCAGGAATGGACATGAACACATGGGGCTTGTCTCCCTGGGCTGCCTGACTAGTTCTAAACCTCACAGCAACACAAGGGAGATCTCATGATTATTCTCAAAGTGTTGAAGGGGAAACTGAGGTCCAAAGAGCTCAATCATCAGCCAAGGGACAGTCCAGCCATAGGATGTTCCTGTGGGAGAAGACAAAAAAACACATGTTCTCTAACAGCTCAGGGGTAGGAGGATGACTACTAACACCTGAGGGGAGGAGAACAGGGAAGGGGAGGGGAGGGGGAGGGGAGCCTTATTATAGAGCCTCAGCCTCCTACCTGGGAGGCAGTGTGGTCTCTGTGCATGGGGGAAGCTGTATTACTTGGTGATGTTTGCAAATATTGCTCCTAGATGGAAAAATAAAACATCCCAAACCTATCAATGTGATCGTCGCAGTCTTGCATAACATGCTAGCCAGTGCTAGGCATCCTGTTGAGGGACCAGAGCCTCCCCACGGGCTGTTAGGTGGCAGAGAGATGAGAGACCCAGATATCCCTGACAAAGGCTGTGCTGTCTTGCCCATTACCCTCCACATCTCTGAGCTCTCGCTGCCTTCAGCCACAGTTACTGTGAACTCAGCAGCTGCAAGAGCTGTAAGGCAGCCCCACCCCCCATGCCTCTGGTCTGAGCTGGGAACAGTCCAGATCTATCCCAAGCTGCCTACCCAAGTGGCTGCACATCGGGATGCGTGTGTAAAACAAGTGTGTGCCACTTATACAAAGGTTAACATCCCATGACTCAAAATCCCCCCCCCACAATAATAATTTTAAAATCAAGCCCACGTTATAAAATATCAGCAATGCAGAGCACAGGTTAAATATTAATGCCCAACTTTCTTCCATTTTTCATGAGATTATGTGTGTTAGATGATGTGGTGCCTCAGGGGCAGACCCAGGAATGTGCTTCCTGGACCTTGCATACACACACATGCGGGGGGGGGGGTGTTGCAGCTCCTATAGTTGGTGGGGGAGGAGAGAGGGAGAGTATCTTGTCACTCATACAGTTAAGTTTTTTTTTTTTTTTTTTTTTAATGTGGAAGCATTTTCTGCCATGCTGGTGCTGAGGATTGAACTCAGGTCATCAAACTTGGTGGCAGACTCCTTTATTCATAGACCCATCTAAGCAGCCCTCATAAGGTTAGTTTTAATGAACTTTCTTGAGAGTGTGCTCTGTGCAAGCACAGTGCTAAGTGCTTTCCACCTGTCAGCTCTCAGTATTTCTAAACCTAGGTAAAGTTACCATTCCCACTTGACAGACAGAAAGAAGCAGAGATTAGTCCATCCAGGGTTCCCACTTGATAGATAGAAAGAAGCAGAGGTTAGCCCATTCAAGGACTCGGCAGCAGAATGGAAATGCATTGCAGCTCCTTGAAAAGTCTATGGACAGATGTAAGAGGACCCGAGATTTCCCTCACTCTAAGACCACAGAGCAGAGACATAGACTGTCCTGGGAAGAGTGGAGATAGCTCTCCAGAGGCGGTGTCAAGGGATAGCTTTGGCCCTCCCCCAAACATTCATCATATTACCCCCAGAGCAAGAGAGAGAGAAAGAGAGACAGAGACAAAGACAGAGAGAAACAGAGAGACAGGAGGAAGGAAAGAACGACAGATGCAGTAACATCCTTTGACATGGAAAAGCAATATTTCTCAATTCTGTGTAACTTTCAAAGTCATCATTATTAAATTCTTTCTAGTTTGATCTATAACATGCAACAAAGTTAAAACAGCATGGTTTCCATAGTTTCTTGTTTTGTTGGGTTTGACTTGAAGTGAGTTATTTTACTTTATAACTACTATTGTAGTTATAGATGGTGGTGGTGGTGGTGGTTTTGTGTGTGTGTGTGTGTGTGTGTGTGTGTGTGTATTCACGCATGATGAAGGAAGGGCATGCATGCCATATCATGCCTGTAGGATCAGAGGATAAACTCCATATTGTTGGTTTTCTCCTTCTATCTTTATGTGTGGGTCTGGGGATTGAAGACACCCTACCTAGCTATCTTATTGTCACCTGCCCCATCTCACTGTCACCTGCCCAGCCAGTCACCTGCCCAGCCACCTCGCTGGCCTGCTTTTGTGTCTTAAGACTGGAGCTTCCACTTATTTAACTCACATCAATCCTTCTGCCTCAGCCTACTAGGTTCTTGGATTACTGGTAAGAGCCACCAGGTCCGGTGTCTCCTTCCTCACCACACACCTCCAACTTCAATCCCCTAGCCTACCACATTCTGTTTCTGATGTTTCCCCACTTCCCCTCTGGGAAACAGACGCTGGAGCTACCCTGGTTTCTGCACAAGAGACCCACCTCTGCCCAGGCAGAGTCAGGTTGGAGTTTCAAATGTGCCTGAACCTCTGAACAAGTGAGGGCACTGTGCTGGACCTTTTCTATCACATACAACCAATGCTAGTGCAAAAAGAACACTGGAGAAGTGTGTGGTTGATTCACCACAGTGGAGGAAGGATCTGGGTGAAGACTCTGGGATAACCTCAGCCCAAAAGATGCCAAAGCCACACTTAGAGACACAGAATCTACCCCACCCCTCCCCTGGCCCCGCCTCTGGCCTCGCCCCCACATCCTGATGGTAGTTCGAATGGAGTGGTCCCTCCTGCCAAGTGTGGTTTAGGTGGCAAGGCTGTGGTGCCCCATGAGTAGCTTTTCTCTCTGACTACACACCAAGGCACCTGGGCAGCTTGAGCATGACCTTTGCTTCAGCCTCAAGCAGAAACTACAACCAACGGCACAGTCTAGCTACAGCCTAGCCTGATACATTTTAAGCCTCATTTCTGATTAATCCATCTGAGCTGGAGGAATAACACCCATCTCAGCATTGACTCCTAAATCTGCATGGGGAAGTTAACACATGCAGAACAAAGCTGGGGGATGGAGGTGTTTGGTGAGTAAGGCTTAGAGTCAAGTGTGAAAGGGAACCACGTGTCAATAATCCCCATGTGAACATATATGTGTGCTTGCATATGTGTGTGTCTGCATGAGTGTATGCTTGCATCTGTGTGAGTGCACACACACGGGTGGCTCAGAAGGAAAAAACAAGGACCTATGATCTTTTAAACATCCTGAAATGTTTGGAAGGTCATGGAAACTTCCACAAGAGATACAGAGAGTGAAACCAGGATGTTTCAGGTAGAAGGGAAAGCCTATGCAAAGGTTGAGATCCAGAGTGGGAGGAGACAGACACATTCCCTTTAAGGAAGAAGAAAAGTCTGGAATCCAGAGAGGAGAAACCAGGAGGCCTCAGGCTGGGGAAATGGCACACAGCAACTTGGGCAACCTCAGGAATAACGGAAAGCCTGGAAGGGGTTCCAGGCTGGAGATTGATGTGTTCTGTTTTGCAATTTCTTTTTGCAGTATTTTGTTTTGTTTTGTTTTGTTTTATTGAAATGTTTATGGTTTGAGTTTTTAATGTTCCCCATTGGCTCATGTGTTTGAACACTTGCTCCCTGGCTGCTGGTCTCTTTGAGAGGCTGTAAAATCTTTAGAAGGTGCTGCCTCAGAGGAGGAAATAGGTCACTGGGGGTGTGTCCTTAAGAGCATGTCACTCCTGGCTCCTTCTTGTCATATTCTCTGCTTCCTGTTTATACACCTCACACTTGCACCAACACAGGCTAAGTCATTCCTCCCTCCGTGCCTGGCCTGCCCTCTTAGATTGAAGACCCATGGAGCTATGAGCTGAAACCGTGGTGGTTTGAACACGCTTGGCCCATGGCAAGCGGCACTATGAAGAGGTGTGGCCTTGTTGTAAAAAGTGTGTCGCTGTGTAGATGGGCTTTGAGGACTGCTAGTGCTCTGGGTCCACCCAGTGAGAGTTACTCGCTTCCTCTGTGCCTTCAGATCAAGATGTAGGACTCTCGGCTCCTTCTCCAGCACCATGTCTGCCTAGATGCTGCCAATGCTCCCTGCCATGGTGATAAAGACAGTACCTCCGAAACTGTGAGACAGCTCCAATTAAATGTTTGCCCTTATAAGAGTTGCCTCGGTCATGGTGTCTCTTTGCAGCCATCAGACCCCAAGACACTCCCTTACCTTGCTTCTATTGGGAATTTTGTCATAGCGATGAGAAAGTAAGAACATAGAAATGAAACACGTGGGAAAGAGCTCACCACTGTAAATTGTATAATTTTCCTTTTTCAAGTTCTCTCATCACTGTCTAACCCCAGAACACCCCCACAGTCCACACCAGCAAACTCATGCAACTCCTGTCTCCTTCTAGGTTGTCCCCTGGCAACCTTTAATCTGCTTTCTGTCTGTATGGCAATGCCAGTCATAGGCAAGTGTATACGTGAGGAGCTTTGTCACATACCATCTTTGATAGCACTACCGTTTCCAGACTCATTGTGGATCTCCCTTCTTGGGATCATTAGCACCCCATATGCAGAAATAGTACCCACATAACACATTGATTCTCACACCCACGGATGGACAGACAGCTGGGCTGATGCCACTTCTGGGATATTCCGCTGCTGTGAATAAGCACAGGACTTGGGGTACATATGTTTCCAACCATCTTGAATAAAAATCTCCGAGTGGAACTGGTGGACAAGGTAACAGTTCCCATGTTAAACTTTGTGAAGTGCTGCCAAAGCGCTTTCCATGTCGGCTATCCTGTTTCTCATTCCCACCAGCAATGTATGAGGGTTCTGGAATCTTCTCGTGCTTGCCAGTGTTTGGTATTTTCCGTTTTGCTTTTCAGAAAGCCACCCTGCTGGGTAGAAAGTGGGATCTCATTGTGGCTTTTACTTCAATTTTCCTAATGAGTAATGATGTTAAGTTTATATATGTGTGTGCGTGTGTGTGTGTGTGTGTGTGTGTGTGTGTGTGTGTGTGTGTATACATATATATATATATATCGTAAGTTCATTGGCCTTTTGAGACATGTTCACTTAAATTTTAAATTTGGATTTTATTAATTTAAATTTTACATTCCTTCCTTTTTTAAAATAAGTGTTTTTATTTATTCTTTGGGAATTTCACATCATTTACCCCAGTAACACTTACTTCCCAGCCCTCCCATGTCTGTCCCTCTCACCTCTCCCCAACAAAATAAAACAAATATATTTTAAAGTTGAATTTGTGATGTCCATAGCTCACTGAAGCATAGTTAAACTCTCAGCAGCCCACCTCCTTAAAAAAAAAAATGAGTCCACGTACAGCCCCACTAGAAGCCATCAATTGTGGAGGGCTACACCTCAGCATCCCCATCACAACTTTTAAGAGTTCTATTTGATGGTTTCCAGCTTGGCCTGTTACTTTTTGGTGGGGTGGAGTTTGGGCTGGGGGATGGGTCCCTCTTTCTCAAATGTGTATGTGCAGGCTTCGATATCACTGCCAAAGTAGCTTCTCTGCTCTTCAGAATCAGCAAGAGCTCCAGTTCCGGGCTTCCTCGTGGTTTCTGGTGACAGCACAGAACAAGAATATGGCTTTCGGTGGCAGTGGGAGCACAGACCCAGACAATGACCTCCGGTGGAAGTGCAGGCCATTCACAAATAGTCCCTGGGGGCAGCATGACCTACAGACATCAACATAGCTTCAGGCTGCAGCATGGGCCATAGGCAACCTGGTGTTAGGTAGTAACACAGGCCATAGACATTGACCTAGTCCTCAGCAACATCAGGACCACTGACCCATATATGGCTCTCAGCAGCATCGTGGACCAAGGTGGTCCTTTGAGAAGGTGTAATCCAGAAGGTGAACAGTTCATCTCAGGCTTTCATCATTGCCTAGAGTTGGGTGGGGGTGAGGATAGGGGTGGGAGTGGGAAGGGGATGATGATGATGATGATCTCATGTTCAGGAGCTAAGTCTGCATCTTTGTAAGCACCAGGCTGCTACACACCACCCTGCCATCCTCACTGTGGTCCTCTCAGCCGGAGACAAAGGGAGCAGAGATGATGTGATGAATGGAGAGTTCAGGCGCCCTGTATGACCACACCGGGACCAGCTATAAGGACGTGTACTTGATTTTGGGTGATCCAAGGCTTTATGAAGTTTTGGGGGACCGAGGGTAGGAACATCCAGGATGGGCAAAGGTTTTTTTGGCTGAGGGCTTAGGGTAACAAAATGCCCCATTAGCATGGGGAAGCATGTCAGGAACCTTAGGTGCTAGCTGAATGGGTTCTTACCTGGAGGAAGTAATCCAACTGAGGCTACATGACATTCCACAGGTAGAGGCATGGGAGAGGGCGGGTATTCCTGGTGAATTCCTCAGACAAGGTCAAGGAAGGAAACTTCCCTGCCCCTTGCCACACCCCCACCCCACCCCTGGCTAATGAAGGGGTCTTACATTGCATGCTAAGTCTCAGAAGACCATCTGATCAGTGGTGGACTTCAACCTTAATTAGCAGAGTTTTCCAACACCTAGTTGGGATGATATTTTTAAGTGGGTTCTCTTTCTGTTTTTGAATTACAAGAATTCTTTATATATTCAGGATCCCAGATTTGCATGAGCTTTATAATTTACAAATATCTTCTATCATTCTGTAGGTTGGTTTAAAAGCTTTCTTAACTTTTTAATTGATTGTGTGTGTGTGTGTGTGTGTGTGTGTGTGTGTGTGTGTGTGTGTGTGTGATGTGTGTAGATGCCTGAGGAAGCCAGAAGAAAGCACAAGAGCTGGAGGCACAGGTGGTTGTAAGCTGCCCAATGTGATGCTGGGAACTACTGAGTCTTAGTCTGCTGAAAGAACAGCTGTGCTCTTGACCAAGTTCCCAACAAAGGCAACAGGGGAGAGCAGCCACACCCAAACCTTCCGGCCCTCTCCTGAGCCTCTGTGAGGATGAGATTACCGAGTGCCTGTAAAGTGAGTGGGACTCTGGCTTGATTCTCCTTAAGACACCAGCAGGCACACCCTACCAATCTGGAGGGTCTGACTCTCCTCCCTCTTCCTTTCACACATCCAGCTTGGTCCTTTTGTGACACCACACAGAGAATAATCAATAACTTGACTACTTTTTTCTGGTTTCTTTTTCAATTAGTGTGCAGTTGGTCGCTTAAGTGGCTCTTCTACTGTTCTTAGAACTTTATAGAATGATGTCGCCCTTTAAAAATTCCTGTTATGGGGCTGGACTCATCAGTAAGAGAGATGGCTGCTCTTCCATAGGACCTGGATTCTGTTCCCAGCATTCCCAGGCTGGCTCATAAAGATCGGTGGCTCCACCTCCAGGGGATCTGATGCCTTCTGGCATCCACCGGCACTGCATGCACACACTATGTAGCTAGACACAGAGATAGGCAGAACGGCCATACAAGTAAATTAATTTTTAAAATCCTTTCAGAAGTCTCTGTTATTGTCCTATTTAATGATGTCTGAGACACCCAGTATCATTCTGGCCTGTGCCAAAACTAGCTGCCCAGTGTGGGACTCTAATACAGGCAGATGAAGTGAGGTCACATTGCCAGGTACTATCCTCCCTTAGTGGGCAACATGCCAAGCTGCCTTCGTCTCCGTCACCTTCAGAGGCTGCACCACAGCAGTAGCACATATCCCAGGACTGTGCCAGGTCCTTCCAAGGCTCTTCTCTCTGCACAAAAGTGACTACAGAAAGTGTGCCAGCACCTCACCTAGCAGAACTGAACCCAAACCATACCTGTAGCAATAACAGAAGAGAGACAGAGACGGAAGAGCAGACTGGAGGCCACATCAGAGTAGTCGCAGACTGAGTGGTGTTTGGAGATTGCTAGGGAGAAATGGGGAGAGACCCTTGACATTTACCCCAAGTCTCTGGGCAACATTATTATTAGAAGTCCTAACTGGGTGGTGGTGGCACACACCTTTAGTCCCAGCACTCAGAGATAAGGGCAGGTGGATGTCTGAGTTCAAGGCCAGCCTGGTCAACAGAACAAGTTCTATACAGCCAGAGCTACACAGGGAAACCTTGTTTCAGAAAGGAAGGAAGGAAGGAAGGAAGAAAGAAAGAAAGAAAAAGAGGAGGGAGGGAGAAAGGGAGGGAGGGAAGGAGGGAGGGAGGGAAAGAGGAAGGGAGGGAGGAAAGAAGGAAGAAAGGAAGGAGGGAGGGGAAAGAGAGAGAAAGGAAGGAAGGAGGGAGGAAAGAAGAAAGGGAAAGGGAGAGGAAGGAGGGAGGAAAGAAGGAAGGAAGGAAGTAGGGAGGGAGGGAGGGAGAGGAAGGAGGGAGGAAAGAAGGAAGGAAGGAAGTAGGGAGGGAGGGAGGGAGAGGAAGGAGGGAGGAAGGAAAAAAGGAAGGAAGGAAAAGAAAGAAAAGAGAAATCCTAAGAATGTTGATGATGAGGGATTAGAGATGGTCCTCAACATGGAGTCCAAACGACTTCTCAAAGCTCTACAACCATTGCCACCCATACCTGAATCCCTGCCTGGAGCATTCCAGAGCACCCATCCTGGGAGACAGCAGCTTCTAGATGTTCATCCCTGACTGATCCTCGGTTCACAGGAAGATACAACCATGGAGCCTCCTGTGTCCTTTGGCTAAACCAGGAGGTAGATCCTCTCCCTCCATCTTCATTCATGAAAACCTCCAAACCCCTACCCCGGCAATAAAAGAGTTTGTCATTTCAGCAGGGGAGGTGAGGGAATTGTCACAGCTGATGGCAATGCATGGTGCTAATAAACTGTCAATTAGGATCAAATGTGCTGCCTAGCCCCAGGAAGTTGGAGGCTGATGGTAATGTTTTGAAAAAGTCTGTCTCGTGTGCCTTTATATTGAGGCATTCTTTTAGGGTTATTAAGAGCCCAATTGATACATTTCTTGTTGACTCCCAATATTCCTGAAGTGATTAATTCTAAACAATGGGGTTAATTAGTCTGCTGACTTTGGAACGCCTCTTCAGGCAGGAGCTTAAGAAACCAGTTTCCTTGGAATGTAATCTCCAAAAGAATTATATTCCTTTCTTCTAAGGAAGAGAGGGAAAAGTCTCCCCGGGGAAGAAAGGATGGCTGTGATCTCACAGAGAATTAAATGAGTGTTCAACTCCAATGAGCCTCTGTGGGTTGGTTTTTACTTTTTTAATGCCCGCCCCCCATTTTTTATTGCCTTCCTGAGTTAATGAGTAAATAGCTTGGGGTGGGGGAATGAGAAGGGTGTTATTACAGGTCTGGCTACAGGGCGCCAGAAGAGGAGACCAATCAGGGCAGCAGAAATCAGCATCCTTTGTCCAGCCCTCTAACCAGATGTGCACTCCACCCTTACCAAGTCCAGTCTTTGGCCTCTGGAGCCTCCGTCCTTCATCCATAGAATGGGGACAGTGACATCTGCCCTCCCCACACCCCACGCATCTGTGGTGACATGAGATCACACGTGTAAGAGCCCTTTGAGAATAAAACCTTTCTCTTTTCCTTTTTTTAACCTTTGAGAGGGGGAAAAAAGGGACCCATTTTAGAAGTGGGCTTTTTTAAACTCTTTTTTTTTATATTATTATTCCCTCTTGAAAGGGTTTCTTCTTGTAGCTGGGATTTTTCATCTTGTGTTAAAGAGAGAGAGGGGGGAGAAAGTTTTAAAAATAGCTATTTTAATGAAAAGAACAGCTCCCCTGAAGAACTGGGCAGCCCTTTCTGCAGGCTTTGCTGCCGAACTCACGGTCCAAATTGATTTTTTTTCTCCCCTCTTCTTTAAAGGTAAGTGATGAAATACTGTGGGTTTGAAAGGGCTGACATTTTGGTAGCAATTAAACTTGGGCCCATCTAGCTGCGGCAGCTGGTGGCGGCCCCTCGTTATGGTGAAAAGGCAGTCAGAGGATTAAGGTGGGTTGATCTGGTTCTCTGAAGAGCTATGGCTGACTTCTGTAGCCAGGTAATTAGATTTAACAAGCTGGCCTGCCCCCTTCAGACCCCCATCCTCTTTGGGCAGAGCAGCCAGGCCAGGGAACCCACCTCTAACTCCCACCCAAGTGAGGTGACAGCAGGCAAGTCCAGGATGCTGATGAGCGCAGTGATGGATATGGGGATATGAACATTTTTAATGACATACTAGAGACAGCCATGGCCAATGGTGGTGGTAGGGTGGATTTATCATTACAGTTGGCCAGAGTGTCGGCTTCCAACTGGCTAGAGAAACGTGATTCTGGAAACATGAGTTCAGGACGGAACGCTGGGCACATGGTCCTCCATCTCTGCCGTCATCCGAGGGCCCGAGAAAAATATTACTATGGTAAATTACATTTCAAGTACTCTTAGGAAAAGACAGGTCTCAGACTCCACCTCCCAAGGAAATTTGGGGTTCCCCTGGGGAACCCAGAGAATCCCACTGGCTGATGGAAATCACCTGTGGGGAATGGGTGTCAGAGACCAAAGTTAGATCAGCTTTCTTTTGTCTCACTCTCTCTATGTGACTCTGACCTGCAGACCACTGGGGGTCTCCTATCTACATGCAGGCTAGCGGTCTGGTCCTCTCTAGAGAAACTCCATTTCAGAACAACACCCAGCAGACCTGAGTCTGTCTGCATCACCATTCAGGAGAAGCAGGATTTAAAAACTCAGGCTGCTGCCACGGTTACCTCGCTGTGGCACTGCCTCACTCTGAAGGTACCAGTGGCTTCCCTGGGCTGAGGGTCAAATCCAATGCCTTAACTGGGCACTCAAGACCTCTGGACTTGCAGGAATCTGGAAACTTAAGATCTCTTCTCTGAGAAGTCCAAACCCATCTTTAAACTGCCCTCTTTGAGACTCCCTTCGCCCATATTTACAGAGGCTCGGTTGACCAGGTTGAGCTTTCCAACTCTCTTGCCTAAATTGCTCAAGGCTCAGCAAACCCGTTACCCCAGATCCTTATGTGTGTCACTATGTAGCCCAGGACTCTGTCCTAGTTAGGGTTACTATTGCTGTGATAAAACACCGTGACCAAAAGCGACCTGGGAAGGGAAGGGTTTATGGGGTTTGCATCTCCTCACCACTGAAGTCAGGACAGGAAGTCAAACAGTGCAGGAACGTGGAGGCAGGAACTATGAAGAAACCATGAAGGGCTGCTGCTTACTGGCTCACTCCCTTTGGCTTGCTCAGCCTGCTTTCTTATAAAACCCAGAACCACTGTCCCAGGGGTAGCCTTATCCACAACACGCTGGGCCATCAAACAATTAAGAAAATTCTCTAAACCCCTTAACCCTACTGCTCACACTCTGATCTCAACACAGGCAGAGTCAGTGGGACCTCTATGAGCCTGAGGCCAGCCTAGTCTACAAAGGCTACACTGAGAAACCCTGTCTCAAAGAAAAAGAAGAGGAGGAAAAGGAGAAGGAAGAGGAGAAGGAAGAACAGGGAGATGAGGAGGAGAAAAAGAAAGAGAAAGAGGGAGAGGAGGAGGAAGAGGAGGAAGTGGAAGAGAAAAAGAGGAAGAGAAAGAGGAGGAAGAGGAAGAGGAGGAAGAGAAAATCCTCTATAGGCTTGCCTGAAGCTCAGTCTTGTGGAAGCATTTTCTCAATTGAGCCTCCCTCTTTTCCAATGACTCTAGCTGTGTCAAGTTGACATAAAACTAGCCAGCACAAATTCCTACCATGGGCTGGAGAGATGGTTCAGCGGTTAAGAGCACTGACTGCTCTTCCAGAGGTCCTGAGTTCAATTCCCAGCAACCACATGGTAGCTCACAACCATCTGTCATGAGATCTGGTGCTCTCTTCTGGTGTGTCTGAAGACAGCTACAATGTACTCATATATAATGAATAAATAAATGTTTTTTTTAAAAAAAAGAAGAAATATTCATTAAAAAGAAATTCCTACCACTAGATAGTGCCCCCTTGACCGTCTGCTCTCTGCATGAGTCTTTTCTCTCTGTAATATACCTTCTATCAATAGTTAATGAAACTCTTGGGGCGGGGACCTAGTAGGCAAAGTTTCTCACCTTAACTTTCTAGAGCATCCCCCTGCCAGAAGGCCTGTCCTTGACCTGATCCCATAACTCCGCTGTCTCCCAGCCTGTCAGTCAAGTGTGATAACTGGTGAGAATTGTCCTGGGTGATGACTGTGACATCCGTTCACTGATTACACCAGCAGGGAAGCACACATGCCTCAGGCAAACAATGTACAGGGCCATGGAGCTAGCCCAAGTGGTCAGTGACAAAACATGAGTGAATATCTGAGTTTATACGCAGAAGTTTCCCCTTTTGGCCCAGAAATTTCCAGATGTTACTACAGATCTGCTCTGGGGCCTTCAGACTGTGCCCCACCCCCCCACACACACACAACACATACAGACATAAACACATTTAATCATAGCTCCTGATATCCTCCCTACAACTCAGAAATAGCTGGGCTTTTCCTCAGGCATTTAAGATCTCCTTGTCCTTTGAGGGCACAGAGAACAATGAGCTGTCTGGTCACAGAGGTCATGTCAGCTAACCCCCTCAAAACAACCATTTTCCAGAGAATGGGTGAGTGGGCAAACACAGCTTGGTTCCAGCCAGATAAAGGGTGGTGGGGGCAGAGGGGGTAGAATGCAAGCTAATGCGGAGGACATAGGCGTCATACAGGAGCTAGGGAATTGAGGCAAAGAGGTAAACAAGCCCAGGAGGTGGTGGGGGAGATCATCAAGGGTCTCTTCCTGATAGAGACCCTATGAATGTCAGGGTCTGCCATGGCCTCCTGAAGACAACAGATCCCCAGGAATGGGGACTGTGTGTCAAGAGGACTGCAGGAGATACTTAGAGGTGTGAAGTGATGTTGCAGGAGCCTCTGGGTAACTGGAGAAGTTAAAGATGATGACAGGTACAATTCTCATTCACCAGCATTCATTCAACGAATCGAGCACCCACATCAAGCACCTTAAATGGAAGCTATCTCCCCTCTCATTATTCCTCCCTAAGACTTAATCAGTGATGAGAATGTCTAATCAAAGGTCCCTACTTCTCCTGGTCTCATGACCGAGGAAGCAGACTCACGCACATCCATCACTTCCAGGTTATTTCGCAGCAGCTCTTACTCTACACCGGTCCCAGAACTGCACCTTATTCCCGGAGGTACAGAATTAAAATAACTCTGCTGACTCCAAAGGGGATGATTCATCTGAGGGGAGACTAGGGAGAAAGTCCCAGAGTGTGCTTGAGCTGTCCCCGGGGGAGCTGTCCCATCCTGCCTCTGCCCAGAAGGTAAGGGAGGAGGAAGAAGAAGGTCTTAGGGCCCAGTGTGGCTGCGTTTCCGGGCCTCACCCTTCACGACTCATCAGAAACACAGGCGATAGCCTCACCTCCATCTGCTCAGCTTCTGTGTCTGCTGCTCAGTTGGTTCTACGAACACCAGCTTGGTAGGAAGAGTGTGATTAATTACCATCCAAGGCATTGGAAAGTAAATATACAAACTCACTCTTGTCTCCTGTCCCTTCAAGGTGAGGTAATGAACCGAACAACACCGGGGTGATGAATGAAGGGAGGGTAAGACGGTGGGGGGGTCTGGATATAGGAAAGATAGGGAGTGTGTGAGATCAAAATATAAATGTGTGGACGGGTATTATTAAAGGATGGATTGAGATAGAATGGGATGCATGGGACCGGACGGGACAGGATGGGATGGGATAAGACAAGATGGGACGGGATGGGACAGGGCGGGACAGGATGGATGAGACCAAGAGGGATGAGCTCAGTCATCCTGACTGGTAGGAAGATTTCACTGTACACATTCCGGCTCTCGTCTCAGCGGTGCCTTTGAAGCCTGTGTCCTCTGCTAGCCGGGCTGTACCAGGCAGCCCCTTCCTCAGTTGCTCAGCAAGTGCCAGAGACGAGAGAGGGAAGGAAAGCGGATGGCTCTTCAGGAGGCTGGCACCAGTCCCAAGCAATATGTTCCCAACTTCCTCCTGCGTGGGTGGCAGCGGCACGTCCCCAGCCAGCCCCCGCGCCTCTCACCAGCCGTCAACACGCCCTCACTCTCTCCTTGTGTGTGTTGTCAAATCTTCCCAATATAGCAGCCTGGAGTCTGTCAACAGTTCTGCTCCATGCCCACTTTCCCTCTCCAGAGGAGTGCGGCAACCATCCTCCATCAGTGGGTGTGTCTTCTTTGCCTCCACCACTGGAAGGTGTGTGGAGAGACACCCCACCCCACCCCCGTCACCTTCTGAGAAGGATGGTCTGGTTTTTCTGAGATGGGGCAAGATCTATACCAGAAGTATCTGAAGGACATTAAGAAGAGGAAACCTGAGGAGTGGAAGACTGATCAGATGTGGGCGGTCATGGAAGTTGAAGGTGATGCTCATAATTTTGACTTGTGTGGCTGGGAGAAATGCTACACACTCAAGCTACAGAGCCTAGATGAAGGCCTGACAGATCACACCCTGGGGTGGCTGAAACACCTGTGGTCCTTCCAATAAGGGGTCCTTCCAATAGGTGTCCCTTTTGCAAATACAGACCAGACACTCAACAAGGAGCTCCGGATGTGTAGAAGATACCCAAAGAGGAATGCAGACATCCACAGAAAACATCACCATATAACCATTTGCTCATGGAGAATTATTAGTACAGGAATCTCAGGACCTCACTTCACAGGACCTCCTTGAATCCCCTATAAAGGTCGAAAAATCTGACCCAGCTCAGCCTTCTGACTGGGACTCCATTCTCTGGCCACTGTGGCAACCTATCAGCCACCTTCTCTCTCTCTTCTCACAAGCTGCCTCTGTCCCGTCCCCTAAGGAGCATGTGACTCCATTCCCACTAGACCTTAGCAAATACTACTCCCAAAGGAACGTGGCACCATCTCCCATTCTTACTGCTTCCCCCTCTAGAGGACCCCAGAGTTCTTCATAGGACTCCAGGACACTGCTCAAGGTTCCTAAGGCCTCTATAATTGCCCTGCTGTCTGTGATTCACCAGGTGACCCCACAGGTCAGAAGCCACCACTAATAACACTCAAATGGTGACATTTATTGCAGTATAGACAGCCCGTGCTTAGCTCTCAGGCTTTGGGAAAATGTCAGACACAGAGTGAATCACTTTTTACGGTGTCTCCAGCAAAATGCTTGCAGTGATCTCTCATTTGATGGCTCTAATTGAAGCTTCCCAAGGAGCTCAGATCCCTCTCCTCTCCTACCCTCAGAGTCTTATTTCATGATGACCTCACAGTCAGACCTGTCTTCACAGGGCAAAGGCCAGAAAGCAGGAGTCTAAGATGGAAAAAAAGCTATGGTCCTCCAGGGAGGCCAACTTGGGTCGGGGAGGCTTGAAAAGTGAGCCCTTTGTGCCAATGAGAAAGTGTCATTGTGTAGACGTGTGTGTGTGTGTGTGTGTGTGTGTGTGTGTGATTGTATCTGCCCATTGTGTCCCCAGCTGTTCCTACCCCGAGAAGATACACAGTCATGGCTGCCTGAGGTCACAGAACCCTTGGTCATTGGAGGATCCAGGACAATGAAATGTTCTCCTCTGAGGGTCATCCAGTTAAGACTTGGGGAAGACAAGGAATCAGGAAGCACAGCATCCAGAAACGACCTTGGCTCTGTGGTCATAGCTGAGGTCCTAGAAGGAGCAGATCTGCCGGAAGAAAGGAAAACTGTCAACCCAGGGAGGAGGGAGCCATCCTACCAGCGTTGGAGTTCCTGGAACCCACATTATGAGTTAATACAATCATTTTGCCTTAATTGCCTTGAACCGAGTCTCCGATGCCTGCATCCACTGTCAGTTCCACAGCTACACACCTGATCTCTCCATCAGCCCTGTGGAGGCAACCCCCTCACTTTTTCTGTCTAATCCAGACAGGTCTGAAGAGTGTGACCTGGAAACTCAGTAACCACACCCTTCCAACCAACTCATACTCACGTAGGGTGGAGCACCTCACCTCCACTAGCCCCTATGGCTCTCTCTTCTGCCCTCTGCTGCTCCCTACTGACCACAGGTAGCCACTGTGCCAGCCTCACAGTTCTAGGACAGGTTGGGGGCTGGACCAGAAGGAAAAGAATTGGTGGCGCATCCAGCAGTTGGGAGGCAGAAGCAGATAAATCTCTGTGAGTTCAAAGCCAGCCTGGACTACAGAGAGAGTTCCAGGACAACCAAAGCTATAGAAGAGGGGAGGGGATGGGAGGGAAAGGGAAGGGAAAGGAAGGGAGGGAAAGGGAAGGGGAGGAAGGGAAGGGGAGGGAAGGGGAGGGAAGGGGAGGGAAGGGGAGAGAAAGGGAGGGAGGGGAGGGGAGGGAAAGGGAAGGGGAGGGGAGGGTAGGGGAAGGGAAGAGAAGGGAAGGGGAGGGGGAAGGGAAGGGAAGGGGAGGTGGAAAGGGAAGGGGAGGGGAGGGGAAGGGAAGGGAAGGGAAGGGGAGGGGGAAGGAGAGGGGAGGGGGAAGGGAAGGGGAAGAAAAGGGAAGAGAAGAGAGGGGAGGGGAAGGGAGGGGAAGGGAAGGGGAGGAGGAAGGGGAGGGGGAAGGGGAGGGGAGGGGAGGGGAAGGAAAGGGAAGGGAAGAGAGGGGAGGGGAAGGGAGGGAAAGGGAAGGGGAGGAAAGGGAGGGGGAAAGGGAAGGTGAGGGGAAGGGAAGGGAAGGGAAGAAGAGAGGGGAAGGGGAGGGGAGGGGAGGGGAAGGGAAGGGAAGCAAGTAGAAGCCTCAAGTCTCACAGAATAGTCCCAATAGAAAATCTTATCTCCAGACATAAGAGTGCATAAAAACAAACAAAACAAAACAACTTAGTCTTACACATAAGCTTAGAATTCTCCTGCCTTCCCTGGAGTGAGAATAATAGTAACATACAATGGGAGTTTCCTGGCAGAGATCTTCCTCCAAGCGGGAACATTTAAACAGCTCTCCCATGAGGCTGGAGTAGTGGGACATAGAGACAGAGCCCCGAAGGAGGGTGTCTGGGGAGAAAGCAAACAGAAAAAATAAGAGTCACAAGGACACGTAGTGACTCTGGATACAAAGGGGTCCCCAACAGGGCAGGACTGAGCCCCAAAGAGCAGCACAGCCTCTTTGGGCCTGTGTGCCCCACAAACACAGTGGAAGGGTAGAGCCTTGTGTGTGTTAATTGTTTACAGAACACGTTAGCATATAATACTGCACTTGATTTCACACTACCTGCTGAGGTAGCGGCCACCCTCTCCGCAAAGAAAGAAATGCAGCAGCGGGTGGAGACAAGTTCTTTATGAGCAGAAGAGCCCAGACCCAAGCCCAAGTCCCAGGCTCCCTGCTAAAGGACACTCTCTGCACAGGCAGAGTTCTGCTCTCTATGAATCTGGCCATGCAAAGTGGAAAGCGTGGGGCTTGTCTAGCCGGTAAGAAGGGCCAAGGTTGAAGAAGTTGACCCTGTGCCTGTGACTTTGAGAGAACCCCTTAGCCACCCTGAGTCTTCCCCAAGAGTCCATCTCATGGGCTGTTTTGAAAGTCACCAGCTATCCAATTCCTCAAAGGCAGAGTTGACATTTACTACATCTGACTACAATGGGCACTTGGGTTTAACCCATTTAGTTTTCCAAATAGACGTCTCCCATAGAGTTCTTCTGAGTCTGTGGCTTCCTGGTGAACTCAAACTTAGATCTACCCCACCATCCATCCATTAGAACTTCACCACATCCATCCAACCAGAAAAAGAAATACCCTGGGTACCTCTGATCTTCAAGGTGAGTTGACTGCTTCAAGGTCACATGGAAGTTCGAGTGTACAGCCAGTGATCTCTGGGAGGATGGTGGAGGCCAACGAAGACAAAGAGGTCAGCAAAGATGCTTTTGTGATGGCCCCCATGAGAGGCCATGGTGGCACACTAGCAGAAATGGTGGCCAGTAAGAGCAGACTCTGGCTCTACTTAGGAGGATGGCTTACAGTTGTGGCTGGTGTGGTGAGGTGCCAGAGGGCTTTCAGTTTGAGCAACTATGTGAGAAATGCTTCCTTCTCTGAAGTGAGAAGAGAGAAGATTCTTCTGCAGGGAGAGCAGATGCAGAGATCTGCCTTGGCCCTGCTGGGCTTGGAGCCTAGTAGACCCTCAAGGGGAATGTATGGAGAGAGATCTGGGCAGATGTGTGTAGAGAGGCATGAGCATAGAAGACAGGAGTTATGTGGAGTGTCCTAGGGCAGAGGTGATCCAGGACCAAGCTATACCCTCCCCCTCCCAGCATTCAGAGACCCTACAGGGGAGAAGAGGGAGCGTCTGCTAGCGACTATGTGGATCCTGCCAACCAAGGGGAAGTGAGGTGTCACAGAGACACTGTTGCAAGAGGCTAAGTGTAAGGAAGATGAGGAATTGACCAGTAAAGTCTGGTCAATGACCTTGATTAGAGCACATGCTATATGCAACCCTTGTTCCTAGATAGGTCCCAATCCCTACCTACACCACCCTTCATTCCTCATACATTTTCTTTTCTGATAAAAGCGGTGGCACATCCTTTAACCCCAGCACTTGGGAGGCAGAGGCATACTGATCTCAAGTTCAAGGCCAGCCTGGACTACACAGTGAGACCTTGCCTCAAAAATATTTTTTCCCTCTGAAACAGGGTCTTGTTACATAGTTCAGGTTGGTCCTGAACTTGACATCTTCCTTTCTCAGCCTCCTGATCACTGGAGGTGCAGGTTATGCACCACCACACCAAGTTCACACATGCTGTAATGATGAGGAAAAAAGAAAGCCAAAGATCTTGAAGTCTGAAGACTCCAAAGCCACACACACCCTGCCCCTGTGTCATATACCGTTTGCAGGTGTCAGGATGCAGGAGCAGAGGGCCCATGGGGAGAGAGGCTCACTGCCCTTACTGTTGGTTCTAAGGATGGAAGTCTTTCCATACATGGTCCTCTCTGTGTCACAGTCCAGCATATGACTATTTAAATCCTGTGTTAATCTCTGGAGATCTGATCACCAACAAGATCCTTCTTTGACTGGGGAGTTTACAGGAGAGCAGAAGGAGATGGGCCAGCCACACTGTGGCCATGTTCTCATAGGAAACTCAACTTGTGGGTTCCAGGAACTCCAAAGGATCAAAGAGAACCTCACAGGAGGAATTGCTAGGCGTTCAGCCAGTAACAGGACTGACATCTCAAAAGAGAGGCTGAAACAAAAGGTGATTGGGTAATGCTTCATTAGGAAGCTGGAGCCAAGCATGAACACACAGAATGGAGAGGTGCCGGTGCGGGCTCCAGTCTTCACCAATGTGAATGGAGAGCTAAAACATGCCGACTGACTTTTATTCTGTAAGTCAGCATTTCCCCCCAAGAATTACCTATAAACACAAGACCCGCTTTTGCTCTGCAAAGATCAATAAATCAATAGGTCCCGAGATAAATGCATCAGGAGCCTGCTGGGCAGCCCCCTCCTCTGGGAGATTCACTGTGTGCCTGGCCAGTTAGATCTGAAATCTACAGAGAGGAAGGCTCATAGTCTCTATGACTGTCCCCTAAGGCTCTCCTTGTCTCAGTAATACCTCTCCACTGTCATTCCTGTGTGACAGCTATAGGGGGTGAGGTGCAAGATAGGGCTGGAGACCCAAGAGGTGAGGACCCCATTAATCCTAGCACCCATAGGTGGAATCATCTGCTTTCTCTGGGAAACAAGCCCGGTTTTGTTTACTTCAGAAGAGATCTGGCAAAAGAATCATCTGTGCCAGTTGCCCTGTTGCTGGCCCTGGAATGGAATAACTCTGACTTAGCCCTGCCACAGCACACTGAGTCACACCAACCCTGGTCACATAACCCCTTAGGTGGAGATCTGAAAGAAAAGAATCCAGCCCTGTAAGAAAGGAACCTGGAATTGTGATGAGGTTATTTGGTAAGCCATGCCCACTGAGGCCTGAAAAATAGATGGGAATTGGCTAGAAGGGTATTGGGGAATGGCATTCAGACCAGAGGGAGGAGCGGCCTGTGTGAAGGCCCTGTGGTGTGAAGAAAAATGTTCCAGCAGCATCACAGAGAGAGGAGAAGCAAAAAGAAAACAACAACCACAAAACCAAACTAGGAAAAAAAAACAAAAAAACAAAACAGTAAACAGTTCCTTCCAGATCACTTAGCAACTTGACAATCATGTTTATGAGAAATTAAATGCTCTTAGCAATCTGAGGTTTGGAAAGCTCTGGAAAAGTTACCCAGGAAATTGGCCAAAGAAACAGGTAGGCCCTCCAGGGGTTCTCTACTCAATGAAGGAACAGGAACCCTGGAGGGACTCCTGGGGGCCAGGCTGGGTAATGCCCACTTGCAGATACACCTTCGGAGACTGTGTTCCCATTCCTTTAAGAGTCTGGCTTAGCCCAGAGAATCTCCTCTCAGAAGGGGTTTC
Organism: Micromys minutus; assembly: GCF_963924665.1. Classification (NCBI taxonomy): domain Eukaryota; kingdom Metazoa; phylum Chordata; class Mammalia; order Rodentia; family Muridae; genus Micromys; species Micromys minutus. The sequence goes on from NC_137978.1 coordinate 40,632,595, forward strand.
TCTCCCATTCCCAGGCATTGACTGTTCTCATAGCAAAGGGATGTGTGTGTAAGAGTGGTGTATGTGTGTGCATATGTGTGTGTGTGTTGCATGTGTGAATGAGTGCATGTGAGTGCGGTGTAGATGAGTACTATGTATAATGTGTATAAGTGGTGTGTATGATTGTGTGTGTATGTATGACTGATTGTGTGTGTGTGTTTGGTATGAGTAGTATATGTGTGTATAAGTGGTGTGTATGATTGTGTGTGTATGTATGACTGATTTTGTGTGTGTGTGTGTGTGTGTGTGTGTGTATGTGTGCAGGTGCATGTGTACTTGTGTGTGTAAGTGTGGAGAAGCCAGAGATTGACATCAGGTGTCTTCCTTAGCTGCTCACCACCTTGGTCTTTGAGACTGGATCTCTCCGTGAACCTGATGCCACTAGGGTGGCTGGTCCCAGTTTTCTCTATGTTCCCAGTGCTGGGGTTACAGATGCCAGCCACCACACCTGCTCTTTCAGGGAGTGAAGACCAGAACTCAGGTCCTCATGCCTGCAAAGCAGACACTTGTCCACCGAGCAACCTCCCCAGCCCCGAGATTCACCCCTCTTTACTATTGAATAAGACAATCCCAGCATGCATTTCTCCCATGTGGCCAAAATCCCCACTATCCCATCAAGGCCCAGGAACCGTAGTTCTCTTCAGTGTGAACTGCGTGGGTTATTTTCCTTCGTTGAACTCGCTCACGTCTGCAACTAGAACCTTCTCTCTGCCCTGTGCTTGCCCTTTGCCTTTATTACCACGAACTACAATGCTTCATAAGAAAGAATGTCACCAAAGGTTTCAGAGTCCTGAGGGAGACAACGACCTGGTATGTCACTGAACACATAAACAGAAACTCTCAGGCCTCGGCTATGGCCGCCATTGCTCATCTCCCATCTTCACACCACATTGTTCAGATTCCCATCTCTCAAACCTCTTCCTATTTCTTCTCACAGTTGGAGGAACACTCCAACCCCCAATGGGGCAGACAGGACTGCTTTGTCTCACTGTGGCATGCCAAGTCCATGCCTTGGAGGAGATCATCTTTAGCTTCTACTTCAGAGGAACATGACACCTCTTTCCCACAATGACCTTCGGTTTGTAAGCAGTGATTATCTGAAGGGAGAGGGTGGGCCCTTCAGGTATGCAGCCCACTGAGGCATGTCCAGGATGAGGGACTCCCGTGTATGATCACTGGGCAAGGTCTAGCTGCAGGCAAGCCTTTGTGGGTGAAACACTGTGTGATCTTCGGTTTTGATGAAGGCTCTCTGCTGTATCCTGAATGGGTAATACAGCTGTATTGCCTGTCAAACAGGGAGGGCAGGTGCTCTCTAGGTGGCCCCCACTAGCATCTTCAACGAACCCTGGCACTCCAGTTTGCTTAGTCTTCACTCTGTCTTTGGGAACTGCATGCACGCCATTTCCTGTTTCAGCGATCTACGTCAGCTACAGGTGCAAGCCAACTGGACCTGCCTTTGCACAGTCTTGTACCCTGAGCCTTGGATGCCCTTCCTAGGAGTCTAAGGCACACCCCCATCCCAGGAGCACTGCAGACAGAACGCTACAGTACAGTACGCTACAACCAGTGTATGACTGTTGTCCTCCCTCCCATCCCACCCCACCCCCGCTCTGAGCACTGCAAAGCCAGTGGCTGGCTCTCATCCCTTCTTCTCCCCACCCTTTGCCAACTGAGCCTCCTTTCTTCAGTCAGAAATGTCTGACAAATTATCCTTGACCACATCTGCTCAAAGCCTTCAGTGATTCGCTGATTTCTCAAGGTCGAGGCCAGCTTTCGGTTCTCGTGCTCAACTGGGTTTAAGCCGCCCGGCGCCATCTTCCTATCCGCACAGATACCTGCCATTGTAATGTTGGGGTAGCTGCCCCCAAAGTTCACTACACACCTCCTCATAGTAGAGCTGGGAACCAAGTCATTTGTCTTTGGTGGCCAATGGGATGACAACATAGAAATGAGGCAGGACCTGAGCTGTGTCTGTGGGAAGGGAGACAGGTTGTGAGGCTGGGAAAAGTCCCTGGAGGTGGCGACTGGTGGCAGGTTGGGGGTGTGGGTGCTCCGAGGGACATGAGTCCTGGTCTTGAAGGAGAAAACTGGAGTGGGAAGGGCAGGTGCTGTCAGGGAGATGCCACCTCCCTCTTGTGACCTTTTCCGAAGACATTTTCTCTGAATGTCAAGTTCATTAGACACGGGACCGGGGGTGGAGGAATTGCTTTTTAGCAGAATTAAAGATGGGACAGACAGACACATCATCAGACTGTTGGTGACAAGCCAGCTGGGAGATGATGAGACACCCCCTCCTTGGGACCCCTGGGATGTCTTCATATTGTTTCTATTATATTGTCTCAAAGCAGCCCCCTTTTCCATGGTGCTGTGTACCAGCTGATCAAGCCCTGGATCCAGGGAGGGGCAGCTACATCCTGGGCCAACCTGAGCCACCCTAGAGTATTCAAAGAAGACCACTGAACTGAATGCTTCGTGACCTGCTGGACTTTGTCCCACAAATCAATAAGGTATGAGCCTGACTGAGAAACCCACTCTGGGTCCCCCATGCTGGACACCAGAACACCAGAGAACTAAGTCAGATATTGCCCTCCCCTCGGGAAACTTCAAGGAGAAAAGCCCTTAGATGCACAGACATCATGGGGACCCAGTTGGAATGTGGTGCTATGACAGAAGTAGGTATGAGGCAGGGGCATGCCCTGGAAGATGGAGTCATGGATTTCCATAACAAGGTGACATCTGATTGCGGCTTTGAGAGATGAGTAGGAATTGTTTCCTTGTTTGTTCTCTCTAGGAGGCACTAGTTCCTGGACACAGAATGGGTTGTGAGCTTCTGGCCTACAGTACATACGGAGACTCTGAGGACCTTGATCTTTAGGTCACATTCCTGACTGAGCAGCAGGGTCATGGTCTTGGAGAATACTGGCTCCTATTCCCTGCCTCTGCCCTTTCTCCATAGTCCCTCACCATCCTCGGTGGGGCCAGGATGTACTCTGAACATCAGCCACTAAGGCCAAAGACCCTTCCAAAGACCCTGCAACCTGGCTTTTAGGGACTGAATGCTTGTACCACTGCTGTGGCTCTGTGAGGATGCCTGGGACCATGCTGGGATAGAGGGGGCAGGATGAGCCTTAGAGCAGCAGGCTCTTCCTTTCTGAGCTGTTCTAGTCTTTGCACACACATGTGCACATGCCCACTACCCTCAGTGCTGTGTCCCTCATCCATACTAGCTTCCAGCTCTCCAGAGGCATTGGTCCTCTCCTGATGGAAGTTCCTCCCCCTTCCTCTTTTCACCTTCACAGGGATTCTCTCTCCTCAAGGACACAGCCACCTCCATCCCCAGTGCAGAGCAGCCCCAGAGACTCCTGGCTCAGACCCTCCATAGAAACTCGGCTGCCAGCTCATCTTCACACCTCCCATAGGAGCAGCTGTCGGCATGTGCTGGTGGCCAGGACGGTGGGAGAGTGACAGAGAGAACAGTTTAGGGAAAGGAGAGGCAGACTGGGAGAGAGGAGCACTTCACAGGGAAGTGGGAGGGAGGATGGGCAGGGGACAGGGAGACAGCGTGCTGAGACTGGGACAGAGAAGCAACGCCAACCAGCAGGAGGTGGGAAACCATGGCCCACCAAGATGTCCCCCCTTGTTGTCACTTCTCTCAGGAGAAGCCTGAGGACCCAGGATCTGGGTTTTTCCAGTCCACACTGAGGAGTGAGAAGAGATGGTCTGGAGCTTAGAGAGCAGGAGC